>NC_086111.1:12314039-12614039 GCF_963921235.1 Mobula hypostoma | reverse complement strand
GAAGTCAGCTCTGGCAGTCTGGGTGGGTGAGATCTAATGGCCAAGAAGGTTCTGTAATGTTTTGTGGAGAATGAAGGGCATAATAAGGCACAGAAGTCATGGTTATTCATGCAACCAAGGAAGACCCCTGTCTGTGATGACTACTTGAAACACTGGACTCAGACTTCTGAGGTCAAGAGAGTGGAACTGTCCCAAGGCAACAACTTTATCACCTTAAAAACTCCTGCACATATTTCATTATCATCAGAATCAGATTTAATATCACAGGCATATGTTGTGAAATCTGTTAACTTTACTGCAGCAGTACAATGAAATATACAATAAGCGTAGAGCAAAAAACTGAGTTACATTAAATATATCTATGCTTGTTAAATAGTTAAGCTAAAATAAGTAGTACAAGATAATAGATAAAAGAAGTAGTGAGGTAATGTTCATGGGTTCAATGTCCATTTAGGAGTGGATGGCAGAGGGGAAGAAGCTGTTCCTGCATCGCTGAGTGTGTGCCTTCAGGCTTCTGTACCTCCTTCCTGATGGTAACAGTGAAAAATGGGCATGTCCTGGGTGGTGCGGATCCTTAATGATGGGCTGTGCTCCTCGAAGATGTCTTGGATACTATAGAGGCTGGTATCCATGACAGAGCTGACTAATTTTACAAGTTTTTGCAACTTAATTTGATCTTCTGCAGTAGCCCTCATCCCTCCCCCACCCCCATACCAGACAGTGATACAGCCAGTCAGAATCCTCTCCACTGTAGATTTGTAGAAATTTTTGAGTGTTTCAGTTGACAAACCAAATCTCCTTGAACTCCTAATAAAATTTAGCTGCTGTCTTGCCTTCTTTATAGCCGCATCAATATGTTGCGTCCAGGTTAGATCCTCAGAGATATTGACACCCAGGAAGTTGAAACTGCTCAGTCTCTCCACTTCTGATCCCTCTATGTGGATTGGTTTGTGTTCCCTCATCTTACCTTCCTGAAGTCCACAATCAAGTCTTTGGTCTTGCTGACATTAAGTGTAAGGTTGTTATTCCGACACCACTCAACTAACTGGTATATCTCGCACCTGTATGCCTTTCTGCTAACAATGGTTGTGTCATCAGCAAGTTTATAGATGGTATTTTAGCTATGCCTAGCAACACAGTATTGGGTGTAGAGAGAGTATAGCAATGGGCTAAGCCCACATCCCTGTGGAGCACCTGTGTTAATATGATGGACAGTCAATATGCTGCCATGATATTTTGATCGACTGTTAATTTCACTTTAAGCACGGTGTACTGTCTAATGGCCACACAAGTTCACAAGACTGACACTAGTTAGAAACTATTTGGCAACAATCTCCTGTCCCAAGGGAATTTTGACGATTTAGTTTTTGTTCTTTAACAGTTGTCCCAAATAAGCGTCTGCCCTGATTAACCAATGGAGCAATTGGCCAGAATCCACTGAATACTATAAAAAATACTGGAAACATGAATTGTATAGTCCCTAACACGAGGAAATCTGCAGATGCTGGAAATTCAAGCAACGCACATCAAAGTTGCTGGTGAACGCAGCAGGCCAGGCAGCATCTCTAGGAAGAGGTACAGTTGACGTTTTGGGCTGAGACCCTTCGTCAGGACCAACTGAAGGAAGAGCTAGTAGGAGAGTTGAGAGGGGGAGGGGGAGATCCAAAATGATAGGAGAAGACAGGAGGGGGAGGGATGGAGCCAAGAGCTGGACAGGTGATTGGCAAAAGGGAAATGAGAGGATCATGGGACAGGAGGCCTAGGGAGAAAGAAAATGGGGAGGGGAGAAAACCCAGAGGATGGGCAAGGTGACAGGGACAGAGGGAGAAAAAGGAAAGAGAGAAAAAGAACGTGTACATATGCCCTTACACTTCCTCTCTCACCACCACTCAGGGCCCCAGACAGTCCTTCCAGGTGAGGCGACACTTCACCTGTGAGTCGGCTGGGGTGATGTACTGCGTCCAGTGCTCCCGATGTGGCCTTCTAAATATTGGCGAGACCCAACACAGACTGGGAGATCGTTTCGCTGAACACCTACGCTCTGTCCGCCAGAGAAAGCAGGATCTCCCAGTGGCGACACATTTTAATTCCACGTCCCATTCCCATTCTGATATGTCTATCCACGGCCTGCTCTACTGTAAAGATGAAGCCACACTCAGGTTGGAGGAACAACACCTTATATTCTGTCTGGGTAGGCTCCAACCTGATGGCATGAACATTTACTTCTCAAACTTCTGATAATGCCCTACCTCCCCCTCGTACCCCATCTGTTATTTATTTATATACACGCATTCTTTTTCTCCCTCTGGCCCTCTGACTATACCCCTTGCCCAACCTCTGGGTTTCCCCCCCTCCCCCTTTTCTTTCTCCCTAGGTCTCCTGTCCCATGATCCTCTCATATCCCTTTTGCCAATCAACTGTCTAGCTCTTGGCTCCATTCCTCCCCCTCCTGTCTTCTCCTATCATTTAGGATCTCCCCCTCCCCCTCCCACTTTCAAATCTCTTACTTGCTCTTCTTTCAGTTAGTCCTGTCGAAGGGTCTTGGCCCGAAACGTCGACTGTGCCTCTTCCCAGAGATGCTGCCTGGCCTGCTGCGTTCTCCAGCAACTTTGATGTGTGTTGCTTGTATAGTCCCTAAAAGTGATTCTGTAGGTTGTGGAATCAGTTCAGAGCTGAGGTGAGTGAAGTTATCCATGCTGGTTCAGGAGCCTGATGGTTGTAGGGTAATAACAGTTCCTGAACCTGGTGTGGAATCAAAGGCTCCTGTACTTTTTACCTGATTGTACTCATTGTGTTCAATGGTGGGGAGAGCTTTGCCTGTGATGGACTGAGCTATATCCATCACTTTACTGGTGTTTTCATACCAGCCTTTTTTATGTGATGATTCTCTGATATGATAACACCAAGGAATTTAAAGTTGCTGCCTCTCTCCACCTTTGGTCTCTAATAAGGACTGGCTTCTTCCATCTGTAGTCGATCATCAGCTCTTCTGTTTTGCTGAAGTTGTTGTGGCACCATTCAACCAGTGGTGTCATCAGCAAACTTAAACATGGCATTGGGCATGTACTTAGCCATCCAATCAGAATAAGGTTTATTATCACTGGCATGTGTCGTATAGCAGTGCAGCAGCAGTTCAATGCGATACATGACAATATAGAAAGAAAATAAATCAATTACAGTTGAAAAGAGATATATAGAAAATATTGCAAAATTGTGTAAAAACAGAAATAATATATATTTTAAAAAAGTGAGGTAATGTTCATGGGTTCAATGTCCATTTAGAATCATATGGCAGGGGGTAAAAAGCTGTTCCTGAATCACTGTGTGTGTGCCTTCAAGCTTCTGTATGTCCTTCCTGACGGTAACAATGAGGAGAGAGCATGCCCTGGGTGAGGGGGTCCTTAATAATGGATGTCACCTTTCCAAGACACTGCTGCTTGAAGATAGATACTTTATTGATCCCAGAGGAAATTACAGCATTACAAGCGCACAGATACACAAATATTAGAAGAGCAGTAAAAAATGAATATAAATATAAGTTGCTTCAAAGAGTTATCACTTCCCCTGCTATAGGTTGACTCATTGTGGAGCTTAATGACTGAGAGTAAGAATGACCTCGTATAGTGGATTTTGGAACAGTGCAGTTGTCTCACTTATTACTAAAAGTGCTTCTGTGATCAGCCAAGGTGGTATGCAGAGGGTGAGAAACATTGTCCAGAATTGCCAGGATTTTCTGTTGGGTTCTTTGTTCTATCACAGCCTCCAGTGTGTTCCGTTTTATTCCTATAACAGAGCCAGCCTTTCTAATCAGTTTATTGACCCTGTTGGCATCACCCATGCTGATGCCATTGCCCCAACACACCATGGCATAGATGATTGTACTGGCAACCACAGACTGGTAGGACATGTGAAGGAAAGGCCTGCATACTCCAATAGACCTCCGTCTCCTCAGGAAGTAGAAGCGATTCTGGCCCTTCTTTTACACAGCCTCTTTGTTGGTGCTCCACTCAAGTCTTTCATCCAGGTACACCCCCGGTTACTTGTAGGTCCTCACCACATCCACGTCCTCACCATCAATAGTCACAGGGAGCAGTGCAGGCTTAGTCTTCCTGAGAGGGTGTGAACAGGAGGGCAATTGTCAAACCTGTTGAAGAATTGGTTTAACTCATTAGCCCATTCACGACTGCATTCCAAGGCTCTACATTTAGGCTGATAGAAGCCGTGATGTTCTTCATGCCTCTCACACCTCCCACGTGCTACTCTGCCCAAGCTTGTTTTCCAGCTCTCTCCTGTATTCCTCCTTAGCCACCTTGATCTTCTTCTTTAGCTATACTTTGTTTAGGTATATCTTAACTGAGAAACAACTATACAAGTATAGTTATTACGGAGACAAGTACCCAAGATGGAGCTGACTGATTTTACAATTTTCTGCAGCTTCTCTCGGTCCTGTGCAGTAGCAACCCCCGCCCCCACCCCCATATCAGACAGTGATGCAGTCTATCAGAATGCTCTCTATAGTACATCTATAGAAGTTTTTGAGTGTTTTAGTTGACAACCCAAATCTTTTCAAACTCCTAATAAAATATAGCTACTGTCTTGCCTTTTTTATAGCTGCATCAATATACAGGTTAGATACCAGCTGGGACCAGGTTAGATCCCCAGCGTTCTAGAACCCAGGAACTTGAAATTGCTCACTCAGTCCACTTTTGATCCTTCTATGAGGATTGGTGTGTGTTCCCTTGTCTTATTCTTTCTGAAGCCCACAACCAACTCTTCCATCTTACTGACATTGAGTGCTAGGTTGTAGCTGCGACACCACACAACTAGCTGGTATATCTTGCTCCTGTACGCCCTCTCATCTCCATCTGAGATTCTACCAACAATGGTTGTATCATCAGTAAATTGATAGATGGTATTTGAGCTACACCTAGCCACACAGTCATGGGTATGGAGGGAGTAGAGCAGTGGACTAAGCACACATCCTCGAGGTGGGCCAATGTTGATCGCGAGGAGGAGATATTTTCAGCAATGGACACAGATTGTGGTCTTCCAGTTAGGAAGTTGAGGATTCAATTGCAGAGGGCTATACTGGGGCCCATGTTCTGTAGCTTATTGATCAGGACTGTGGGAATGATGGTGTTAAACACTGAGCTATAGTCACTGAAATGCATCGTGACATAGGTGTTCGTATTCTCCAGGTGATCTAAGGCTGTGTGAAGAGCCATTGATATTACGTCTGCTGTAGACCTAATGTGGTGATAGGCAAATTTCAGTGGAACTCGGTTTTGCTGAGGCAGGAATTAATTCTAGCCACAACCAACCTCTCAAAGCATTTTTATCACCGCAGATGTGAGTGTTTCTGGGCCTATAGTCATTAACACTCTTCTTAGATACTGGTGTAATTGTTGCGATTTTGAAGCAGGTGGGAACTTTCAACCATAGCAGTGAGAGGTTGACAGTGTCCTTGAATCCTCCTGCCAGTTGGTTGACACAAATTTTCAGAACCCCCAAAATATCCACCATAGGTATAAAGTGAGAAAGCAGCTAAACACATGCCCTCATCTAAACCATCGGACCTCCCAGGTCAGTCAAAGATTCACATACACCTCCTCTAACTCCATTTACTGTATTGGAGGCTCTTAATATGACCTTCTACCTACCTAGCACCCCCCTCTTATCTGGTTCCACATCATCTTCACTTCTTATGAGATTTCAGCACCTGTAACCGCTTGTCTCCAGTTATAATTTTTTAATCTCTGTCTCAACCTCTATCCTCCATTTCTCAGCCCCTCTGGTTTTGTCTGTTTCCCTTTTTCTTCCTCCATCCTGCTCCCTACCCCACCTAGTTCTCTTTGCCCATCATCTTCGCCCTCACCTACCAGCTTCTCCCTCATCCCTCTCATTAACCTACTTGTTCTGGCTATCATCCATCTATACTCAGTTCTGATGTAAGGTCTTGATCTGAAACATCAACCACCCTTTTGTTCCCACAGATGCTACTTGACCCATTGAGTTTCTCCAGCATTTTTTTTTTTGCTTTTAGTCAATGTCCTGGCTTCCATTGTGGCACTGTCCACAAGGAATGGTGCTGGCACTTCCATTTTTAAAAATGACTAATATAAATTATTATTGTTAAATTTTATGCTATTAGTCAAACTTGATCAAGGAAGCTTCATACGGATTCTATTAATTAGCATTTTTTAAAATGATATTTGGAAGATATGTCTACAATGGTGCAAAATGTACTCTGGATGGGGGACTTCAGTGTCCTGTGCCAAGTCTGGCTCAGTAGCACCCTCACCAACTGACATGACACTGATATACAGTAGCTGCTAACAGAAAAGTGTATCTGATAGAGAACCAACACAGGGCATAATGCAACTTGATCTCTCCTTACCAATCTAGCTCTTGCAGTCTTCCATGACTATTTAGGTGAGAATGACTGCTGCGACATCTTGAGGATCTTCTGTTTTCTCTATTAGGTGGTCTGGCACAACTAAAATGCTAGGTTCAGAAAACATCTCTTGACCTAAAACTGAGTATCTATGAGGCATTGTGGCTATATTTCATTAGGAATTTAAGGAGATTTGGTATGTCACCAAAGACGCTCGTGAATTTCTACAGATACTTTATACTTTATTGTCGCCAAACAATTGATACTATCATCACAGTGATATTTGATTCTGTGCTTCCCGCTCCCTGGATTACAAATCGATAGTAAATACTAAAAAATTTAAATTCTAAATCATAAGTAGAAAATAGTGTCACGTACCCCATGACGGGGATAAAGAAACCAGCAGAGATGGAAAGCACTTTGGAGTCCAGTATTGCTATAAACTACTAATATTTATTAGTAACTACGCAATACAGTAATATAAATGTAGATAAATCAAACAGGTTAGCAATGATTATATATAAAATTAAGTGTGGAATATATATGTATGAAAAACCAAGCTTCTTTAAGTCTAGGGGTAAAAAGATACGGTCTTACAATGTTGAGTAAAGTTCAGTTCAATTTGTGTATTTAGTTGAATAGCGATGGAGAGAAAGAGAGTGAGTTGAGTCTTCAGGTGAGCTGATGCCATCGATCTTCTCGTCATCCTCCGAAATCCTTCACAAGTCACCGACTGTGACTTTAACCGGGGGACCGGTCTTCTGTAGTGGAGCTATCACCCAGGCGAGGGTGGACACATAGACAACTCCCCACCAGTCAACCCCTTCTTCACCGATAGAATAGCAATTTGGATCGATCCGCCTGATCGATCCTCCAAAACCCACTTTCTCTGCGGGCACAACAATGCTCATTCGGTGTCCAGATCATGTGTCCTGAGGTCTGTATCATCTGACCTCTCATTTATTTCACCAGGTTGAGCCTCACCTGTCATTCACAGAGTCCCTCCCTCCTTTGTCTGTAAAGGAGTGCAAGCAGGCACCAAGTCCTTGAAAGTAATATCAACAATCTGCCTTTGGTCACCGTAGCAACCTTTGAGCTGCTCGGTGCTGTCTCCAACTCCAAACTCAGTAAAAACCCAAAGTTACTTCCAATGCCTTAAAGTGAGAGTCCACTGTTAATCTTTGTCTCTCTCTCTCTTTTCCAAAAGCAACACATCGGTGGTAAATAACTCTTGTCTCTCTCTCTCCTATCCAAACATACCAATGATGAATGTCTCTCTTCAGTTAATAGGGGCACTCCAAGATCCCCTCACACTCCCCTTCCTCAAGGAAAAAAAAATTGTCGAAGATGATTTTTTTTAAATGTCCATCACAGAGTTTTAAACAATACAGAGAAAAACATCAGATGACAAAGCAAAAATGGTTACAGTTTTCAACTTAACATCTGGATAACTAATCAGCTATAACATTGTCCGTACCTTTTACATGTTTGATTTTTAAGTCACCTTCCTGCAGTACTAGACTCCAATTTAACAACCTTCTATTCTTATCCTTCACCTTAGTTAGAAACATCAACAGATTATAACCCGTGTAAACCACAAGTGGTCTCTGAGCAACAGAAAGGTTTTGAAGTCTCTGATCATAGGCCTCAAAACATTGTAAAGCCAAGTGCTAGTAATTCCTTTTCAACAGTTGAATGATTTTTCTGGATTACATTTAATTTCTTTGAAAAATGAGCTACTGGATATTCAATGTCATCCACTCCCTTCTGTAACAGTACTGCCCCAGCAGCTTCGTCACTAACACCTGTTGTTATAGAAAATGGCTTTGAAAAGTCAGGTGCTTTGAGCGCAGCATGATAACACAGGATGGTTTCCAGACATTCAAATGCCTCCTGGCAAGGGTCATTCCATTCAAATCTTTCACCCTTCCCTAGGAGTTTTGTTAGGGGGAGAGCAATATCAGCAAAGTTCTTACAGAATTTATGGTAATACCCAACCATTTCTAAAACCCTTCGTAAAGCTTTCTTGCTAGTTGGAACAGGAACTTCAGCAATCGCTTGAACCTTGGCCTGTCCAGGAGCCACTTGGCCTTGACCCACCACATACCCCAGACATGTGACTGTGGCGTGGCCAAATACACTTTTAGCGAGGTTCACAGTAAGATTGGCCTTAGAAAGTCTATCAAACAGTTTCTCTACCGCGGCAATATGTTCTTCCCATGTGTCACTCCAGACCACTAGGTCATCAATATAGGCCTCTGTGTTTTCTAGCAGTTCAATCACAGAATTGATCATTCTTTGAAATGTTTCTAGAGCATTTCTCATCCCGAAGTCTAGATGGTGTCACAAATGCTGATATCTCTTTAGCCCTCTCTGTTAAAGGAACACCCCGGTGTCCTTTTAACAAGTCAATCTTAATAAGGTATTTAGCTTCCCCACTCTATCAATACAGTCATCCATTCTCTTTATTTGTTCTTTCTTGTTTCTAATTTCTTGTTTAACCCTTTTACTTTCCTCAGAGTTCACTCTGTGAAGATACCATTTCATAGGCTGGACTAAATTCATAATGACGTGATGCATTGTACCTGTGCCCCATTTCAAAACACCAATTAGTCCTTTTACTTGTTTTTTCGGCTTTGGGTCCAACTGGTGGACCTTATCAGTAATATTTTTCAAAACAATGGAATTCTGACATCTTGGTGAGTCTAGGTTCAGTGAGAAAACATGTTTTTCCATTCCATTATCAGATTTCACGATTCCATTTTGTGCTACGACAATTCTCCCAGCTGCAACTTCAGTAAACAAGCGTCTTATTTTGACTCGACCATTTTGTAAACTTTCTTGGCAAAGTCACAAAGCTTACCAAATCCCTTCCAAAGTTTTCGGAGTAGAGTCAAAGGTCCTTTTGGCCTGTAACTGAACACAGGTTCCAACAAATCACTGCCTTCTGAATCGAATCTCCAACAATAAATAAGAAGAGGGGAACCCCCTCGTTCCCATTTTCCTCATTTCTCGCACACTGATATCCACCTAAAGGCATACTGTAAGCCATCTTTAAAATTTCAGCCTTGTAACCTTTCAAAACCACCACGTGACGTACGGGCACTGTGGCTGGTCTCCACCTCCTCATCAACATCCCATCTTTAGGGTAACATCCCACTGACTCTCTCTCTGAACCTCCTCTCCTGTGAGAGCCATCTCCCTTAAAGCCACCATTCCAGAATCTTGCTTCTGTTCCTCGATAAAATCCTTTCTCAACAAGGACAAACCTTTCTTATACATCTTACCATTATCAATTGTACTACCCTCTAAGTCCTGCTGAAATCTAGAAGGTAGAAAAGACTCTTGAGACATCATAATAATTTAAACCTCTGGTCTTGCTATTGCAGGTCTCAATAGCAACTTTGCTCATCAGCTGAATTGCTGAAACACTCTTATCTTGGAGAGCTGTCAACATGCCTCCATTGTTTATTAAACTCAGTACCATCATCAGGCTGATGAGAATATGAAAGAGACCAAATAAACTACCCATTTCATTACGATCTATACTTCGACTTGTATCCATGGCAACTTCCACTCCAAAACCACAACAATTCTTCTGAATTCTTCTGCATGAGCTTGCAGGTGCATACTTCCACATGTCCAAACAAAATCCAACAAACCAGCGCATCCTGTCTCAGTAGGCCTTTGTCCTGCAAGCAGGGTCAAAGGTCGCACAATCACTCTAACCTTTTCCATCACTTTATCCAAAAGTCCAGGAACAGCACTTTTCCCATTACTTTCAACAACACTGACCTCACCAGGTTTTAAAACGTGGTCTACTACAAATGACTGAGAATCCTCACATTCCACTGGTACCAAGGTTAACCCCTTACTCACTGAACCAAGATCATCTGACACAAAAGGACTGCATTCCTTTCCAACCAAGTCAGACACCTCAGACCTTAACTGAGTTTCAACATAAGGTTCAGAATCCTGTGAACTCACAGGTACTTCAACAACCTGAACAAAGGCAATCGGGACAACTGCCTCTTCTGGGCTGTCATCACTTGTTCCAGTTTCAAATTCAAGGTCATCTCGAACCTTCCAGCTACTCTCTGGCCAACTCCTTTCTGGAGTAAACTCAACCTTGTGGGTTAAAACTTCTTCGTCTGCTTTCTCAACAGACCCCCTCAGGGTAGGGGCATCCTCTGCCACTGGATATGCCCTTACTTCATCAGGAACACAACTTTTAAATTCATCACACAAAACTAGCCCCTCTGAGCTGTAAAAATCATCAGGGTCCGACTCCAAACCTGTTTGCTTCAACCTCTCCCTTTTAAACTGTCTCTGCCTTCCTGCCACGTGATCTTCACATTGCCATTTCTCCCGTTCGAGCTGTCTCTGTCTTTCTGCCTCTTCTCTCTGTTTTGCTGCCTCTCTGGCCTCTCTCTTGAGCTGTTTTAATTTCAATTCATGCTCCCTTCTTACAATTTCCAACAGAAGCTGAAGCTCATCCTCAGTAGGTTCACCTTCCATGAACAACTCTAACGCCTCCTCATCAAATGTTCCCTTATCTATATAATATTCAACTATTTTCCTTTGAATTTCTACCTTACTCACACCTTTCTTTACCTCAGTTCTCAATTCTTTAGCAATGTCCGGCAACTCATGCTTTTTAGCAAACTTCAAAGTCCCCAGGTCTGGTGATTTCAGAAAGTCTCTAACACCCATTTCTGCTGTTTTTCCACCCAACTAAATCAACAGTCTAAATTCAAAAGGGATTTCCCCCAAATCAATCAAACCAGCCTCCTGACCAATTTGTTCTTATCGCGGACGCAGGCCCCAATTTATGTCACGTACCCCGTGAGGGGGATAAAGAAACCAGCAGAGATGGAAAACACTTTGGAGTCTCGTATTGCTATAAACTACTAATATTTATTAGTAACTACGCAATACAGTAATATAAATGTAGATAAATCAAACAAGTTAGCAATGAGTATATATAAAAGTAAGTGTGGAATATATATGTATGAAAAACCAAGCTTCTTTAAGTCTAGGGGTAAAAAGATACAGTCTTGCAATGTTGAGTAAAGTTCAGTTCAGTTTGTGTATTTAGTTGAATAGCGATGGAGAGAGAGAGAGAGTGAGTTGAGTCTTCAGGTGAGCTGATGCCATTGATCTTCTCGTCATCCTCTGAAATCCTTTACAAGTCACGGACTGTGACTTTAACCAGGGGGACCGGTCTTCTGTAGTGGAGCTATCACCCAGGTGAGGGTGGACACATAGACAACTCCCCACCAGTCAACCCCTTCTTCACCGATAGAATAGCAATTTGGATCGATCCTCCAAAACCCACTTTCTCTGCGGGCACAGCAATGCTCATTCAGTGTCCAGATCGTGTGTCCTGAGGTCTGTATCATCTGACCTCCCATTTATTTCACCAGGCTGAGCATCACCTGTCATTCAAAGAGTCCCTCCCTCCTTTGTCTGTAAAGGAGTGCAAGCAGGCACCAAGTCCTTGAAAGTAACATCAACAATCTGCCTTTGGTCACCGTAGCAACCTTTGAGCTGCTCGGTGCTGTCTCCAACTCCAAACTCAGTAAAAATCCAAAGTTACTTCCAATGCCTTAAAGTGACAGTCCACTGTTAATCTTCGTGTCTCTCTCTCTCTCTCTCTCTCTCTCTCTCTCTCTCTTCCCCCCCCCCCCTCAAGCAACATATCGGTGGTAAATAACTCTGTCTCTCTCTCCTTTCCAAACAAACCATCAATGATGAATGTTTCTCTCTGTCTCTCTTCAAACAGTTAATAGGGGCACTCCAGGGTCCCCTCACAATAGAAAAATGGCAAGTAAAGCAGTGCAAAAAAAAAACCGAAAGGCAGGTCCGGATATTTGGAGGATACGGCCCAGATCAGGGTCAGGATCCGTTCAGCAGTCTTATCACAGTTGGAAAGAAGCTGTTCCCAAATCTGGCTGTACGAGTCTTCAAGCTCCTGAGCCTTCTCCCGGAGGGAAGAGGGACGAAAAATGTGTTGGCTGGGTGGGTCGTGTCCTTGATTATCTTGGCAGCACTGCTGTGACAGCGTGCGGTGTAAAGTGAGTCCAAGGATGGAAGATTGGTTTTTGTGATGTGCTGCACCGTGTTCACGATCTTCTGCAGCTTCTTCCGGTCTTGGACAGGATAACTTCCATACCAGGTTGTGATGCACCCCAGAAAAATGCTTTCTACGGTGCATCTATAAAAATTAGTGAGCGTTTTAGGGGACAGGGCAAATTTCTTTAATTTTCTCAGGAAGTAAAGGCGCTGGTGGGCCTTCTTGGCAGTGGACTCTGCTTGGTTGGACCAAGTCCGGTCATTTGTGATATTGACCCCGAGGAGCTTAAAGCTTTTGGCCTGTTCCACTTGCGCACCACCAATGTAAATGGGGTTGTGTGGTCCGCTACTCCTTCTGAAGTCAATGATCAATTCCTTCGTCTTGCTGTGGAAAGCGGCCAGTGAGTGAGTGGGCCAGTGAAGGAGTGGAGCTTTGAGGCTTTGACTCGAGAGGCTTCGACGAGAAAAGGCGGAGGACAAGCTTGCTGGCAGTTAGTCTTTACAATGTCTCCTGAGATGGTGATGTGCCTCTCAAGTGAGACGTGGCAGTCTTGGGGGAACGCCCCTCTCCCGCAGCGTGACATCGGCCAGAAGTGCATATGTCTGGGCGATCTGGAAGACCATGTAAGGAATCTGGAGCAGCACCTGGATGACCTTTGACTCATAAGGGAGAATGAGGCGGTCATAGATGAGAGCTACAGGGAGGTAGTCACACCTAGACTGTCGGAAGCAGGTCGTTGGGTGACTGTCAGAGGGGGGAAAGCGAAGGTGAGAAGACAGGTAGTGCAGAGCACCCCTGTAGCCATTCCTCTGAATAATAAGTTTACCGTCCTGGATACTGTTGGCGGGGACGACCGACCAGGTGTGAGGCACGGTGGCAGGGCCTCCGGCACTGAGTCTGACCTGGTGGTGCAGAAGGGTGGGACAGAGAAGAGGAGAGCTGTTGTCATTGGAGACTCTATAGTCAGGGGAGCAGACAGGAGATTTTGTGGACGTGAGAAGGACACCCACATGGTTTGTTGCCTCCAGGGTGCCAGGGTCTGGGATGTCTCTGACCAGGTGCACGACATCCAGGTACAAGAGGGAAAGCAACCAGAAGTCGTGATACATGTTGGGACCAACGACATAGGCAGGAAGAGGGATGAGGTCCTGAAGTGTGAGTTTTGGGAACAGGCAGAAGGCTGAAGAACAGGACCTCAAGGGTGGCGTTCTCAGGATTGCTGCCAGTGCTACGTGACAGTGATGGTAAGAATTGGAGGAGATGGCACTTGAATGTGTGGCTGAGGAGTTGGTGCAGGGAGCAGGGTTTTAGATTTTTGGATCATTGGGATCTCTTCTGGGGAAGGTGCGACCTGCTCAGATTGGATGGGTTGCACCTGAACTCGAGGGGGAGCAATATCCTTGCAGGTAGGTTTGCTGGCATAGTTCAGGAGGGTTTATATTAATTTGCAAGGGGGATGGGACCCAGAGCGATAGAGCAGTGAAAGAAGTGCATGGAGTAAAGCCAGATCTAACATATAGGGAGGCTTTGAGGAAAGAGAAGCCGAATAAATGGTGTAAAAACAGTAAGGTAGAAGGGCTGAAATGTGTGTACCTCAATGCAAGAAGCATCAGGAACAAAGGTGATGAACTGAAAGCTTGGATACATACATGGAATTATGATGTAGTGGCCATTACAGAGACTTAGCTGGCACCAGGGCAGGAATGGATTCTCAATATTCCTGGATTTCAGTGCTTTAAAAGGGATAGAGAGGGCGGAAAAAGGGGAACGGGGCGGCATTACTGGTCAGGGATACTATTACAGCTACAGAAAGGGTGGGTAGTGTAGCAGGATCCTCTTTTGAGTCAGTATGGGTGGAAGTCAGGAACAGGAAGGGAGCAGTTACTCTATTGGGGGTATTCTATAGGCCACCTGGTAGCAGCGGAGATACAGAGGAGCAGATTGGGAGGCATATTTTGGAAAGGTGCAAAAATAACAGGGTTGTTATCATGGGTGACTTTAACTTCCCTAATATTGATTGGCATCTGATTAGTTCCAAGGGTTTAGATAGGGCAGAGTTTGTTAAGTGTGTCCAGGACGGATTCCTGTCACAGTATGTGGACAGGCCGACTAGGGGGAATGCCATACTAGATCTGGTACTAGGTAATGAACCGGGTCAGGTCACAGATCTCTCAGTGGGTGAGCATCTGGGGGACAGTGACCACTGCTCCCTGGCCTTTAGCATTATCATGGAAAAGGATAGAATCAGAGAGGACAGGAAAATTTTTAATTGGGGAGGGACAAATTATGAGGCTATAAGGCTAGAAATTGCGGGTGTGAATTGGGATGATATTTTTGCAGGGAAATGTACTATGGGCATGTGGTTGATGTTTAGAGATCTCTTGCAGGATGTTGGGGATAAATTTCTCCCAGTGAGGAAGATAAAGAATGATCGGGTGAAGGAACCATGGGTGATAAGTGAGGTGGAAAATCTAGTCAGGTGGAAGAAGGCAGCATACATGAGGTTTAGGAAGCAAGGATCAGATGGATCTATTGAGGAATATAGGAAGAAAGGAGCTTAAGAAGGGGCTGAGATGAGCAAGAAGGGGGCATGAGAAGGCCTTGGCAAGTAGGGTAAAGGAAAACCCCAAGGCATTCTTCAATTATGTGAAGAAAATAAGGATGACAGGAGTTAAGGTAGGACCAAATAGAGATAAAGGTGGGAAAATGTGTCTGGTGGCTGTGGAAGTGAGCGAGGTCCTCAATGAATACTTCTCTTTGGTATTCGCCAATGAGAGGGAACTTGATGATGGTGAGGACAATATGAGTGAGGTTGATATTCTGGAGCATGTTGAGGGAGAGGAGGTGTTGGAGTTGTTAAAACACATTAGGACGGATAAGTCCCCGGGGCCTGACGGAATATTCCCCAGGCTGCTCCAGGAGGCGAGGGAAGAGATTGCTGAGCCTCTGCCTAGGATCTTTATGTCCTTGTTATCCACGGGAATGGTACCGGAGGATTGGAGGGAGGCGAATGTTGTCCCCTTGTTCAAAAAAGGTAGTAGGGATAGTCCGGGTAATTATAGACCAGTGAGCCTTATGTCTGTGGTGGGAAAGCTGTTGGAAAAGATTCTTAGACATAGGACCTCTGCGCATTTAGAGAATTATGATCTGATCAGGGACAGTCAGCATGGCTTTGTGAAGGGCAGATCGTGTCTAACAAGCTTGATACAGTTATTTGAGGAGGTGAGCAGGCATATAGATGAGGGTAGTGCAGTGGATGTGATCTATATGGATTTTAGTAAGGCATTTGACAAGGTTCCACACGGTAGGCTTATTCAGAAAGTCAGAAGGCATGGGATCCAGGGAAGTTTGGCCAGGTGGATTCAGAATTGGCTTGCCTGCAGAAGGCAGAGGGTCGTGGTGGAGGGAGTACATTCAGATTGGAGGGTTGTGACTAGTGGTGTCCCACAAGGATCTGTTCTGGGACCTCTACTTTTTGTGATTTTTATTAACGACCTGGATGTGGGGGTAGAAGGGTGGGTTGGCAAGTTTGCAGACAACACAAAGGTTGGTGGTGCTGTAGATAGTGTAGAGGATTATCAAAGATTGCAGAGAGACATTGATAGGACGCAGAAGTGGACTGAGAAGTGGCAGATGGAGTTCAACCTGGAGAAGTGTGAGGTGGTACACTTTGGAAGGACAAACTCCAAGGCAGAGTACAAAGTAAATGGCAGGATACTTGGTAGTGTGGAGGAGCAGAGGGATCTGGGGGTACGTGTCCACAGATCCCTGAAAGTTGCCTTACAGGTGGATAGGGTAGTTAAGAAAGCTTATGGGGTGTTAGCTTTCAGAAGTGGAGGGATAGAGTTTAAGAGTCGCGATGTAATGATGCAGCTCTGTAAAACTCTGGTTAGGCCACACTTGGAGTACTGTGTCCAGTTCTGGTCGCCTCACTGTGGGAAGGATGTGGAAGCATTGGGAAGGGTACAGAGGAGATTTACCAGGATGCTGCCTGGTTTAGGGAGTATGCATTATGATCAGAGATTAAGGGAGCTAGGGCTTTACTCTTTGGAAAGAAGGAAGATGAGAGGAGACATGATAGAGGTGTACAAGATAATAAGAGGAATAGATAGAGTGGATAGCCAGCGCCTCTTCCCCAGGGCACCACTGCTCAATACAAGAGGACATGGCTTTAAGGTAAGCGGTGGAAGTTCAAGGGGGAAATTAGAGGAAGTTTTTTACTCAGAGTGGTTGGTGTGTAGAATGCACTGCCTGAGTCAGTGGTGGAGGCAGATACACTAGTGAAATTTAAGAGACTACCAGACAGGTATATGGAGGAATTTAAGGTGGGGGTTATATGGGAGGCAGGGTTTGAGGGTTGGCACAACATTGTGGGCCGAAGGGCCTGTACTGTGCTGTACTTTTCTATGTTCTATGTTGAGGGATAGGTTATTGTCTTTGCACCATGCCACCAGGTTCTTAATTTCCTCTCTGTACTCAAACTCATCATTACCGAAGATATGGCCTACAATTGTTGTATCATGGAGAGCATTCTAACTGACTGCATCACTAACAAGAGAAAAATTGCAGATGCTAGAAATCCAAGTAACACATATAACATGCTGGAGGAACTCAGCAGGCCAGGCAGCATCTGTGGACAAATGTACAGTCATTGTTTCAGGCCAAAACGTTGACTATACTTTTTTCCATAGATGCTGCCTGGCTTGCTGAGTTCCTCCAGCATTTTGTGTGTGTTGACTGCATCACTGTCTGGGATGGAGGGCGGGGTTGCTACTGCACAAGATTGATATAAACTGCAGAGAGTTGTAAATGTAATCAGCTCCCTCATGAGTACTCTTTGCTATAATATCCAGGACATCTTCAAGGAGCAACACCTCAGAAAGGTGGCATCCATCACTGAGGACCCCCATCACTCAGGTCATATCTTGTTCTTATTACTACCATCAGAAAGGAGGTGCAGAAGCCTGAAGAGAGACACTCAACGATTCAGGAACACCTTCTTCCCCTCTGCCATTTGATTTCTGAATGGACATTGAACCTATGGACACTACCTGACTACTTTTTGATTTCTATTTTTGAATTATTTATTAAATTTAACTATTTCATATATACTTATAGTAATTCAGTTTTTTTCTATTATGTATTGCATTGTAGTGCTGCCACAAAGAAGCAAATTTCACAACATATGCCTGTGATATTAAATCTGATTCTGATAATTAGTGCAGAATTGGATCCCATTACAGTTAACTTCATGGTATTGCATGTTCCAGCTATCCAGCCTGGGGTCAAATAAAAGGGGAAATAACAGAATGGAAAATAAAAATACATGAGATGGTTGTTGTATAATGAGAGTGGTTGCACTCCACTAAGGACAGGCGAATATACTAAAGTTTGGTGTAGAAAATAGATTGGTGGGTGGGATTAGTGTTATAGACTAGATGGAGAGTTGTGAACGGAGAGATAAAGTTTATACATTGGGATAAAGGAATTGTGTTTTGCAAAGGAGGGAGTAATAATATACTTAGGGCAAGAATCTTTGTTTCTGGATAGTCAACTAAATGTATTTGCCTTAACTTAATCATTGCAAGCAATTTCTGAACTTTACTTGGCATTAGTTCATTCCTTCTAAATTAACAAAATATTTTTTATTGCATTTCCACAGTATTTACGATATAGCATTCAAACCAGATGGAACCCAGTTGATAGTAGCATCAGGAAACAGAGTTCTGGTACGTTTAGATAATTCAACATCTCACCACTCACGCACATACACCCCAGTAAATCTCACATGTCAGCACCTTCTTCACTGAATTTGAATGGGAGGTTAGGATTTCTTTGCTGTTGTGGCACACTGATCAAGGCATAGAACTTCATTGTAGGAAAGAAAATCAAATAGTGAAAGTCATGCTGGGTATCTGAAACATAAACAGAAAGTATTGGAAAAATTCTGCAAGTCAAGCAGCATTTCAATGGTCAGTATTCTTCCCAAAAAGGGAGAAACGAGTTATTTTTCTATAGGAGAGAAGTAGAGTGTAGAACAAAGGTAGTGTCTGTGATACAATGAGTCAAAATGGTTTTACAGAGACAGTTATCAACATAAATCTCTAGGTATAAGTTTGGGGTATGTTGGTACAAACTACTCAGCAGGCTAAATGTGTGTGTTGGATATAAGAAACAGAGTTAATATGATGTAAAATAGTGGCTAATGTGGATAGTATGGAGGGTTGCAGGTTGCAATGGGACATTGATCAGAAGCAGAGCTGGGCTGAGTTGTAGCATATAGAGTTCAATCTGGAAAAGTGTGAAGTGTTTCATTTTGGAAAGCTAAATTTGAAGGAAGAACAGAGGGTTAATGGCAGGATTCTTAACAGAGTGGAGGACAGAAGATATTTAAAAAGGCGTATGATGTATTGGCCTTCATTAGTTGATGGATTGAGTTCAAGATCCCCGAGTAATGTTTCAGCTCTGTAAAATCCTGGTTAGATCACACTTGGAATATAGTGTTCTGGTCACCTTAATAAAGGAAGGATGTGAAAGCTTTAGAGAGTGCAGAGGAGACTTACCAGGATACTGCCTGGACTAGAGAATATAGAATAGTACAGCACAGTACAGGTCCTTCGGCCCACAATGTTGTGCCGACCCTCAAACCCTGCCTCCCATATAAGCCCCCACCTTAAATTCCTCCATATACCTGTCCAGTAGTCTCTTAAACTTCACTTGCGTATCTGCCTCCACCACTGACTCAGGCAGTGCATTCCACGCACCAACCACTCTCTGACTAAAAAGACCTTCCTGTAATATCCCCCTTGAACTTCCCACCCCTTACCTTAAAGCCATGTCCTCTTGTATTGAGCAGTGGTGCCCTGGGGAAGAGGCACTGGCTATCCACTCTGTCTATTCCTCATTATCTTGTACACCTCTGTCATGTCTCCTCTCATCCTCCTTCTCTCCAAAGAGTAAAGCCCTAGCTCCCTTAATCTCTGATCATAATGCATACTCTCTAAACCAGGCAGCATCCTGATAAATCTCCTCTGTACCCTTTCCAATGCTTCCACATCCTTCCTATAGTGAGGTGACCAGAACTGGACACAGTACTCCAAGTGTAGCCTAACCAGAGTTTTATAGAGCTGCATCATTACATCGCGACTCTTAAACTCTATCCTTCAACTTATGAAAGCTAGCACCCCATAAGCTTTCTTAACTACCCTATCCACCTGTAAGGCAACTCTCAGGGATCTGTGGACATGTACCCCCAGATCCCTCTG
Source organism: Mobula hypostoma (assembly GCF_963921235.1). Classification (NCBI taxonomy): domain Eukaryota; kingdom Metazoa; phylum Chordata; class Chondrichthyes; order Myliobatiformes; family Myliobatidae; genus Mobula; species Mobula hypostoma. Next base: position 12,594,304 of record NC_086111.1, on the reverse strand, counting down.
CTCCTCCACACTACTAAGTATCCGCTATTTACTTTGAACTCTGCCTTGGAGTTTGTCCTTCCAAAGTGTACCACCTCACACTTCTCCAGGTTGAACTCCATCTGCCACTTCTCAGCCCACTTCTGCATCTTATCAATGTCTCCCTGCAATCTTTGACAATCCACAACACCACCAACCTTTGTGTCATCTGCAAACTTGCCAACCCACCCTTCTACCCCCACATTCAGGTCGTTAATAAAAATGAAGACAAGTTGAGTGAGCTAGGGCTTGACTTGATAGAGGTGTACAAGATGATAAGAGGCACAGGTAAAAGTCACCATAAGAGTTTTTCTCAGGGCAGAAAAAGCTAATAGGGGGTATAATTTCAAGGTGATTTGGAGGAGACTATGCGGGGAGGGGAGTTTCAGAACTTCTTTGCATGGGGAGTGGTGTGTGTCTTGCCAGGTCATACTATATGAGAGTTGATGGTAGAGGCAGATACATGAGGGGCAATTAAGATAGATAGGCGCATGGATGATAGGAAGGTGGAGGGTTAAGTAGGAGGGAAGGATTAGATTGATCATGGAGTAGGCTGAACTATGTGGCCTATACTGTATTGTAATGTTCTCTGTTTTATGGTGCACTTGTCCATCATGAAAAATAACCAATCTGTGGTTGCATGAAACCTTCTCAGCTCCCTTTTGTCCATAGTAACATTTTGGCAATTACAGTCAAGGGAATATATAAGAGGAGAATTGCAACAGATCTCAAAAAAAAGTTGACGGCAGGTTTCCGTCCTCCTTGTGATTTTTATAAATGACCTGGATGAGGAAGTAGAAGGATGGGTTAGTAAGTTTGCTGATGAAACAAAAGTTGGGGGTGTTGTGGATAGTCTGGAAGGTTGTCAAAGGTTACAGCGTGACATCAGTAGGATGCAGAACTGGGCTGAGAAATAGCAGATGGAGTTCAACCCAGATAAGTGTGGAGTGGTTCATTTTGGTAGGTCAAATTTGAAATCAGAATATAATATTAATGATAAGACCCTTGGCAGTATGGAGGATCAGCGAGATCTTGGGGTTCATGTCCATAGGATACTCAAAGCTGTTGCGCAGGTTGACAGTGTTGTTAAGAAGGCATTTGGTGTATTCGCCTTCATCAACTGTGGGATTGAGTTCAAGAGCCATGAGGTAATGTTACAGCTAAATAAGACCTTAGTTAGACCCCACTTGGAGTACTGTGTTCAGTTCTGGTCACTTCATTACAGGAATGATGTGGATACTGTAGAGAGAGTGCAGAGGAGATTTACAAGGATGATGCCTGAATTGGAGAGCATGCCTTATAAGAACAGGTTGAGTGAACTTGGCCTCTTCTCCTTCGAGTGATGGAGGATGAGATGAAAAACACCTGATAGAGGTGTTTGTCACAATGAGAGTGGTAGGTGCGTGGAGTGCACTGTCAGTGAAGGTGGTGGAAGCGGACCCGTAAGTGGGTACATGGAGCTGAGAAAAATAGAGAGCTCTGCGGTAAGAAAATTCTAGGCAGTTTCTACAGTAGGTTACAAGGTTGGCACAGTATTGGCCTTTAATGTTCTGCAGGGTTCTATATTTCTATCTGAAGTTAAGAAAATTCAGTATTATCTGGAAGGCTTCAAAGTGCTTTGAGTCTCTTTGTAAGAGTATGGGAGACCACAGACATAACAGATAGAATAGTCTATTAAAACAGCACACAACTGAAACCTCAAGATCATTCCCATGACTTAGTTCAGGAGTTCCACAAAACAATCACCTAATATGTATTTGGTTTCCCAATGTAGAGGAAGCTACATTGTGAAAATCAAACTGGAACAAGTAAAAATGAAGCACTAGTTCACCAGGATGGTGGGAAATGAAGAACAAGCATTGTACATACACAGAAAAGTGCCATACAATGGAGAGAGTTAGGCAGGAATGGAAGTGTAGGTAAGAGTAGCAAAGGGAACTTGTTCCTGTCAACTGCTGAAAGGGGAGCAAATTCTGTGGCTGGTGGCAGAATCTTGCTCAAGATGGCATAAATTTTAAAGGATATATTTGATGTGGGCACTGGTGGTGTTGAAGGTAAGAACCCAAGAAACTGCTCCTGTTCTGTCCAGAGAGGGAAGGTATGAGAGGAAATAGATGAGATGAATCATGGGGGCTGTTTACAATGGTAGAGAGGAAGCCATGGTTAAGAAAGAAGAAAGACATTTCAGAGGTACCTCGTCGTCACAGATGGGAGGTTAGAAAATACAATTAAATCCTTACAGCAGGTTGGGTGGGAGCAAATAACTATGGTAGTCTACGAGCTTGTAGTGGATGGGGATCTTTAGCCTGTCAAGTAAGATGTGGATAGAATAGTCAAGAAAAGGAGGAGTCAGATGGACCATTTGATGAGAGTATGGTGGAATCAGCTGCAAAAGTGTTGAAATTTTCGAGCATTTCTTAAATACAGGAAGCAACACCAATGCAGCTGTCAGTGATGGACACAGACTGAAACACAGACTTCTTTGTATTGTCAAAAAGGCAGGTGTAATTTGAGACCACTGCAGCATTGATCTGGAGAAATGAATGAAGTTGGAAGAAAGTTGGACAAATACATTTCTGCAAATACACTTTCACCTTTTGAACTGAAGCATTGGCCAAAAGGTGGAACCACAATAAAAATGCAATTTTGCTCCTGCAAGATTGAACGTATGATATTGACAATAAAAATAAAAAACAATGCTGGCCATGTGAAGGGATTGTAAAATATGCCATGCTCTATTTTTAGGTGTATGACACTTCCGATGGAACACTCATTCAACCACTCAAAGGGCATCGGGATACAGTGTACTGTGTAGCCTATGCTAAAGATGGTAGGTGTCAATGCTCGTGTGCTTAAAGAATGGACTCATGGGTTAGATGAAGAGAAAATATTTCTGGTGTTTGACGGCTCTACGGTTGGAGTATATATGTTAACTCCAGGTTTTCAGGAATGGTTAGGAAACATTTTATACTTTATTGTTGCCAAACAATTGATACTAGAGCGTACAATCATCACAGCAATATTTGATTCTGCTCTTCGTGCTCCCTGGAGTACAAATCGAGAGTAAATATTAAAAATTTAATTATAAATCATAAATGGAAAATAGAGAAGGGAAAGTAAGGTAGTGCAAAAAAACCCAGAGGCAGGTCTGGGTATTTGGAGGGTATGGCTCAGATCCGGTTCAGGATCCGTTCAGCAGTCTTATTGCAGTTGGAAAGAAGCCGTTCCCAAATCTGGCTGCCTTCTTGGCAGTGGGCTCTGCTTGGTTGGACCAAGTCAGGTCATTTGAGATATTGACCCCGAGGAACTTAAAGCTTTTGACCTGTTCCACTTGCGCACCACTGATGTAAATGGGGTTGTGCGGTCCGCTACTCCTTCTGAAGTCAGCAACCAGTTCCTTCGTCTTGCTGACATTGAGGGATAGGTTATTGTCTTTGCACCATGTCACCAGGTTCTTAATTTCCTCTCTGTACTCAAACTCATCATTACCCGAGATACGGCCGACAATTGTGGTGTCATCAGCAAACTTGTATATTGAGTTCGATGAAAACTTGGCTACACAATCATGGGTGTACAGTGAGTACAGCAGGGGGCTGAGTACACAGCCTTGTGGGGCACCGGTGCTCAGAGTGATTGTAGAGGAGAGCTTCTCTACAATCTTTGCATTCTTTGGAATGCAAAGAGTGGAATGTGTCGAGACACTCTTCCACAAAATAATTCTTGATAGATCATTTGTAAATTTGGGGACTGAGAGATTCAAACAAATTGGCCAAAGGTTGATACATGGAATTAGGTCACAGATAAGCCAGCCTTGAGGAGGTAAATTGCCTAGTCATGATTTTATAGTCAAGTGGTTCAAGTTGTACACTCTTTAAGATTACCCATCCTTCACTGTCTGGTATGGGAGTCGACGGCACAGGACTGAAAGAAGCTGGAGAGGGTCGTATATTTAGTCGGCTCCATCTTGGGTACTAGCCTACAAAGTACCCAGGACACCTTCATGGAGTGGAGTCTAGGAAAGGCAGCATCCATTGTTAAGGATCCCCTAGCACCCAGGGCATGCCCTTTTCTCAATGTTACCATCAGATAGGAGCTACAGAAACCTGAAGGCACACACTCAGCGATTCAGGAACAGCTTCTTCCCCTCTGCCATCTGATTCCTAAATGGACATTGAACTACCTCACTTTTTCAATATATATTATTTCTGTTTTTGCACGATTTTTAATCTCCAATATGCATACACTGTAATCGATTTATTTGTTTGTTTTATATTATGTATTGCATTGAACTGCTGCTGCTAAGTTAACAAATTTCACGACACGTGCCGGTGATAATAAATCTGATTCTGATTCTTCTCTTGTGCTCAATAAATAAAGTTCAAGTTCAAGTTTAATTGTCATTCAACCATACTGGGATAGCCAAACGAAACAGCATTACTCTGGAACTGATGTGTCAAACACAGTACAACAGTCATGCATAGCACAAGGCTCATATAGCACAGACAAGATAGTAAGCATATAAAAGAGCAATAAAATACAGTCACATAAAAATGATGTAGTCGAAGTCCCTGAATCCATGAATGTTGCAGCAGTCTGCAGTTGAACAAAATACAGCTTTGTTTTCTGCCGAGTGAATACTTGGGAGGTTGGGGGGGGGGCAGCACTGACTCCAGCATGGACACTGTGCCACACTACCTCTGGCACCCGACTCCAACTCCTTCCCTTGGGTGGCTGCAAATGTGCAGTTCCGCGGCTTGACGTCTTTACTATGACCAGGGCTACGCAGCTCCCCCACTGACCACCCCGGCCATTCGCCAATAAAAAAAGAAATAGATTTGCAGCGGGATCACTTGCGATCACTAGAAAAGCAACTGAGACAATTGCTTGCTGTTAGACTACATAGTGCCTTTGCGTTCTGACGCAGGCAGCAGCACAATCTGCACCAAGTCCAGCTTCTTCAGCTTCTCCACCAACAAGCAACTCGCTGAAAAAGTAGAGCTGTAGTACTTTAAGTTTTTAATGTCCAGCAGGGTCTTGTGATTAGAAAGTACACGTTTAAAAAAGATAATAACCTTTGGTTGGCCCCGTAGAAGTCTCTGTGTTCGAGTGCGCCTCCATCTTACTTAAAGTCCCAATCTGCTCAATCAATCTCCATAACATAGTCCTTGAGTCCAGCACCATCCTTGCAATCTCTATGCATTCTTTCCAGCTTAATGGAAAATTTCTTAAAACAGGTTGACTAAAATTCCATACAATATTCCAAATATCTTGTACAACTGCAGTGTAACTGCACTGATTAATGAAGGCCAGTGTGCCATAAGTCTATATGCAAAATCCATTGCAGGGAATCGTACTCCTTGGTCCCTCTGCTCTACAACACTCCTCAGGGCCCTATTGTTCGCTGGCAGTCTTACTCTCATTGGTTTTCCCAAGATGCAATACACCGTAACTAATCAAATTAAACTCCATTTGCCGTTCCTTAGCCCAGTGGTCCCCAACCACCAGGCCGCGAGGAAACGATGTGGTTTGGCGATAATGAACCACTATGAGTCAGCTGCACCTTTCCTTATTCCCTGTCACGCCCACTGTTGAACTTGAACGCACGCGAGGTCCGCAAGAATATTGTCAATATTAAACCGGTCCGCAGTGCGCAAAAGGTTGGGGACCCCTGCCTTAGCCCACTCTAGATTCCATGCATTCTAACTACATAGCAGCCTCCCATGTGGACCCTCATCAAAGGCCAAACTGAAATCCATATAAACTAATCTCCCCCCAGCCACCTTATTGGCTACCACTTCAGAAAGCTCATTCAAATTCATGAGACATCTCCCACTCACAAAGCTGCGCTAACTACTCCTAATCAACTCCTGTCTTTCCAAATGTTTGTATATCTTATCCCCCAGAGTCCCCACTGGTTTAAAAAAAAATGTTAAGCTTACTCTATTCTATAGTTCCCAGGTTTTTCTTTGCAGCCTTTCCTAATTAAAGGCATGTCATTAACCACTCAAGTATTCCAGCACTTCACCAGTTGCTAATAATGATGCATAGATCTCAGCCAGGGCTCCCACAGCTTCCCACAGTGTTCTTGGAGCCTCATTAGTAACTTCTGTTTACAATATATGGTAGCTATTTAAACCATTTCACAGCTGTTTAAAAATTCTTGAAAATATTCATTTTTAGCAGGTATCGTGATTGATGATCAATAAAGGAAGCTTAAACTTGTCTGCTCTTTCTAATGCAGACAATGAGCTATGATTTCCTAAGCAAAATTTTAATTCAGTGCAAATTGAACCACTTGGTCCTTTGCGCTTGAATTAAGCTGTGCATATTTTTAACATTTCAATTTACAATTATATTCTTCATTCTTCACCTCAACCTCCATCTCCACCATGACCATCACAACTGCCCTAACCTTCCTTTCACACTTTTTTCTTGCTATGCAAGAAGTCAAATTTTTGGATCTGTACTTATACTGCTGAGGCAGTAGTGGCCAGGTGCATAATTTGAAGACTAAAATTTTTGTGTCCTTTAGGGAATTTGATCAATGATTGATCAGTTATTGGCACGGGTGTTCAGACGCATATAATAGAGCAAAGATTAGTTGGTCGTTAGAGAAGCTTAAAAACCAGCAGAATGCAACTAAGAAGTCATAAAGAAGGAAATGATGGAATACAAAGGTAATTAGCCAATAATACTAAAGAAGATACCAAAAAATTCTTCAGATATATAAAGAGTAAAAGAGAGATGGGAGTAGATAGTGGTCTGCTGGAAAATAATGCTGGAGAGGTAGTAATAGGGGACAAGGAAATGGCAGACTATTGAATATTTTGCCTAAGTTCGCTATGAAAGACACTAGCGGTATACTGGAGCTTCAGTAGTGTCAGGGGTCAGAAGTGAGTGAAGTTGCTATTACTAGGGAGATGGTGCTTGAGAAACTAAAAGGTCTGAAGGTAGGTGCTGTAAGTCACCTTGACCAGATGGTCTATACCCCAGGGTTCTGAAGGTGGCTGAAGAGATTGTGGCGGCACTAGTAATGATCTTTCCAGAATCAGTGGATTCTGGCATAGTTCCGGAAGAATAGAAAATTGCAAATGTCACTCTACTCTTCAAGAAGGGAGAGAGGCAGAAGAAAGGAAATTACAGACCAGTTAGTCTGACCTCAGTGGTTGAGAAGATGTTGGAGTTGATTGTTAAGAATGTGGTTTCGGGGTACTTGGAGGCACATGCTAAAATAGGCCAAAGTCAGCGTGGTTTCCTTAAGGGAAAAGCTTGCCTGACAAATCTGTTGAAGTTCTTTGAAGAAATAACAAGTAGGATAGACAAAGGAGAATTGGTGGATGTTGTGTACTTGGATTTTCAGAAGGCCTTTGACAAGCTGCCACACATGATACTGCTTAACAAGCCCATGGTATTACAGGAAAGATATTAGCCTGGATAGAGCATTGGCTAAATGGCAAGAGGCAAAGATTGGGAATAAAGGAAGCTTGTTCTGATTTGCTACTGGTGACTAGTAGTGTACTACAAGGGTCTTTGTTGGGACTGCTTTTTACATTATATGTCAATGATTTGGATGATGGAATTGATGGCTTTGTGGCCAACTTTGCAGATGATACAAAGATAGGTGGAGGGGCAGATAGTGTTGAAGAAATGAAGAGGTTAAGAAGGACTTGCACAGATTGGGAGAATGGACAAAGGACTGGCAGATAGAATACAGTGTCGGGAAGTATGTGATCATGCACTTTGGTAGAAGAAATAAAAGCATAGATTATTTTCTAAATGGAGAGAAAATTCAAAAATCTGAGGTGCAAAGGGACTTGGGAGTCATCGTGTAGGATCCCCTGGTGAGGAAGGTAAATGCATTATTAGCATTCATTTCCGTAGGATTAGAATATAAAAGCAAGGATGTTAATAGTGAGGCCTTATCTGGAGTATTGTGAGCAGTTTTGGGCCCCTTATCTAAGAAAGGATGTGCTGACATTGGATAGGGTTCAAAGGAGGTTCACAGAAATATTTCCAGGATTGAAAGGCTTATCATATGAGGATCATTTGATGGCTCTAGGTCTTTACTCATTGGAATTCAGAAGAGTTGGGCAGGGGGGAGATCTCATTGAAACATCTCAAATATTGCAAGGCCTCGATAGAGTAGATTTGGAGAGGATGTTTCCTATGGTGGAAGTGTCTAAGACCAGAAGACACTGTCTCAGAATAGCGGGATGTCCATTTAGTATGGAGATGAGGAGGAATTTCTTTAGCCAGAGAGTGCTGTATATGTGGAATTCGTTGCTACAGGCGGCTGTGGAGGCCAAATCATGTTTAAGGGTATGTTTAAAGCAGAGGTTGGTAGATTCTTGATTAGTCAGGGCATGAAGAGACACAGGGAGAAAGCAGGAGATTTGGGGCTGAGAGGGAATTGGATCAGCCATGATGAAATGGCGGAGCAGACTCGATGGGTCAAATGGTCTAATTCTGCAACTATATCTTGTGGTCTTACAGTATATATTATAATAGTTTATTATTCAGACAATTTGAACCTGCAGATTTGAAACTTAATTTTATTTTTACAAGTTCGCTGATGACACCACTGTTGTGGGCTGTGTCAAAGGTGAAGATGAATTGGAATACAGGAGAAAGATTGAAAATTTGGCTGGGTGGTGTAATAATAACAACCTCTCACTCAATGACAATATGACCAAGGAACTGATTGTCGACTTCGGGGGAGGGAAACCAGAGATCCATGGGCCAGTAATCATCGGAGGATCAGAGGTGGAGAGGCTCAGTAACTTTAAATTCCTGGTTGTTACTATCACAGAAGACTTGAAGAAAGCACAGCAGCACCTCTACTTTCTCAGGAGTCTGCGGAGATTTGGCATGTCATCAAAAACTTTGGCAAACTTCCAAAGATGTGTGATAGAAAGTGTGATGACTGGCTGCATTATGGCCTGGTATGGGAACACCAATGCCTTTGAGCGGAAAAATCCTACAAAAGGCAGTGGAGTTGGCCCAGTACATCAAAGGTAAAAATCTCCCAACCATTGAGCACAACTTCATGAAACATTACTGTAGGAAAGCGGCATCCATTTTCAAAGATTCTCACCACCCAGGCCATGCTCTTTTCTCGCTGCTGCCATCAGGTAGAAGGTACAAGTGCCTCAGGGTTTGCACTACCAGGTTCAAGACAGTTACGACTCCTCAACTATCAGGATCTTGAACAAAATGAAGTAACTACACTCATTTAAGAACTCTTTTGTTATTTATTGCTATTTATTTATATTTGCTTTTGCATAGTTGTTGTCCTTTGATCCTATTTACAGTTACTGTTTTATAGATTTACTAAGTTTGCCCCAGAAAAAGAACCTCAGGGTTATATCTGGTGACATGTATGTACTCTGATAATAGATTTTACTTTGAACTTTAAATTTTATTAATTTTTATTCTTCTGCTTGAACTAATGAATTGATTATGGTTATTTCAGGTAAACGATTTGCATCAGGTTCCACTGACAAGAGTGTTATTATCTGGACCTCTAAACTAGAAGGCATCTTGAAATATACGTAAGTTTTCTTTATTGATGTCCTTTGCTGAGAAGGGTAACATTGTGGAACTCCTGGAAATAGTTTCCAAAGGAAGGTCAAATTTTAATTTAAATGTTAATGTTATTAAATTGATTTCTGGGTCCTTGCTAAAATAGAAACTAAAATGAAAATCTTTCCCCAATTATTATTTTCAGTTGTGGGTAAGGAAGAGAACAAGCTGGGCCAGAGAGAATGCTGACTATAAGAATGGAAGCCTGCTGCCAGCTCTTGAGATCTGTTACAATTTTCTTACATATTCCTTTGACTGCAATTGATAAAATGTTGCTGTTGATGAACGGAGCTGAGATGTTTTTTATGCAATCACAGATTAGCTATTTTTCCTGATTGACAAGAAAACCAGTGGGGCTGATTTTTATTGTTCAGTTTCTCATCATTTTTGCAGTGGCACCTGGTATATAAGCTTACACTAACTCAGCCAAGAACCATGTTGATAACGTTCAGACCCAATTTATAGTAACGTTCTGATAACCTGGCACCTGGTTGTATCTGGCATGCAATGCTATGTGCCTGTAATGCTGTTGCAAATAAGTTTCTTAGTGAACCTCCATGTAAATGTGACAATAAACTCAACTTATTTTCATTTGAGTAATCCAATCAATGGAAGTCAATTATATTTAACAATGTCTATTGATTGTTTGGCTTATTCTGCCTTCTAGATTGATGTGATCATGTGTGAACTTAGCTTTGTGGGTGGTCACAGAAATCTGGAAGTTGAGCCTAATTACGTCCACACTACACTGGATAATTTTGAAAACGAAGCTTTTTCTCTTTGTTTTGACCTCCTGTCACACTGAGCCGGCGTTTTCAGCCCCCGAAAACGGGGATTTTCAGAAACGGTCTCCAGAGTGAATAAATCTGAAAACGCTGAATATCTATTGTAGTGTGTACAGGGTAACCGGAGAGATTTAAAAATGCAGTCATGACAACACCTCAACAACAACGCTTCTGCTTGGTACTGAGCAAGCACTGCTGGATGGCTGCTATAACGCGCAGTTGGTGTGAACGGCGTGAGTTAAGTTGTGAAGTGAGCTTTTTTGACTATTTAAAAACACTGTCATGACGTGCCGGAACAGATTGCCGCAGCGCGGCATTTCGTTGTTTTCTTGAACGCAACCCCCCACATAACCTAACAATTTCAGAACAGAGGGCAACGAGACTGAAGCCAGAAGAGTTAGAAATGTACTCACCAAATACTTTGACCCATAGCTTACTGAATAAATAAGTATACTCACTTTACCCCGTTTTCTGTCCTTGCTTGTATGAAGGTGGTTTACCTATTTATGCAGGTACTTCTCTGACAATAGATGTGTAACAGCCTAATGTAACATTGTATGGAAATACAAGATAACACTGATGCAGACATTTAACAAGGTGCTTTATTAATGCAACAGAGTTAGTCAGTTTTTCAATGTTTGTCGTCAGCTGGGTCATACTGTCCGTGAACTCCCTGTCGGTTGCCTCCATACGCTCCAGTATTTGTTTTTTTCAGTTTTAAGTCCTCCTGCGCGAGACACAAGAGCAATTCCTTTTAAGTTTTTCTACTCTGTAACTGGACAAACGTGCACCAAGTATACTGTTTTCTCTTTGCTTGTTTTCTGTGTGTCCTGCGCATGCCCAGTAGGAGCAGATTCACCCAAATATCCATCTAATGTGGACGGAGATATTTTGAAAAATGCTTAGTGTGGACGCCTGTCGTTTTTACTCGAAACCGGCGTTTTCAAAATTATCCGGCGTAGTGTGGACGTAGAGTCAGTGGCTCTCAGTGGTGCTGAATATTGCCCTCCACATATGCTGGATACAGTGTTACAGAGAGATAGTGGGAGTCTTCTACTGGGTTTTGCCTGTCCAGACCTTATCCTTTTTTGTACTCTGAATGCTTGAGTCACACTCCAGACTAATGAGTGAGTCAGCAAATTATTGGGAACAGTCAGAAAGTGTTTTACTGTCCTGTAGTAGGCTAATACATACTTAGTACAATATAGTGGAGTGGAAAATACTCAATATCTGTTGATGATCTGATTTAAAATGATTAACTTTATTTTGTGTTTTCATTCTAATGTAGCCATAATGATTCCATTCAGTGCATTGCATATAATCCAGTAACGCACCAGCTAGCGTCCTGTTCCTCCAGTGATTTTGGTAATTTTATCTTTTAATATTTTCAAAACCTAAATAAAAACTTAAACTATTGTTTATTATTATTATATCTGATGATAAGGTCTTCCTTATTGGTGACTTTGGGAATGAGCACTGTAGAAAAAGAATTAAGCAATTATAGGGACTTCTTCAATAAGATGTCAAGCAATTTAACATAGATTTTATTGCCAGCAGGTGGAGCTCCTGAGCGCTCGTGTGATCCAGGGCAAATGTGCATTATGTGTTTATGGTTCAAGGAATTGTGTTTCTGTCATTAAGCTGTCGACATGAACACATCAGGAGCAGGGAAGGGAATTTGGAAGCTTTGTGGCGGAGGCACAACCATAGGGTGTTGATCAGGGATTGGTCAGGGATAGGAGAGTGACTGCAAGTGAAGCAGGTAAGGAGAACAATATGGTAGGAGTGCAGGAGTCTAAACCTTTAGTAATTTTCCAGTGGTATGTGGTTCTTTCAGCTGGATAGATGATAGTAATGAATGAGCTAACTGAATCAGCAACTAACAGTGTAGTGCTAGAATGTTACAGTAGAGTGAGAAGAATTTATAATGTTTTCTGGAGCTAGAGTCCAGAAGGTTGTGTTTCCTGACCAATTCCATGGTTCAGGTTATCTTTTCTTGCAGATGTGTACTCAAACCCCCTTGGGGGGGAAGAAACATACACTACATGACAACACTCACAACACACTGGAGGAACTCAGCAGGTCAGGCAGCAACCATGGAAAAGATCATTCGACTTTTCGGGCCAGAGCTCTTCGTCAGGACTCATCAGGTTCCGGCCCGAAACGTCGACTGATCTTTACCACGAATGCTGCCCAACCTGCTGAGTTCCTCCAGCGTGTTGTGAGTGTTGCTTTGACCCCAGCATCTGCAGATTATTTTGTGTTTACGATACACTACATAACCCCTTGTTTATATTTCTTATATTTTAATGTTCTGGCTAACTTACTGAATTCAATTATTGTGAGATTAGAATTTCCACATTTGTAGTAATTTAGCTTTATTTTTCTTTGGTGTTTAAAACAATTTGATTATAGGTTTGTGGTCTCCAGAGCAAAAATCTGTCTCCAAGCACAAAGTCAATAGCAAAATCACTTGTTGCAGGTAAATCAGACATGCTACATTTATCAATGCTTTTTAGTTTTAAAGATGTTTCCAATGCTGATGTTAGCTTATAGTGGTTACAAGTTGTTTTTGCTCTAAGACGACATATTATAAAACTGTGATGATATTTCTCTTTGGTACAGTTGCATGTTTATTAACATAGGTTTGCGATGTATATCTAGACATTTTGCTTTGTGCTGGTTTAACAATTTATTGCAGTTGAGAAGGACTACAGATTCATTAAGTCTTAAAATAATTTGCAACAGTGAACAGTCTTAGAGAATCAGAAATGTTTAAATATGTTGGTGTATATATGAATATGATACTGCTTCAATGATTCATGGTAAAATTTGCAAACTTTTGGCAGACTTCTCAAGTACTTTCAAAACTAACCATTTTCTGAAATACAAACTTCTGAGTTAGGGAAGTAAAATTTGTCAGCAGTATGAATTTTTAATGCAGCTAGTTTATTCATGCCTTCTTATGTAAGCATCAGATAGAAGTTCCCTTTAGGTTGAGCTAAGGACATCTTTGTATTCAGTGGCTAGCCTACAGGTAGGGTTGGATATTGTCATTACCCTAGATTTTGGGAGATTCACCTTCCTAACCAATGTTTACCAGAAATATTTTGTTGCTGTAATTGGATTAGTAAAATTGCAACATGTTCTGAAGACTTTGGGTCATGACCTGAAAATTACTGCAAATATTTCAGTTGTCACTCATATTTTGGAAGACATTATCAAATTTAAATTTTGAATTGCCCTTCTAGAGCATTGGATTTAAACAGAATTATTGAGCTGAAATCCCATCTCATATGATCTGTATGCTAGAGGAGCAGGAGTAGCCGCAGGGAGTGCTCAACCATCCTATCACTACCTATGAACAAGGTGTTTAGTTCATAGGATAGTCAAGCAGGTAGAGAAAGCAGAGAAAATTAGTCAAAAATTAAGATTACTTGCATTAGTAAAGATGTTCTTGCCTTGGAACATAGTCCTGTTTAAAACAAATGTTTTTCTTAATGTTCTTTTTTTTTGGCTACACTTTGATAGTTGGACAAATGATGGTCAGTATTTGGCCATTGGCTTGTTCAGTGGTATTGTCAGTATTCGAAGTAAGAATGGAGAGGAGAAAGTGAGAATTGAACGTGGTGGTGTTCCGATATGGTCGATTTGCTGGAATCCTTCCAAGTAAGTAAGAAAATCTGGAATCATACAAATGCAAAAACAATATATTCAGTTGCTTGTACACTTGTAATGCAAACAGCAGGAAAGTAACAAAAAAGTACGAAGGTAATCTTTTTTTTAAAGTAGAACTCTACCTAAATTGAGCTGTATTTTCTTCAATATCCAGTTAATAAACTTTATGGATTTTCAAGGTATACTAAACTCCTTGAGAGTTTTAGAATGAATACTCTTCAGAGCCAGGTAAACTTGCCAAAATTCGTTGCAGTCAGTGCTGAGCATCTAAAACCTGGCAATAGCTATTTAAATGTATATTGTGAATTATGGATATAGAAACTGAAACTTTTGCTATAGCATTGGTTTCCAAAATGCCTATTGACTGTGAGAACTTGGCTAAAAAGCTACTTGAACATATCAAATGAAAATTTCATTTCTCCCAACTCTGTTAGAACATGCTGAAGTGCATCCAATCAGTTTGATTCCGATTTGTAATTTGTTTAGTTTGCCAGCAAAAAAAAAATCTGTTACCTATTTGCACTGATTAGGAGTCTGATGAAGAAAACAGAAAAGGTTGTAATTTTCTTATCACAGCATTGGTCTACATGGGTAATACTTTGTTGACATTGTACCTTGTAAATACAAAGAGACCTGGATTGAATCTTGACTTTGGCAGCTGTCCGAGTAAATTTCCACGTATTCTATATGAGTGTGTAGGTTTCAGTTCATCAATATATCTGGGATGTCTTGCATGAACAGATCTCAAACAACAGGAATTCTGCAGATGCTGGAAATTCAAACAACACACATCAAAGTTGCTGGTGAACGCAGTAGGCCAGGCAGCATTTCTAGGAAGAGGTACAGTCGACGTTTCAGGCCGAGACCCTCCCCCTTGTACCCCATCTGTTATTTATTTTTATACACACATTCTTTCTCTCACTCTCCTTTTTCTCCCTCTGTCCCTCTGAATATACCCCTTGCCCATCCTCTGAGTCCCTCCCCCCGTCTTTCTTCCCGCTCTGGGTTCCCCCCTTCCTTGTCTTTCTTCATGTTCTGGGTTCCCCCCCTCCTTGGAGGGGGGGATCCCAGAGGATGGGCAAGGGGTATATTCAGAGGGACAGAGGGAGAAAAAGGAGAGTGAGAGAAAAAATGTGTGTATAAAAATAAATAACAGATGGGGTACGAGGGGGAGGGTCTCGGCCATGAACAGATCTCTTCAGGTCATGTCACAGTATTTCAATTGAGTTAAGGTCTGAACTCTGACTTGGCCATTCCAAAACACAAATTTTATTCTTTTTGAACCGTTCTGTTGTTGATATACTTTTTTGAACCTAGACTGTGATTGTTTAAATGATATCCTTAGTATTGAAGAGAAGAAGTACAATTGTTTGTGTGGTATTAGTTTTGGCAGATTGTGTTTGTCTGTTATAGTTACTTAGATGAAGATCAGACAATATTTTATGACTAATTAATGCAGAAAACCAGGAAATTGCAAAGAGTTCACAAACTTTTTCTTGCAACTATATCGACCTTCAGACCCTTGAACTTCCCAAGCATCTTGTCCCTAGTAATAGCAACTGCACTCACTTCTCCTGACACTCTCAAACTTCTGGCATACTGCAGTTAGTGAAGACCTAAGTATAATACTTAATCAGTTCATCCAACATTTACTTGTCTCCCATTACTACCTCTCCAATGTCATTTTCCAGCATCTACTCTCGCCTCTCTTTTACTCTTTATATATCTGAAAAAAATTTTTGGTATCCTCTTTGATATATATTGACTAGCTCATCTTCATATTTCATATTTCCGTCTTTATGGCTTTTTACTTACCTTCTGCTGATTTTTAAAAACTTCCCAATCCTCTAGCTCTCCAGTAACTTTTGCTTTATTATATGCCCTCTGTTTTGCTTTTATATTGCCTCTGACTTCCCTTGTCAGCCTCAGTGGTGTCATCCTACCTTTAGAATACTTCTTTGGGATATATCTATCCTGTGCCTGCAGAATTGCTCCCAAAAACTTCAGCCAATAATGCTCTGCTGTCATCCCTGCTAGTGTCCCCTTCCAACCAACTTTGGCCAGCTCCTCTCTCATGCCTCTGTAATTCCCTTTACTCTACTGTATTCTTATCTTGCTAAGCAGCCTCAGGTGTGGCACCTTGTCACTGATACATTTGACTTTAGCTTCTCTCTCGCAAATTGCAGGGTGAAGTCTATCATATTATGATCACTGTCTCCGAAGAGTTCCTTTGCCTTAAGCTCCTAATCAAATCCGGTTTATTACACAATACCCAGTCGAGAATTGCGTTTTCCCTGGTGGGTTCAATCACAAGCTGCTCTAAAAAGCCATCTCATAGGCATTCTACAAATTCCTTTTCTTCGGATCCAGCACCAACCTGATTTTCCCAATCTACCTGCATATTTAAATCCCCCATGACCATCGTAACATTGCCCTTTTTACCTGACTTTTTTCTCACCCATTGTAATTTGTAGCCCACATCATGGCTACAGTCAGAGGCCCGTATGTAACTCCCATCAGGGTCTTTTTAACCTTGCAGTTCCTTAACTCTACCACAACGATTCTACAAACATCTTCCGATCCTATGTCACCTCATTCTAAAGATTTGATTACATTTTTTTATCAACAGGGCCATGCCATTTCTCTGTGTACTTACCTGTCCTTTTGATACAATGTGTATCCTTGGATGTTAACTCTGTGGTTAAGAAGGCATATGGTGTATTGGCCTTCATCAATCATGGAATTGAATTTAAGAGCCGAGGGTTAACGTTGCAGCTATATAGGACCCTGGTCAGATCCCACTTGGAGTACTGTGCTCAGTTCTGGTCACCTCACTACAGGAAGGATGTGGAAACTATAGAAAAGGTGCAGAGGAGATTTACAAGGATGTTACCTGGATTGGGGAGCAAGGTTGAGTGAACTTGCCTTTTCTCCTTGGAGCGACGAAGGATGAGAGGTGTATAAGATGATGAGAGGCATTGATCGTGTGGATAGTCAGAGGCTTTTTCCCCAGGGCTGGAATGGTTGCCACAAGAGGACACAAGTTTAAGGTGCTGGGGAGTAGGTACTGAGGAGATGTCAAGGGTAAGTTTTTTACTCAAAGAGTGGTGAGTGCGTGGAATGGGCTGTCGGCAACGGTGGTGGAGGCGGATATGATAGGGTCTTTTAAGAGACTTTTGGATAGGTACATGGAGCTTAGAAAAATAGAGGGCTATGGGTAAGCCTAGTAATTTCCAAGGTAGGGACATGTTCAGCACAACTTTGTGGGCCGAAAGGCCTGTGTTGTGCTGTAGGTTTTCTGTGTTTCTATGTTAAGCTCCCAACTGTAACCTTATTTCAGCCACATCTCAATGATGCCTACAGTGTCATACCTGCCAATTTCTAACTGTGCTACAAGATCATCTACCTTTTACTGAATGCATTTAAGTATGACATACACCGTGAAATTCGCGAACTTTGCAGTAGCAGTACAATGAAATACACGATAAATAAGAGGAAAAAACTGAGTTACATTAAGTATATACTATTAAATAGTTAAGTTAAAATAAGTATTGCAAAATAACAGTAATAAAAAGTAGTGAGGTAGTGTTCATGTGTTCAGTGTCCATTTAGAAATCGGATAGCAGAGGTGAAGAAGCTGTTGCTGAATCGTAGAGTATGTGCCTTCAGGCTTCTGTACCTCCTTCCCAACGGTAACAGTGTGAAGTGGGCATGTCCGGGTGGCGGGGATCCTTAATAATGGATGCTGCCTTCCTGAGGCGCCTCTCCTTGAAAATGTCTTGAATACTGCGGAGGCTGGTACCCATGATAGAGCTGATTAATTTTACAGATTTCTGCAACTTGTTTCCATTTTGTGCAGTAGTACTCCACACCCTACCCCACCCCTCCATACTAGATGGTGATACAGCCAGTCAGAATGCTCTCCACTATACATTTGTAGATGATTTTGAGTGTTTTAGTTGACAAACCAAATCACCTCAGACTCCTAATCAAATATAGCTGCTGTTTTGTCTTCTTTATAGCCGCGTCAATATGTGGCGTCTAGGTCAGGTCCTCAGAGATATTGACACCCAGGAACTTGAAACTGCTCATTCTCTCCACTTCTGATCCTTCTATGATGATTGGTTTGTGTTCCCTCATCTTACCCTTCCTGAAGTCTACAATCAGCTCTTTGGTTTTGCTGAATTTAAGTGCAAGGTTGTTGCTGCGACACCACTCAACTAACTGGTATATCTCGCTCCTGTATGCCCTTTCGCCACCACCTTATATTTGTCATCCTTTCCAATTTTGTCCCCTGACTACTGTTTTGCCCTATCATTTGTCTGTTCTTCCTGAACAGACCCTACAGGTTTTGCTCTGGATTGCTGCCTGTGTAATGCACAGTGAGAGCAAGAACAGGATGATTTGGCAGATGAATGTGTGGCTGAGTGTACTGCTGCAGGGGGTAGGGTTTCAGATTTCTGAAACTCTACCCAGAACAATTCTACATCTTCTGATCCTATGCCACTTCCTTGAGGATTTAGACCATTTGGCCCATCGCATCTGCTCCGCGATTTCATCGTGGCTGATACAGTTTTCCTTTCAGTCCTAGTCTCCTGCCTTCTCTCTGTATCCCTTCATGCCCTGACCAATCAAGAATCTCTCAACCTCTGCCTTCAATATGCATAAAGACGTGGCCTCCACAACTGCCTGTGGCAAGGAATTCAACAGATTCATCGCTCTCTGGCTAAATAAATTCTTCCTCATCAGTGTTCTAAAGGGATGCCTCTCTATTCTGAGGCTGTGTCCTCTGGTCTTAGACTTTCCCACCATAGGCCTGTCACCATTCAATAGGTTCAATGCGGTTACCCTTCATTCTCCTGAATTCTAGTGAATATAGGCCCAGAACCATCCAACGCTCTTCATATAACAAACCATTCAATTTTGGAATTATTTTTGTGAACCTCCTTTGAGCCCTCTCCAGTTTCAGCACATCCTTTCTAAGATAAGGGGCCCAAACTTGCTCACAATACTCCAATTGAGGCCTCACCAGTGCTTTTTAAAGTCTCAACATTACATTCTCACTCTTATTGGGTTTGATTTCTGGTATACCAACTGCTCCATCCTCAGCCCTATCACTCTGTTTCCCATCCCCCTGCCAAATTAGATTAAACCAGGGTTCCCAACCGTTTTATGCCATTGCCCAATACCATTAAGCAAAGGGTCCATGAACTCCAGGTTGGAAACAGGTCATACCTTCCCCAGAAGACATCCCAATGATCCAGAAATCTGAAACCCTACTCCCTGCACCAGTTCCTCAACCATGCATTCATCTGCCAAATCATCCTATTCTTGCCCTCACTGCACTTGGCATGGGCAGCAATCTAGATATTATTACCCTGGTGGTCCTGCTTTTCAGCTTTCTACCTCGCTCCCTAAATTCTCTCTGCAGGACCTCCTCCCTTTTCTTACCAATATGTTGCCAATATGTATGAAAACTTAAGGCTGCTCACCCTCCCCCTTTAGAATGCCATGGCCCTAATCTGATTCGTCCCTGACCCCAGCACTTGGGAGGCAACATACTACCTGGGTGTCTCTATCGTGTCCACAGAATGTTGTGCCAACTCCTTTAAGTATGGAATCCCCTATTACTACTGCAGTCCTCTTCTCCCCCTTTCCCTTTGAGCTATAGTGCCAGAAACTCAGTCACTGCAGCTTCTCCAAAGGGGTGTACTTATTATTGAGGGGAATGCCATATTGGCACTCTAAATGTCTGCCCATTTCCTTTTCCACTCCTGACTGTCATCCAGGTGCTTGCCTCCTGCAACTTAGGGGGTGATTACCTCCCTGTAGCTCTTAGCTATCACCTTAGTTTCTCGTAAGAGCCAAATGTCATTGAGGTACAGCTCCAGTCCTTAATACATTCTCTGAGAAGTTGCAGCTCAGCGCACCTGGTGTGGATGTAGCTATTCAGGAGGCTGTAGATCTCTCAGAATTTCTACATCTCACACAAAGAACACAACATAGGCTATTCTCATTGCTCTATCAATGTATTAACAGAATAACAGATAACTAGGGGTTATTGTCCTACAGTGGGAGTTAAAACATCAAACCTCTGAGCCAGTTAATTGAGTCATCAGAAAGTAAATGGCAGAAAGTATCTATTAATAATATATTGATTATAAATGATACCATAAGTCATGTACTAACATTATATTATGTACAGTCAACTTAAACTGTCTGAGCATTTATTTTGCATCTTACAGAGATGAACACACTGATATTCTTGCTGTGGCAGACTGGGGACAGCGACTTTCTTTCTACCAACTGAGTGGCAAGCAAGTATGTTTGGGAAAGATTTATGTATTTGGTAAAAAGGTACAGGAATGAGTAACAAAGTAGTTTATTTTTTCTGTATATATGAGTCTTCAGTTTATTTAATCTATGTGATCATCAGGTGTGAAAGCTCCTTCTGATAGGTACTTTGTCCTCCTTATCATGGATTCAATGCAACAGTGTCAAAAAATTATACATGTGGATTTATCCTTCCACTTGGCTCAGAATTCTTATTGATAAATCATTATCAAATCTAAAATGACAGGATGTGGAGTGTATGAGATGAACTGTAAGTACGAGGGTGAAGAAAGTGCAATAATTAGCCATGACTAGTCAGAAACAAAAACTGCTCACTATAACTGCAATAAAAGAAAAGAAATGAACTTTTCTTCCTTAGGAAACTCAACAATGCACCCTTGGGCTACAAATGCCTACCTGCTGAGTTTGTTCAGAACATATATTTTTGAGACAATAATGGAATCAGTATGGGGATTAAGTGGGAGGTTGGATTTGTTAGAGGGTTGTACATAATGCCAATTCCCACCTTCCCACCTCACCCTCCCCTTCCCCTCTTCCCTGCTCCTCTCTCCCCATCCCACTACCCCTCCCCCTCTCTCCGCCCCACTCCCCTCTCCTCTACTTGCTCCTGCTTCTGTGCTACCTCTCACTCCCCTTCTTCCTCTTGAATTATTGATGCTTTTCAGAGAGAGAACGCTGTGCAAAGGGGCAGATCGGTCTAAGCACAAAAATAAATTTGAAGAAGTGCTTAGTTTAAGAGAGGTAGTGTGTTACAAATAAATAAAAATCATTGTTAAAAGGTTTAGATAAATAACCATCCAGAAACATTAACTACTTCATAGGATTGCTGTCATCAAGTTAGTCATTTTATGTTTAAGCTTACAGTGACTTAAAAAACCTCCATGATGATGTCAACTTTGACTCAGTTAATGTTAATACAGTCATTGTGCTTCTTCTGAATATTACCAGTCTCATGGCTGAGGTAATTTTCAGCTTCATTTTATTTAAACAACTACAAAAGGTTGTGGAACTTGATTTTATAATACAGAACTCAATTATTTTAAAATAAAATTTCAACTGATCAGCAGTTTCTAAAAAAGCCTTCTGAAATCATGAAAGGACCGTGGAGTCCTTTATAGGCAGGAGTTCCATTCCTTATTTCCACTGACTGTTCGCAGAGTAACCTAGAGCTCGCTTGCTGTAGCAGGTTTAGAACTTTCCTCATGGGAAATCATAGACCTGACAGGTTAGCTTTATTTCTTCATCAATGCTACCTAATCCACTGAATACATCAATCATTTTCTTTCTTTTCAACGTTAATATGTATTTACCTTTTAACTGACACTTGTATGCATATTAATGTGAAAATGCATTTTTAGATGCCTTTAAAATGTATTTGAATTGTAGCTTCAGTGTTTGACGAGCTAAGTTTGTGTGAAATATGAGTATAGGGTCAAATTCCAATACAATTTATTGGTCATTTAATATCTTTATTTAAACTAGTATAATCTTTGCTAATTATGGTTTCAATGCTTATGTTTAATGTGTCCAGTGTATCACTTTGGAACGTATTGCTGTTACATTGTAGACTCTTAAATCATGTAAACATTTATTGGTGGCCCATGAGAAATAACCTTTGTATTAAATTAACCAAACAATTTTATAAGGAATTCTCATGCTAAAAGTTGAATAATAGTAAATATTATTTTCTTTTTAAATTCAGTTCTTAAAACTAGATTGTTTAAAGTTAAAAATCTTCCTTTAATGCATTGATTACGTTTTATCAGAACATGACATTTTTTTAAAATTCCAGATTGGAAAAGACAGAACATTGAATTTTGACCCATGTTGTGTCAGCTACTTCACCAAAGGAGAGTATATTGTGATGGGAGGATCAGATAAGCAAGTCTCTTTGTATACCAAAGATGGAGTTCGCCTTGGCACTGTTGGAGAGCAACAATCCTGGGTCTGGACCTGCAGGGTGAAGCCAGATTCCAATTATGTTGTAAGATCATCTTCTCTTCACCTTTGATTTACATCAATTTTTATGGACAATTTTTGCTATTTTTTGTGTACTCATAATCCATTCTTTTTATTAGGTTCAAACAGCAGAGGTCCAGAGGGACTTAGGAGTGCTTGTGCAAAACTCCCAGAGGTTAATTTACAGGTTGTGTCTGTGGAAAAGGCAGCAAATGCAATTTGGTATTTATTTCAAGGGGAACAGAATATAAAAACAAGGAGATAATGCTGGGGTTTTATAAGATACTAGTCAGACTGCACTTGGAATATTGTCAACAGTTTTGGGCCCCATATCTCAGAAAGGTTGTGTTGTCATTGGAGATAGTCCAGAGGAGGTTCACCAGGATGATTCCAGGAATGAAGGGGTTAACATATGAGGAGCATTTGGCAACTTCGGGCCTGTACTCACAGGAATTTAGAAGAATACTGGGGGGATCTCGTTGAACCCTACCGAATGTAAAAGACTAGATAGGGTGGGTGTGGAGAGGAAGTTTCCTCTGGTGGGGGTATCCAGGCCTAGAGGGCACAGCCTCAAAACTGAGGGGCGACCTTTTAGAACAAAGGGAAGGAGGAATTTTTCTTATACAGAGTGTGGTGAATCTGTGGAATGCTCTGCCACAGACTCCATTGGAATCCAAGTTTGTGGGTATATTTAAGGTGGAAGTTGATAGTTTCCTGATTAGATATAGGATATAGCGAGAAGGTAAGTGTATCGGGTCGAGTAGGATCTGGGATCAGCCATGATGGAATGGTGGAGCAGACTTGATGGGTTTCTCCTTTATCTTATGGTCTTATTAATAATGCTAAGCTTGGTTCTGTCAACAGTACCTCATGAGATAATCTATTGTCCTGCATAATATTGCTGGGAGAATCAAGCTTTGTTATGTTGTTTAACTAACATAGGATTGATTCCTTTGCTTCTGCAAATATACAGGAGGAATGCAAGATGTGTGTTAATCAGACGTGCAGTCCCTTAAAAAAGTGACAAAGAAATTCGATTTTGGCATTCAATGCTCATTTTATCAGAGCAGATGAGGAAACTTCTCAGTGAGCCTGAAACATAACACCTGTTATAGCAGTAAAGGGCAGTGATGATGTTGCCTAGTACCCAAATAAGAGGCCTTATGCCTGCAAGATTAGATGGCCTTGAAGCAAATGTTTTGTGTTGTATTCTGGGAGCTCTGATTGGACAGCATGTAGTCTTCAAAGGATAGCTACTTGATCATGCATGCTGTTCTTAATCCAACATTACAGGATATTGTATTTTTGTGATTACCATGTTCACCTATAGAAGTTACCTTCTGACCTGGTTATTTTTCTTCAATTACCTGAAATATACAACTGTCATTACATAAAATGATCTTTGGACATGCACCATTTGGCAATATTCCTCGATCCCTGTTGTCATTAGAGTGATTGAATTAAGAATAAGCATTAGTATTAAACTGAGACCCAAAAATGTACAAAAATAGCAATGCTCAAAATTGTAGGTTATTGTACATTAATTGAATTCATAGAGCTGTCTGTTAAGTCTCCCAACTATAAAAGGGTAAGTAAAGAAATATACCTATTACCATTCAGTATTTAGCTTAGCAATTTCTCTTTTGTTTTGGTTAATTTCTGCAGGTGAGCACACTCCTGATGGTTTGTATGATTGTGAAGTCATGGTAATGAATTAAATATTAATTGGATATAATTAATAGGAATCAGTCATTCAGACCTTTAAAACTAATCTGTTAATTAGATTAAGCCCCAGTTGCACCTCAAAGGTTCATATTTTAATGGTTAAATTTTGATGCAGAGAGCTTACAAATGGTTCAGAGCAACACACGAATTGCTGGAGGTACTCAGCAGGTGAGGCAGCATCTGTGGAGAATAATAAACAGGCAACATTTTGAGCCGAAACCCTTCATCAGGACTGTGTGTTATTCTGGATTTCCTGCGTCTGCAGAATCTATTGTGATTATGGTTTGTTATTCTTTTTCCAAGGTTATAGGCTGTCAAGATGGTACAATAGCCTTTTATCAAATCATTTTTAGCACAGTACATGGTTTGTACAAGGACCGTTATGCCTACAGGGATAGCATGACTGATGTCATTGTCCAACATCTCATCACAGAGCAGAAAGGTGAGTTCTTGGTCTCAGAAGTTGCATCTGGTAACAACTTTTTCATGCTATTTGAAGTTAAGCTGATAGGTCATTGCAGTTAATAATCATTACAATTATGGATATATCAAAGCCTGTAATGAGCAATTCATAGCTGTGGAATTAAATCTGTGTGGATTGATTTAAGCATCAGATGTTCCAAGAAAACACTAAAAACTGCGAATCAGACACAGACATACAAAGCAGCTGGAAATTTTCAGGTGGTTAGGTTACAGCTATGAGAAGAGAAACAAATTTGACCTGAAAAATTAACTTTTTCTCTTCCCACAGATAAGGCCTGAATTGCTGAGTATTTGTCATTTTCTGTTTTTATTTTAGATTTCCAGCATCTGAACTTTTTGACTGAAAATGGTTGGATATATAGTGAATTAGTGATAGTAAGATTAGATACTGTGCAAAAGTCTTAGGCACATGTAAAATAAATTCTGTCAAGTAAAGCTGCTTTCAAAAATAATGAAATGAAAAGTTTAGTTATTAAAAAATTCTATAAAGAGCAGTAAACAGTAAAAAACTAAATCAAATGATATTTGGTATGACCACACTTTGCCTTTAAAACTGCATCAATTCTGTTGGTACACTGTTGTGCAGTTTTATGAGAAATTTGGCTGGTAGGTTGTTCCAAGTATCTTGGAGAACTTGCCATAGTTCTTCTGTAGACTTTGGCTGTCTAGCTTGCTTTTGTCTTTCAGGGCTGCACAGAGCCCTGATCTCCAGCATCTAAGATGTTGAGATCAGGGAGAGCTGTGTGGATGCCATACCATCTGTAGCAGAACTTCTTTTCACTGAAGATAGTTCTTTATGTCCTTGGCCATGTGTTTGGGGTCATTGTCCTGCTGCTTAATTATGTTGGGACTAATCAGACGCCTTCCTGATGATATTGCGTGATGGATGAGAATTTGCCTTCACTTTTTAGCATTCAGGATTACATTAATTCTGACCAGATCATCAATTCCATTTGCAGAAATGCAGCCCCAAACCTGCAGGGAACCTCTGCCGTGCTTCACTGTTGGCTGCAGACACTTATCTGTTATAGCGCTCTCTAGTTCTTCTCTGGACAAACTCCTGTTTGAGCCAAAAATCACAAATTTTTACTCACCAGTTCTGAGTACTTTTGCCATTGTTCAGCACCCCAGTCCTTGTGTTTCTGTGTGTAGGTGAGTCTTAGGGTTTTGCTTCCATTTTGAATAAATGGCTTTTTGGCAGCAATTCTTCCATGAAGACCACTTCTGACAAGACTTCTCAGACGATAGAGGGGTGTACTTGGGTTCTAGTGGTTTCTGTGAGTTCAGAGCTGATACTAGTGCTGGATGATTCAGAAGGGATGTTGGTTTGATATATCTCTTGTCAGCTGCACTCACTTTTCATGCCCTACTGCTGTTTCTGGTCCTCAACCTTGCCTGTTTTTTTTTGTGCTGCTTCAGAAGAACTTGGACAGCACATCTTGAAACTCCTGTGTGCCATGAAACTTCTGCTTGGGAGAGACCTTGCAGATGTAGGATAATCACCTTGTCTGTTATTGGTATACTTACTCTTCCCATGGTGTAAAAATTTTTGATTTAAAGGTTAAACTGTCACATCTGCCACACCGTCACCTTTCCTTCTACACCTGTTTCTGTTTCAGTTAATGAGTTTAGTTCATTCAGGTCATTTTGTCTTTGACCATTGGCACCTGTTTGTATTCTTTGTTTAATCATGCACTGCGCTATATACCTACGAAGTAATCAAATTTTTATTTGAAAAGTTGCCTGTTACTTAATAAAGTGTCTAAAGAGTATTCACCCCCCCCGCCAGAAGTTTTTGTGTTTTATTGTTTTACAACATTGAATCACAGTGGGTTTAATTTGGCTTTTTATTTTTGTACTAATCAACAGAAAAAGACTTTCAGGTCAAAGGGAAAACATCTCTACAAAGTGATCTAAATTAATTACAAATATAAAACAATAATTGATTGCACAATTACTCACCATCTTTAATATGACATACCAAATCATACCTGGTGCAGCCAATTGGTTTAGAAGTCACATAATTAGTTAAATGGAGATCACCTGTGTTTGGTCAAGATGTTTCAATTGATTGTAGTAAAACTCCACTTGTATCTGGAAGGTCCAACTGCTGGTGAGTTAGTCTCCTGGCAAAAACTACACCATGAAGACAAAAAAACAATCCAAGCCACTCTGTGTAAATTTTATTGAAAAGCTCAAATCAGGAGGTAGATACTAGAAAATTTAAGTCATTGAATATCCTTTGGAGCATAGTTGGGTCAATCATTAAGAAACAAAGAATATGGCACAGCTGTAAATCTGCTTAGAGCAGGCTATCCTCAAAAACTGAGTGACTGTGCAAGAAGGGGTCTTGTGAGGGAGGCCACCAAGTGACCTATGACAACTGTGGAGGAGTTACAAGCTCCAGTAGAGACTACATACAACCGAGTAGCCCAGGTGCTTTGCCAGTCACAGCTTTATGGGAGGGTGGCAAAGAGAAAGCCACCATTGAAAAAAATCTCATGAAATCTCAGCTAGAGTTTGCCAGAAGGCACTTGGGAGATTCTCAAGTCAACTGGAAGAAGGTTCTATCATCTGATGAGCTAAACCACCCTACCATGAAGCATGCTGTGGGGATGCTTCACTGCAATGGGCCCTGGAAGGCTTGTGAAGGTAGAGGGCAAAATGAATGCAGCGAAATACAGGGAAATCCTGGAGGAAAACCTGATGTAGTCTGCAAGAGAAATGTGACTTGGGAGAAGATTTGTTTTCTAGCAAAACAATGACCCCAAGCATAATGCAGGGCTGGCTAACAAACAACAAAGGTAATGTCTTGGAGTGGCCAGGTCAGAGTCCAGACCTCAATCTAATTGAGAATTTATGGCTGGACTTGAAAAGAGCTATTCACTCAAGATTCCCATGCAATCTGAAAGCCCTTGAGATGTGCAAAGCTGTTGGAGACCTATTCACACACTCAGAGCTGTAATTGCTGCCAAAGGTACATCTACTAAATACTGACTTGAAGGGGCTGAGTAATTATGCAATCAGTTACTTTGTGTTTAATGTATAAACCTAGAACCAATTTGTAGAAATTTGTTTTCACTCAAACACGAAAGTCTTCTGTTGTTCAGTGTCAAAAAAGCCAAATTAAATTCATTGTGATTTAATGTTGTAAAAGCATAAAACATGAAAACTTCCAAGGGGGAAGAATACTTTTTGTCCGCACTGTAGATAGTTTAATTGGATGGGCAGGAAGTTAGCGGATAGAGAACAATATGGCAAAATACAAGGTTACCCACTTCGTAAATGAGAATGAAAAAGCAAATTACTATTGAAATGGAGCATGATTACAAAATACTGTGGTGCAAACGGATAAAGGATGAAATACAGAGTGCTGGCAATCAGGCACAGAGGGCTAATTGAATATAGGTATTTATTGAAGGAATATTGTGCATGAAGATCGGAACATTTTGATGCAACTTTGCAGGGTACTGGTGAGATTGCATCTGCAATATGATGTGCAGTTTTGGTCTTTATATTGAAGGATTGACATATACAGAAATGCTGTGCAGGTTGAGCCTGTACTGTATTTGAATGCAGAAAAATGAGAGTGATCTTAATGAAATATATATGATATCAAGAGGATTTCACAGAATGAGGAGGGGGATGTTGTCACCCATTTAAAAAGGGAGCTATAAAGAGAGTCCTTACTTTTTGGATTCCCTACCTTAGAAAGCTGTGAGGGTGGAGTCATTGAATATAGTGAAGACATTTCAAACACAGAGGAGTCAAAGGATATGAGGAGAATGCAAGTAAGTGGTGGTCAGCTAATGATTGCCATGCCTGATGCAAAGCTAGCTCAAGAGTCCACTTGGCCTACTTTTATTCTTTTTTTAATGTTATGAACTGGTTGAACAAATAATTTCTTGCTATCAACTGCTGAAGTTGACTAATTTTTTAATCCAAGATTGTGAAATAGGTAGGTTTGAGATGTCTGGGTGCTGAAAATGCATCTAAAGACAGTTAGTGTCAAACACCAATTTGCAAGGATTCAATGACAAATCCATCTCAGAAGGCAAGTGAAAAATTGTATTTTAAAGTCATTTAAGACAGACATTAGCATAGGTGCAAACTGGACGTTGGATGTTGCCTCTGCAGAATTTGCAGGTTCTTGCTTTATTAGCATACACTCTGGCTTGTTATTGAATACCTCCTGTACCTAATAAAGTGACCACTGAGTGTATATTCATGGTCTTCTGCCTCTGTAGCCCATCCATTTCAAAGTTTGATTTTTTGATGCTCGTTTGAGTTAGTTTCCTGATGTCAGCTTGAGCCAGTCTGGCCATTCTCTTCTGACTTCCCTCATTAACAAGGCATATTTCGCTTACAGAACTGTTGCTCACTGAAGGTTTGTTTTTCCACCATTTTCTGTAAACCCTGGAGACTGTTGTGCATGAAAATCCTAGGAGATCAGCAATTTCTGATGACTCAAAGCACTGTGTCTGCCACCAACAATCATTTTATGGTCAAAGTCACTTAGATAACATTTCTTCCCCATTCTGATGCCTTTTTTCTGAACAACAGCAGAAACTCTTGACCATGTCTTCACCAGATGTAGACAATATTTGGAATTCTTCACCCAAGAGAACTTAGAGACTAAGTATCTACAGGACATTGACAGGAAAGGGTTGCTGAATTAAAAGAGCAGCAATGATCTCCTTGAATGGCAGAGAAGATGTGAGATGTTGAAGGGTCTAATATTCCCTTGTGGAGAATGGCCTTACAACATATGCAAATTCCAAAGCTTACTCACTTCAGTTCAGAAAAGCTGATCCATAAGGTTTTTTTTTAGAAAAATACTGGTAAAGCTGGCATTTATTGCCCACCCTTAATTGCTCTGGAGAAAATTGTGAGGCGCACTTTCTGGAGAAAGGAGTGTAGGATAGAGAGATTAAAGACGAAAAAAGATTAGCTTTATTTGTCCCATTTAGATCAAAACATAATGAGATGTGTCATTTTTACATCAAATCAGCCCGGATTGTGCAAGTGCAGCGCCAGAGCATGCTCACTATTCAGTATGCTAATCATACGTCTTTGGAATGTGGGAGGAAGCCAGAGCACCCGGAGGAAAGCCACACATTCACGGGGAGAACGTACAAACTCCTTACAGGAAGCAGCAGGAATTGAACCCTTATCAGTGATCACAGGCACTGTAGAGTGATTTACTGCTATGTTTCCCTGCCACTGAGAGAACTCAGGAGTTTCAACTTTGCAATTAAGATGGAACAATGACAGGCTTTCATATCACAGGAGTGTAATTTGGAGCAAAACACCAAGTGAAGGTGGGTACCATGAGCTTGCTGTGCTTTCCTCTCAATGATGCACCTTTGAACCTATCATAGTTTGAGACCATTCATTTTAGATCTAGCCAAGAGAATTACACTCTCAGATCTGCCATTATTCAAAGGGGATATATACTGTATAGTCCCTCCTGATCAATCTTTCCTCAAATATATTTGATCTCAACAATAATGCTGGATGGGTTAAATATTGTGTACCACATTTTTTCAATAGAAGAGTATATTATGCTGGAATTTAATATAACCATTGTATCCAACAAAAACTCTAATTTAATTTGGAACCACCAGCAACCTACACTTCTTTTAAAAACAGTGTAAACAATTACTTCCTTTAATTATGCCAAAACATGAATATGATATACAGAAATTACTGAAGTGCTTCTATAAAGAATAAAGTGAATAAATGGAGCAGAATTCTGTTTATTCAGATTTACAGTACTATGCAGAAGTCTTAGGCACCCTAGATTTTTAAATTTTGTTTCAGATGCTTTTTTTTTTGTCTTCTGCACTAGTGTATTAAGTAGAAAAGAGCAAATTTTAGATGTCAAAATATTCACTTTCCAAAAACCTAAATGTTACGGAGAAATTTTTGTATTTCCTTAAAGTAACATACAGTGCCTATTAAAAAGTATTCATACCCTTAAAAGTTTTCATGATTTTTTTTTGTTTTACAAAATTGAATCACAGTGGATTTAATTTGGCTTTTTTGACACTGATCAACAGAAAAGACATCTTTGTGTCTAAGTGAAAATAAATTTCTACAAGTTGGTCTAAATTTATTACCATTATTAAACACAATAATTGATTGCATAATTACTCACCCCCTTAAAGTCATTATTTAGTAGATGCACCTTTGGCAGCAATTGCAAAATTGTCTGTGTGGATAGGTCTCTATCAGCTTTGTTCATCTGGACACTGCAATTTTTCCCCATTTTTCTTTACAAAACTGTTCAAGCTCTGTTAGATTGCATGGGGATTATGAATGAACAGCCCTTTTCAAGTCCAGCCTCAAATTCTCTATTAGATTGAGGTCTGGACTTTGACTTGACCACCCCAGGACATTAACTTTGTTTTTAAGCCAATCCTGTGTAGCTTTGGCTTTATGCTTGAGGTCATGTCTTGCTAGAAAACAGCTCTTCTCCCAAGTTACAGTTCTCTTGCAGACTGCATCAGGTTTTCTCCAGGATTTCCCTGTATTTCACTACATTCATTTTACCCTCTACCTTCACAAGTCTTCCAGGTCCTGCTGCAGTGAAGCATCCCCACAGCATGATGCAGCCACCACCATGCTTCACAGTAGAGATGATGGGCAGTGTTTGGCTTACACTAAACATAGCCTTTAGTCTGATAGCTAAAAAGCTCAATTTTGGTTCCATCAGACCATAGACTTCAGAGTCCCCCATATGCCTTCTGCAAACCCTAGCTGAAATTTCATGTGAGTTTTTTTTCAACACTGCCTTTCTGTTTGCCACTCTCCCATAAAGATGCAACTGGTGAAGCACCCAGGCAACAGTTGTATGTGTAGTTTCTCCCATCTCAGCCACTGTAGCTTTTAATTTCTCCAGAGTTGTCATAGGTCTCTTGGTGACCTCCCTCACTAGTGCCCTTCTTGCACAGTCACTCAGTTTTTGAAGATGGGCTGCTCTAGGCAGATTTATAGCTGTGCCATATTCTTTCTGTTTCTTGATGATTGACTCAACTGCACTCCAAGGTATATTCAGTGACTTGGAAATTTTACTTGTATCCATCTCTTGACTTGTGCATTTCAATAACCTTTTCATGGAGTGAGTTGGAGTGTTTTGTCTTCATGGTGTAGTTTTTGCCAGGAAACTGACTCACCAGCAGTCAGACCTTCCATTACAGGTGTATTTTTACTACAATCAATTGAAACACCTCAACTGCACACAGGTGATCTCCATATGTGACTTCTAAAACCAGTTGGCTGCAGCAGTGATGATTTGATATGTCAAATTAAAGGAGGGTGAATTCTTATGCAATCAATTATTGTGTTTTATATTTGTAATTAATTTAGATCACTTTGTAGAGATCTGTTTTTACTTGGACACGGAAGAGTCTTTTTCTGTGATCAGTATCAAAAAAAAAAGCCAAATTAAATCCACTGTGATTTAATGTTGTAACACAATAATACACGAAAGCTTCCAAGGCGAGTGAAATGTTTTTATAAGCACTGTGTATCACTTTGCAGGCTCTTTGTGTTCTCAGTGTTTGCAGACATCCCACCTCTCCCGGAAGTTCCAGGAGTCTCCTGCATATTAATAGTGGCTCCCTGATGCTCGCAAATTATGTAAAATGTCCCAGAAATCAACTTTTTTGAGAGAGAAAGCGAGCGAATGTGAGAGAGACCACCAGAGAGAGAGAGAGAGAGAGAACGTGAGAGTGACAGTGTTGCTTGCTGCACTGTTTGCAACAGTGACTTTTCTATTGTCCAAGGTGGGTTAAGACTGTAAAAGAAATGTTGAGGTGAGTTTAACAGGTGTCATTCGTTTATTAGCATAGCTAACGTTATTTAAACTAGCTGGCTAGCTGCTAAGGAGCTACTCTATTGCAGACGTGCCACCTCTCCTGGAAGTTCTGGGAGTCTCCGGCAAATTGATGGTGCTACCTCCCTGAAATGAGTTTTTTCAGGGTGGGATGTCTGTGTTTGCTTAACCCAGCTTTGTAAAATTTGTAAAATGGCTATGGTTACACTCAGACTTTTACTCATCATTATTATGGACAACCGGCCCTGGTGTGAGGTTGGATCACTCTGAATGCCAAGCTGATTTGAAGAACTTTGGGCTGGGCAGTGAAATGTGGGCCTGGAGTGAGTCACTGGGCGGTGAGTTCTAGGCCCAGAGCCTTTCGCTGCAGCAATGCCCAGGTCATAGTGCGGGGAACAACATGCTGTTTAGACAGTTTAAATGCTGGCCCTAATTTGAGGTGAGAGCCAATTTCACTGTCCACGATCTTCACTTCTCTCTCCAGGGAGCAGAGCATTTTATTGTTCCATTGTTTGGTCAATTTAAATGGCATCCCAGATAGACTGAAAAGACAAGGATCTGGGGCAAGAGCTGATTTTGTTCGTTCTTCGTGATGGTCACTGCTCCCTCTATAGCGCTGAGGCTATGAAGACTGCCCCAGATGTTATGCTTCGTGCCTGCTAATATGATGAACTTATAAGCAAGGCTTTGGGCTGCTCTGGGGTTCAGATCTGAGGACTCAATTTTTGGTTCAGATTGTTGATTCAATTGTTTGCATGATTTGTATGTTTTCATTTTTCTTGTATATCGGGTGGTTGTTTTTTATTTTTATTTTCTTTTTTTCTTTAATTGGGTTCTTTAGGTTTTTTCTTTTGCCTTGTGGCTACCTGGGAACAAACAAATTTCGAGGCTGTATAATCTATATATTTTTTGATAATAAATGTAATTTGAATCGTAACTTATTGCTGAATGTTGAGGGCCCAGTTCAAGTGGGTGTGTTACTTGATAATGTCTAGTTACTACACATTTTGATATATGTTCTCTTTTCTTCCCCCAGTGCGTATCAGATGCAGGGAACTAGTGAAGAAGATTGCTATTTATAAAAACCGACTAGCAATCCAGCTGCCAGAAAAAATCCTGATCTATGAGCTCTTTTCAGAAGATAATACTGACATGCATTACCGTGTCAAGGAGAAAATTGCTAAGAAATTTGAATGCAACCTGTTGGTTGTGTGCTCCCAACACCTTATCTTGTGCCTGGTATGTTAGTTAATAGATACTACTATTGATAGACTAGTGCAGTTACTTTTTTATAATAGTGATTCAGCTTGACTGTTACATTCTATGTTGGGTGGATTTCTGAGCAGTGGTTCTCAAACATCATTTTAAGGCTGTTGATTGTATCAGATACAGAACTTTTAAGAAAGTAAGTTGGATTAAGGTGAATCCAAGACATTCTATACATGCATCAAGAGTTAAAGGATAACCAAGGATTGTATGGGACCACTCAACAATAAAGAGTGGAACATTTGCTTGGATGCAGAGAATGTGAGTGAGGTACTTAATGAATACTTTGCTTTAGTATTTAGCAAGGAAAAGGATATAGAAGACCAAGAGATCCGTCTGAGTGTATAAATACATTAGGGCATTTAGAGGTCAAGGAGGAGGAAGTATTGGGCCTCCTAGTGAGTATCAAGGTGGATAAGTCCCCAGGGTCTGATGGGATTTACCCCAGGTTGTTGGAGGCAAGAGGTGAGATTGCTGGGCCTTTCATTAGTATCTTTGTGTCCTCTCTAGCCACAGTCGAGATTCTAGAGGACTGGCAAGTGGCTACTCTTGTACCATTTAAGAAGGGAACAAGGGAAGATCCTGGGAACTATAGACCGGAGAGTCTCACTCAATTGTAGGGAAATTGCTGGAGAAAATTCTTAGAATTAGGATATATGTGCATTTGGAAACCCATGGCCTAAATTAGGGACAGCCAGCATGTCTTTGTATGTGGCAGGTCATGTCTTACCAACTTGATTGAGTTTTTTTGACAAGGAGACTAGGGAGATTAATGAGGTTATGGTAGTGGATGTTGTCTACTTGGATTTTAAAAAGGCATTTGACAAATCCCTCCTGGCAGGCTAATCCAGAAGATTATGATGCATGGGGTACATGACGAATTGGCTGTTTAGATTCAGAGCTGGCTTGCACACAGAAGACAGTAGTGGCTGAAGGGACTTATTCAAACTGGAGGTCTATAACTAGTGGAGTTCTGCAGGGATCTGTGCTGGGACCTTTGTTGTTTGTGATGTAAATCAGAATCAGGTTTATTATCACCGGCATGTGACATGAAATTTGTTAACTTAGCAGTAGTTCAATGCAATACATAATCTAGCAGAGAAAAATAATAATAAATAAACAAGTAAATCAATTACGTGAGGAAGTGTCCAAAGATTCAATGTCTACTTAGGAACCGGATGGCAGAGGGGAAGAAGCTGTTCCTGAATCACTGAGTGTGCCTTCAGGTTTCTGTACCTCCTACCTGATGGTAACAGTGAGAAAAGGACATTCCGTGGGTGCTGAAGGTCCTTCATAATGGACGCTGCCATTCTGAGACACCGCTCCCTAAAGATGTCCTGGGTACTTTGTAGCTAGTACCCAAGATGGAGCCGACTAGATTTCTGCAGCTTCTTTCGGTCCTGTACAGTAGCCCCTCCATACCAGACAGTGATGCAGCCAGTCAGAATGCTCTCCATGGTACAACAAGAGAATATAAATGGAATATATAAATGACCTGGATGAAAATGTAGATAGAGGGTTAGTAAGTTTGTGGATGATACAAGGTCGGTGGAGTAGTGGATAGTGTACCAGTCTGGCAAAGAATACAGCGCGGTATAGATCATTTGCAGATATGGGTTGAGAAATGGTAGATGGATCCAGATATATGTGAGGTGTTTCACCTTGGTAGGGAAAATGCAAGGAGACAGTACACCATTAAGGGCAAGACCCTTAACAGTGTTGCTAAGCAGAGAGATCTTGAGATCCAAGTTCATAGCTCCTTGAAAGTGGCTACACAGGTCAATAAGGTTGATTCAGAAGGCTAAAAAATGCTTGCTTTTATTATTCAAGGTGTTCAGTTCAAATATCAGGAGGTTATGTTGCAACTTTATAAAACTCTGGTTAGGCCACATGTGGAATATCGTGTACAGTTCTGGTCACCCCATTGTAGGAAGGATGTTGAGGGTTTGGCAAGGGTGCAGAAGAGGTTCACCAGGATGCTGCCTGGTTTATAGGGGATGTGCTATCACAAGAGGCTGGATAAACTTGGGTTGTTTTCTCTGGAGTGCCGGAGGCAGAGGGGAGGCATGATAGAGGTTTACAAGACAGTATCTGTTTCCCAGGGTTGAAATGTCCAATATCAGAGGGCATGTATTGGAGGTGAGATGTGGTAGGTTCAAGGGGATGTGAGGGTAAAGTTTTTTACTTTTGCGGAAAAGGCAGGTAGATGGAGCTGAATTTACGGACAGACCAGTCATGATCTTATTGAATGGTGGGGCAGGCTCGATGGGCCGGATGACCTACTCCTGCTCCTGTTTCTTATGTTCTTACTCAGAGTAGTGGATGGCTGGAATGTGCTGTTGGTATGGTGGTAGAGGCAAACACATTAGAGGCTTTTAAGAGGCATTTAGATAGGCACATGGATGTAAGGAAGCTGGAGGGATTATGGACATGGTGTAGGTAGGAGGATTAGTGGTTGGATGTTTTTGATTTGCTTGTTATCTGGTTTGGCACAACATTGTGGGCTGAATCGCCTATTCCTGAACTGTACTCTTTGATGCTCTATGTTAAGATCATACCTTTAAAATGGGTTTTAATTTGGTCCCAGATTTCACAAATTCTACCAGAACTTGCCCACTCCTCTATCCTTAGGGGGAAAAAGCATCGATTTCTCTGATTATTTTATACTACCACATTCCTTTTATTCCTTCCTTGTGAGTCGTCTCCTGTGACATAATGCCAGGCAATTTTACAGTCAGCTTTATGCTCAACAATGTCATAAGATTACGAAGGGAGCTGGAATATGTAAGGGGATTGGGAAAATCAGATTGGTGTTGGAACGCAAGAGAGGGAATTTTTTGAATGCTCTTCAATATGGCTTTTTAGAGCAGCTTGTGCTTGAGCCTACCCAGGGAAAGACTAGCTTAGATTGAGTGTAATGATAATCCAGATATTATTAGGGAGATTAACATAAAGGAACCCTTAAGGGACAGTCCTAGACTACTGGAAGATTGCATACGCCACACCACTCTCTAGGAAGGGAGGAAAGCAAAATAAAGGGAATTATAGGCCAGTTAGCCTAATCTCAGTGGTTGGGGAAAGTCTACTATTAAGGATGAGGTTGTGAGGTGCTTGGAGACTAATGATAAAACAAGTCAAAGTCAGCATGGTTTCTATAAAGGGAAATCTTGCCTGTCAAATCTGTTGGGAGTTCTTTGAGGAAGTAACATGCAGTGTGGACAAAGGAGAGGCAGTGGATGCCATTTACTTGGATTTTCAGAAGGCGTTTGATCAGGTGCCACATACGAGGCTGCTTAACAAGATAAAATCCCATGGCGTTACAGGAAAGAAACTGGCATGGTTAGCCGAATAGCTGACAGGCAGGAGGCAGCGAGTGGGAATAAAAGGGGCCTTTTCTGGTTGGCTGCCAATGACTAGTGGTGTTCCTCAAGGGTCAGTATTGGGACCGCTGCTTTTCAGATTGTTTGTCAATGATTTAGTTAATGGAGTTGATGGCTTTGTGGCAAAGTTTGCAGATGATACGAAGATAGGTGGAGGGGTAGCTAATGCTGAGGAAACAATGTGATTGCAGCAGAACTTAGATAATTTGGAAGAATGGGTAAATAGGTGGCAGATGGAATACAGTGTTGGGAAATGTATGATAATGCATTTTGGTAAAAGGAACAATAGTGCAGACTATTATCTAAATGGGGAGAAGATTCAAACATCAGTGGTGCAGAGGGACTTAGTCCTCATACAAAATTCCGAGAAGGTTAATTTACAGGTTGAGTCTGTGGTAAAGAAAGCAGATATGATATTGGCATTTATTTCAAGGGGAATAGAATATAAAAACAAGGAGATATTGCTGAAGCTTTAGAAGATACTAGTGAGGCTGCACTTGAAGTGTTGTCAACAATTTTGGGCCCCATATCTTAAAAAGGATATGTTGTCATTGGAGAGAGTCCAGAGGAAGTCCACAAGGATGATTCTGGAAATGAAGGGGTTAACATATGCGGAGTGTTTGGCAGCTTTGTCCTGTATTCTCTGGAATTTAGAAGACTGCATGGGGATCTCATTGAAACCTACCAAATGTTGAAAGGACTAGATAGGGGGAATGTGGAGAGGATGTTTCCTATGATGGGGGTATCCAGAACTAGAGGGCACAGCCTCAAAATTGAGGAGTGACCCTTTAGAACTGAGGTAAGGAGGAACTTTTTTATCCAGAGAGTAGTAAATCTGTGGAATGCTGTGCCACAGACTGCAGTGGAGGCCAAGTCCATGCATATATTTAAGGCAGAAGTTGATCATTTCGTGATTGGTCAGGGCTTCAAAGGATTAGGCAATAAGGCAGGTGTGTGGGATTGAGTGGGGTCCAGGATCAGCCTTGATGGAATGGTAGAGTGACTGAATGAGCTGAATGTCCTAATTCTGCTCCCATGTCTTATGGTCTTATGATTTTGTTGACCATAAAGCTGAACAAACTAGTTTATGCATCACTGGATCTTTCTGAACTGGCCAACATTCCTCCTTCAATCTATCCTACAAGGTATGTTTAGACATTAAACAAACAATGTTGCGCTGACCATGCCCTAACTAATTGAGTACAAATGAAGTAATTTAAAACTTGTGGTAGGTAACCTTTTAGATTTTACCTGATCTGTAAGTCCTGACTATGTCCAGTTTCCCTATTGTTGACTGAATTTTATTGCTTGTTGATGTGAAAATTAGAAAACCTTATTGAAGGTGCTATTACAAAGAAAGCACAACAATGCAGTTACTTTCTTAAAGCTTGTGAAGATTGCTATGTCATCTAAAACTGTAACAAACTTCAAAAGATGTGTTGAACATAGAACAGTACATCACAGTACAGATCCTTTGGCCCACAATGTTGTGCCGACCCTTAAACCTTGCCTCCCATATAACCACCCCCCCCAACCTTAAATTCCTCCATATACCTGTCCAGTAGTCTCTTAAATTTCACTAGTGTATCTGCCTCCACCACTGACTTAGGCAGTGCATTCCACGTACCAACCACTCTCTGAGTAAAAACCCTTCCCCCTATATCCTCCTTGAACTTCCCACCCCTTGCCTTAAAGCCATGTCCTCTTGTATTAAGCAATGGTGCCCTGGGGAAGAGGCGCTGGCTGTCCACTCTATCTGTTCCTCTTAATATCTTGTATAACTCTATCATGTCTCCTCTCATCCTCCTTCTGTCCAGAGAGTAAAGCCCTAGCTCCCTTAATCTCTGATCATAATTCACACTCTCTAAACCAGGCAACATCCTGGTAAATCTCCTCTGTACCCTTTCCAATGCTTCCACATCCTTCCTATAGTGAGGCGACCAGAACTGGACACAATACTCCAAGTGTGGCCTAACCAGAGTTTTATAGAGCTACATCATTACCCCGCAACTCTTAAACTCTATCCCTAGACTTATGAAAGCTAACACTCCATAAACTTTCTTAACTACCCTATCTACCTGTGAGGCAACTTTCAGGGATCTGTGGACATGTACCCCCAGATCCCTCTGCTCCTCCACACTTCCAAGTATCCTGCCATTTACTTTGTACTCTGCCTTGGAGTTTGTCCTTCCAAAGTGTACCACCTCACAGTTCTCCGGGTTGAATTCCATCTGCCACTTCTCAGCCCACTTCTGCATCTTATCAATATCTCTCTGCAATCTTTGACAATCCTCTACACTGTCCACAACACCACCAACCTTTGTGTTGTCTGCAAACTTGCCAACCCACCTTTCTACCCCCACATCCAGGTCATTAATAAAAATCACAAAAAGTAGAGGTCCCAGAACCGATCCTTGTGGGACACCACCAGTCACAACCCTCCAATTCGAATGTACTCCCTCCACCACGACACTCTGCTTTCTGCAGGCAAGCCAATTCTGAATCGACTTGGCCAAACGTCCCTGAATCCCATGCCTTCTGACTTTCTAAATAAGCCTACCATGTGGAACTTTGTCAAATGCCTTACTAAAATCCATGTAGATCACATCCACTGCACTACCCTCATCTATATGCCTGGTCACCTCCTCAAAGAACTCTATCAGGCTTGTCAGACGCGATCTGCCCTTCACAAAGCTATGTTGACTGTCCCATCAGACCATGATTCTCTAAATGCCCCCTAGATCTTATCTCTAAGAATCTTTTCCAACAGCTTTCCCACCACAGACGTAAGGCTCACTGGTCTATAATTACTCGGACAATCCCTGCTACCTTTTTTGAACAAGGGGACAACATTCGGCTCCCTCCAATCCTCCAGTACCATTCCCGTGGACAATGAGGACATAAAGATCCTAGCCAGAGGCTCAGCAATCTCTTCCCTCGCCTCGTGGAGCAGCCTGGGGAATATTCCATCAGGCCCTGGGGACTTATCCGACCTATTGTATTTTAACAACTCCAACACCTCCTCTCCCTTAATAGCAACATGCTCCAGAACTTCAACCTCACTCATGTTGTCCTCACCATCAGTGGAGAGAATATTCATTGGTTGCATCACGACCTGGTTTAGAAACATCAATGCCCTTGAATGGAAAAGCTTACAAAAAGTAAGGGATGTGGCCCTCCCCACCATTGAGCAAATCTACCCGGAGTGCTGTCACAGGAAAGCAGCATCCATCATCAAGGACCTCCACCATTCAGGCCATGCTCTCTTCTCACTGCTGTCATCATGAAGAAGGTACATGAGCCTCAGGACTTGCATCACCAAGTTCAAAAATAGTTATTACCCCATAACCATCAGGCTCTTGAACCAGAGGGATTAACTTCACTCACCCCATCACTAAACTATTCCCAAAGCCTATGGACCCACTTTCATTGACTCTTCATCTCATGTTCTCGATATTTATTGCTTAGTTCTGTATTATTATTATTATTATTATTATTATTTCTTTTTTGTGTTTGCATAGCTTGTTGTCTTTTCCACGTTGCTTGTTTGTTGGTCCTATTGGGTACTGTTATTGATGCTATTGTTTCTTTCTATTTACTGTGAATACCTACAAGAAAATGGATCTCTGGATTGTATTTGACATATGTATTTGATAATAAATTTGCTTTGAACTTTTGTTTCTTTCCACTGATGCTGCTTAATCTGCTGATGACTTCCAGCATTCTATTTTATTTTTAAAAGTTGCCTATCATTGGCTTTCTCAGTTAGCAACTTTCCACTTTGCTAATGTGCCTTTATGCCCCATGCAGGAGAAAAGATTACAGTGCTTATCATTCAGTGGTGTGAAGGAGAGAGAATGGCTCATGGAGTCTCTGATTCGCTACATTAAGGTTATCGGAGGACCATCAGGAAGAGAAGGCTTGTTAGTTGGTCTAAAAAATGGTCAGGTAATGTTAACGGAGGAAATCCATAAGAAAATGTGGTACCATTTACATTTATTTTCATTGCCTTTGCTATTCTGAGGAAGACTGAGAAAGATATGTTGAATGTCTAACCAAGACTTAATGACAAAACTTTTCCAAGCAATAGGGGATCTAACATGATGTGATGCGTGTGTTTTGTTTTTACAAATCATTAGAAGGTAAGGTCCCAAGGAATTCAGGGAGAAATAATTAAGAGTGGCAAATTAATTTCAGTACAGACAAGTGTGAAGTGATGTATTGAATTTTGGAAAGTCAAACTGCGTAGCACTTATGCTATGTATAGTAGAGCACTAGGAAGTGTAATAGAACAGAGGGATCTGGGAGTGCAGGTGTATAGATCCTTGAAAGCTTTGTCACAAATAGGCAAGATCACTGGGCTTCATCAGTCAGGACACTGAGTGTAGGTTGGTACATTATGCTGTAATTGTATAAGTCATTGGTAGGGCTACGCTTGGAGTTTTGGTTCCCCTATTATAGAAGAGATGAGGTTAAACTGGAAAGAGTACAGAGAAGATTTATGAAGATTTTGCCAGGGCTAGAGGGTCTTTGTTACAGGAAAAACCTAGCCAAGCTAGTTTTTCATTCCATGGAATGTATGGGTCAACCTTAATAAAGTGTTCAACGTAATGAGAGGTAATGATTATTATTATTTATATTTTTGTATTTACACAGCTTGTTGTCTTTTGCACATTGGTTGCTGGTCAGTCTTTGTGTGTAGTTTTATTGATTCTATTGTATTTGTTCCACTGTGAATGCATTCAGGAAAATAAATCTCAGGGTAGTGCTTGCTAACTTTTATGTACTTTCATAATAAATTTACTTTGAACATTGAACTTTGATAAAGTGGGTGGGATCAATCTTTTTCCCCAGGGTAGGGAAGTCCCAAAGTAGGGGGCATAGGTTTAGGATGAGAGGGGAAAGATTTGAATGAGACCTAATGGGCATTATCTTCATACACAAAGTGGACTGAGCTGCCAGAGGAAGTGGTTAAAGCAGATACAATAGTATTATTTAAGAAGCACTTGTATAGGTATATGGAGGGGTAAGGTTTGTAGGGATATGGGCTGAATGTAGGAAATTGAGATTAGCTAGGTTGGTACCATGGTTGATATGGACTGGTTGGACTGAGCAGATAGTATCCATGTTCTATGTACTGCTGTATGACGCTGACTTTGGTTTGAACACAAATGTATGCATTTCTGGTCACCAAACCACAGGGACAGCACAGTGATGCAGGTAATAGAGCTGCTGCCTCACT
The DNA here is from genome assembly GCF_963921235.1 of Mobula hypostoma. Lineage (NCBI taxonomy): Eukaryota > Metazoa > Chordata > Chondrichthyes > Myliobatiformes > Myliobatidae > Mobula > Mobula hypostoma. Next base: position 12,551,992 of record NC_086111.1, on the reverse strand, counting down.
TCCAGGAATCCAGGTTCAATCCTATCATTGGCTACTGGTTGTGTGTGAAGTTTGCATGCTCTGTCTGTTGCTATGTGCTGATTTCTCCACATCCCAAAAATGAACAGATCCCTAATGTGTAGGTGAGTGATAGAGTCTAGGGGGAGTTGATAAGGTGTTGGCAGAATGGAACTAATTTCAGGGCTAGTGTAAATGGGTGGTTGATTAATGGTGTGCAGATTATTGGTCAGTGCTGTATGACTCTGAAAGGAAGGACACGATTGCTCTGGAGAGGTACAAAGGAGATACATCAAACCTAGAATGGAATGTCTCAGATATGAGATAGACCAGATAGATTGAGTTTGTTTACCTGGAGCAGAGAAAGTTGAGGGAGGTTCCGATGGAAGCATACGAAATTCTGAGAGGCATAGATTGGATAGATAATAAGAAATTTCACCCCTTGAGAGAGGTGTCTCAACACCAGAAGGCGAGATTAGGCATAAGATCGTTCGAGGGGATTAATTGCTATTCTGAACTGATAACACAATCTGCATACTCACTTGCAAGGACTTTTTACAACTCACGTTCTCAGAATTTCTTTAATTTGCAGTTTTTTTTGCACATTGGTTGTTTGTAAGTCTTTGTGTGCTTATCTATGGATTTTAGTAAATTCTGTTATATTTTGTATTTCTTTTTTCCTGTAAATGCCTATAAGGAAATGAATCCCAGATAAAGTATGTTATCATATACATGTTCCCAATATATGTTCCCAAGATCCACAAACTGCCTGTCCTGGTAGACCTATTGTCTCAGCTTGCTCCTGCCCCACCGAACTTATTTAGCCGTATAACAATTACAGCACAGAAACAGGCCATCTCAGCCCTTCTATTCCGTACCGAACTATTATTCTCACCTAGTCCCACCGACCCGCACACAGACCATAACCCTCCATTCCCTTCCTGTCCATATAGCTATCCAATTTTACTTTAAATGACAATATCGAACCTGCCTCTACTCTGCATACTTGGACACTGTTTTATCCCCCTTTGTTCAATCCCTTCCTATGTTCGTGACACTTCTCGTGCTCTGAAACTTTTCGATGATTTTAAGTTCCCTGGCCCCCACTGCTTTATTTTCACCATGGATGTCCAGTCCCTATATACTTCCATCCCCCATCAGGAAGGTCTCAAAGCTCTCCGCTTCTTTCTGGATTCCAGACCTAACCAGTCTCCCTCTACCACCACTCTGCTCCGTCTAACGGAATTAGTCCTTACTCTTAATAATTTCTCCTTTGGCTCCTCCCACTTCCTCCAAACTAAAGGTGTAGCCATGGGCACCCGTATGGGTCCTAGCTTATGCCTGCCTTTTTGTTGGCTTTGTGGAACAATCTACGTTCCAAACCTATTCTGGTATCTGTCAAACAACAGGAATTCTGCAGATGCTGGAAATTCAAGCAACACACATAAAAGTTGCTGGTGAACGCAGCAGGCCAAGCAGCATCTCTAGGAAGAGGTGCAGTCGACGTTTCAGGCCGAGACTAACTGAAGGAAGAGTGAGTAAGGGATTTGAAAGTTGGAGGGGGAGATCCAAAATGATAGGAGAAGACAGGAGGGGGAGGGATGGAGCCAAGAGCTGGACAGGTGATAGGCAAAAGAATACGAGAGGATCATGGGACAGGAGGTCCGGGAAGAAAGACGAGGGGAGGGGGACCCAGAGGATGGGCAAGGGGTATATTCAGAGGGACAGAGGGAGAAAAAGGAGAGTGAGAGAAAGAATGTGTGTATAAAAATAAGTAACAGATGGGGTACGAGGGGGAGGTGGGGCATTAGCGGAAGTTAGAGAAGTCAATGTTCATGCCATCAGGTTGGAGGCTACCCAGACGGAATATAAGGTGTTGTTCCTCCAACCTGAGTGTGGCTTCATCTTTACAGTAGAGGAGGCCGTGGATAGACATGTCAGAATGGGAATGGGATGTGGAATTAAAATGTGTGGCCACTGGGACATTCTTTCTCTCACTCTCCTTTTTCTCCCTCTGTCCCTCTGAATATACCCCTTGCCCATCCTCTGGGTTCTCTTCTTTTCCCCCCCCCCCCCCGTCTTTCTTCTCGGACCTCCTGTCCCATGATCCTCTCGTATCCCTTTTGCCTATCACCTGTCCAGCTCTTGGCTCCATCCCTCCCCCTCCTGTCTTCTCCTATCATTTTGGATCTCCCCCTCCCCCTCCAACTTTCAAATCCCTTACTCACTCTTCCTTCAGTTAGTCCTGACGAAGGGTCTCGGCCTGAAATGTCGACTGCACCTCTTCCTAGAAATGCTGCCTGGCCTGGTATCTGTCCCCCACTTTTCCTTTGCTACATCGACGACTGCATTGGCACTGCTTCCTGCACACATGCTGAGCTTGTTGACTTCGTTAACATTGCCTCCAACTTTCACCCTGCCCTCAAGTTTACCTGGTCCATTTCCGATACCTCCCTCCCCTTCCTAGATCTTTCTGTCTCTATCTTTGGAGACAGCTTATCCACTGATGTCTACTATAAGCCTACTGACTCTCACAGCTACCTGGACTATTCCTCTTCTCACCCTGTCACTTGCAAAAATGCCATCCCCTTCTCGCAATTCCTCTGTCTCCGCCACATCTCTCAGGATGAGGCTTTTCATTCCAGGATGAAGGAGATGTCCTCCTATTTTAAAGGGGCTTCCCTTCCTCCACCATCAACTCTGCTCTCAAACGCATCTCCCCCATTTCACACACATCTGCTCTCACTCCATCCTTCTACCACCCCACTAGGAATAGGAATAGGGTTCCCCTTGTCCTCACCTACCACCCCACCAGCCTCCGGGTCCAACATATAATTCTCCGTAACTTCCGCGCCACCTCCAACGGGATCCCACCACTAAGCACATCTTTCCCTCCCCCCCCCCGGCTTTCCGCAGGGATCGCTCCCTACGCGACTCTCTTGTCCATTCATTCCCCCCATCCCTCCCCACTGATCTCCCTCCCTCCTGGCACTTATCCTTGTAAACGGAACAAGTGCTACACAGGCCGTTACACTTCCTCCCTCACTACCATTCAGGGCCCCAGACCGTCCTTCCAGGTGAGGCGACCTTTCACCTGTGAGTCAGCTGGGGTGATATACTGTGTCTGGTGCTCCCGGTGTGGCCTTCTATGTATTGACGCAGAATGGGAGATCGTTTCACTGAACACCTACGCTCTGTCCGCCAGAGAAAGCAGGATCTCCCAGTGGCCACACATTTTAATTCCACGTCCCATTCCCATTCTGATATGTCTATCCACGGCCTCCTCTACTGTAAAGATGAAGCCACACTCAGGTTGGAGGAACAACACCTTATATTCCGCCTGGGTAGCCTCCAACCTGATGGCATGAACATTGAATTCTCAAACTTCTGCTAATGCCTCCCCTTGTACCCCATCCGTTATTTATATACACACATTCTTTTTCTCTCTCTCCTTTTTCTCCCTCTGTCCCTCTCTCTATACACCTTGCCCATCCTCTGGGCTTTTTCCCCCCCTCCCCATTTTCTTTCTCCCTAGGCCTCCTGTCCCATGATCCTCTCATATCCCTTTTACCAATCAACTGTCCAGCTCTTGGCTCCATCCCTTCCCCTCCTGTCTTCTCCTATCATTTTGGATCTCCCCCTCCCCCTCCCACTTTCAAATCTCTTACTAGCTCTTCTTTCAGTTAGTCCTGACGAAGGGTCTCGGCCTGAAATGTTGACTGTACCTCTTCCTTGAGCTGCTGCCTGGCCTGCTGCGTTCACCAGCAACTTTTATGTGTGTTGCTTGAAATTCCAGCATCTGCCAATTTCCTGGTGTTTATGTTACCATGTACATACTTTGAACTTTGAGGATGGAATTTTTCATCCAGAGAGTGGTTGCATTCTGGATCACATGGCCTGTGAAAGTTTTGGAGGTCTGTACCAACAGAACATTTAAGAAGCATAGAAGCATGAAACTGGCCATCCATCCCAACTCATCCAAGCCGACCACTAGGCACCTTTCCATTTTAATTCTATCGACCAGCACTTGGTCCATAACCCTCTAATCTAATCAGAATACTTAAATACTGTCAATGACCCAACTTCAAGCACTCTTAGGGAGTTTATTCTAATTACTTTCCATTCTCTCGATGAAGTTGATCCTCCTCATTCCCACTGGATCTCTTCCCATTTGCCCCAAATCTATGTCCTCCGTTATTTCTCTACGACTGATATTTTGTAAAGTTTCCCTGTCTATATCCTTTGTAGTCTTGTGCACCTCAATCATCTCTGTCTTAACCTCCTCTCCAGGGAGAAGAGACCTAGCTTCTCAGGTCTTTCATAACTGAACAGCTACATCCCCAGGCAACATCTTGGTGAATCTCATCTGCATTCGTTCCAACACTATCACATCTTCTTTTACCATATTTTCCAGAATTGTATGTAGTCTGATAAACTTGAAGCTTAACTTTCGTATTTATATATTCATTATGTTGTGTAGTGTTGAGCAGGCAGGGGGTCTGCAGAAGGACTTGAAAAGGTTAAGAGAATGGGCAAGGACGTGGCAGAGGAATACGGTTATTGAAGTGTATGGTCATGCATTTTTGTTGAAGGGATAAAGGTGTAGATTATTTTCTAAATGTGAGTAAATTCAGTAATCAGATGTGCAGTGGAACTTGGAAGTCCAGTGCTGGATTCTCTAAAGATTAACATGTACAATGCCTATGAGAAGTATTCACCCCCACTCCCTTGGAAGCTTTCATGTTTTATTGTTTAACAACATTGAATTGGTCAATTTCATTTGGCTTTTTTTGGACACTGATCAACAGAAAAAGACTTTTGAATCAAAGTGAAAACAGATCTTTACAAAGTGATCTAAATTAGTTACAAATATAAAACACAAAATAATTGATTGCATAAGTATTCACCCCTTACAGGTCGACACTTAGAAGAAGCACCTTAGGCAGCTATTACAGCCTTGAGTCTGTGTTGATAGGTCTCAATCAGCTTTGCACATCCAGACACTGCAATTTTTCCCATTAGTCTTTACAAAACTGCTCAGTCTCTGTCGGGTTGCATGGGGATCGTGAGTGAACAGCCCTTTTCAAGACCAGCCACAAATTCTCAATTAGATTGAGGTCTGGACTCTAACTTGGCCACTTCAGGACATTAACCTTGTTTTTAAGCCACTCATGTGTAGCTTTGGCTTTATGCTTGGGATCATCGTTTTGCTGGAAAACAAATCTTTCAAGACACAGTTCTCTTGCAGCTGCATCAGATTTTCCTCCAGGATTTCCCTGTATTTTCCTGCATTTATTTTGCCCTCTACCACAAGCCTTTCAGGGCCTGCTGCAGTGAAGCATCCCCACAACCTGATGCCGCCATCACTGTGCTTCACGGTAGGGATAGTGTGTTTTCGGTGACGTGTGGTGTTTGGCTTACACCAAACATAGCTTTTAGGCTGGTGGCCAAAAAGCTCAATTTTGGTTTCATCAGATTATCGAACCTTCTTCCAGCTGACTTCAGTGTCTCCCACATGCCTTCTGGCAAACTCTAGCTGAGATCTCATGTGAGTTTTTTTCAGCAGTGGCTTTCTGTTTGCCACTCTCCCTTAAATACGACTGGTGAAACACCTGGGCCACAGTTGTATGTTTATTTTCTCCCATCTCAACCACTGAAGCTTGTAACTCTTCCAGAGATGTTATGGGTCTCTTGGTGGCCTCCCTCACTAGTCCCCTTCTTGTACGGTCACAGGATGGCCTGCTCCAGGCAGATTTACAGCTGGACCATATTCTTTCCATTTCTTGATTGACTTAACTGTACTCTAAGGGATATTCAGTGACTTGGAAATTTTCTTGTGCTTTTCAATAACCTTTTTGTGGAGTTGCTTGGAGTGTTGTCTTCAAGATGTAGTTTTTGCCAGGCTACTGACTCACCAGCTGTTGGACTTTCCAGATACAGGTGTATTTTTACTACAGTCAGTTGAAGCACATCAACTGCACACAGCGCAGTCTCTTTAACTAGTTATGTGTCTTCTAAAACTAATTGGCTGAACCATGAATGATTTGTTTTGCCGTTTTAAAGTGCGTGAATGCTTGTACAATCAATTATTTTGTGTTTTATATTTGTAATTAATTTAGATCACTGTTCAGATCTTTATTCACTTTGACATGGAAGAGGCTTTTTCTGTTGATCAATATTAAATCCACTGTGATTCAATGTTGTAAAACAATAAAATATGAAAATTTCCAAGGGGGGGTGAATATTGTTTATAGGCACTGTAGGTTGAGTTGATAGTAAGAAGACAGTTGAAATATTCAAATTCATTTCAAGAGGACTAGAAGACCAAAGGTCTTCTATGGTCAAGAAGACCATAAGATATTTGAGCAGAATTGGGCAATTTGGCCCATCAAGTCTACTCCGCCAGTTCATCATGGCTGATCCATTTTTCCTCTCAGCCCCCATCTCCTACCTTCTCCCTGTAATCCTTCTGCCCTGACCAATCAAGAATCTATCATCATCTCTTAAATATACATAAAGAATTGACCTCCACACCTGTCTGTAGCAACGAATTCCACAGATTCACTACTCTTTGGCTAAAGAAATTCCTCTCCATCTCCATTCTAAAAAGACACCTTTGTATTTTATTATGTGTCCCCTGGTTTTGGACTCTCCCACCATAGGAAATTTCTTCTCCACATCCACTCTCTCAAGGTCTTTCACTATTCAATAGGTTTCGGTTAGGTTCGGTCACACTTCTTATGACAAGTTGTTCTCTTTCAGAACCTTGGGGTGTACACCATCTAGTCCAGGTGACTTACCTACCTTCAGACCCTTCAGTTTCCCAAGAACCTTCTCTCTAATAATGGTAACATCACACACTTCATGAACCCTGACACCTGGAACTTCCACCATACTTCTAATATCTTCCACAGTGAAAACAGCCCAATCCTCTAACTTCCCACTTATTTTTGCTCTGTTATATTCCCTCTCTTTGGCTTTGACTTCTCTTGTTAACTATGGTTGTGTCATCTTGCCTTTAGAATACTTCTTCCTCTTTGGGATGTATATATCCTGCGCCTTCTGAATTGCTTCCAGAAATTATAGCCATTGCTTCTCTGCTGTTATCCCTGCCAGTGTTCTTTTCCAATCACTTCTGGCCAATTCCTCTCTCATGCCTCTGTAATTCCCTTTACTCCGCTGTAATACTGATACATCTGACTTTAGCTTCCCCTTCTCAAATTGCAGGGTGAATTCAATCACATTCTGATCACTTGCCCCAAGTGTACTGTTACCTTGGGCTCCCTCATCAATTCTGGTTCATTGCACAACACCTAATCCATAATAGCTGATCCCCTAGTTGGCTCAACCAGAGATGCTCTTAAAAAGCCATCACATAGGCACTCTAGAAGTTCCCCCTTTTAAAATCCAGCACCAACTTGATTTTCCCAATCTACCTGCGTATTGAAATTCCCCATGACTGTTGTAACATGGCCCTTTTCAATTTTGTCTGTCTTTTAAATTGCAACTCATCCTGTTGACTACAATTTTGCCCTATCAATAGCCTCTCTTTACTACACATTGCCTCCGTTTGTAAACCAACTACTTCATCTTCAGCGCTATCACTCGGGTTGCAACCCTTGCCAAATTAGTTTATACCCACCCGAACAACTCTAGCCAACTACTTGCAAGGATGTTGGACCCCCTCAAGTTCGGTTGTAGCCCATCCCTTTTGTACAGGTCATAGCTTTACCCAAAAGAGATGCCAGTGATCTATAACTCTGAACCCCTGCCCCCTGTACCAGTCCCTCAGCCGCACATTCACCTGCCAAATCATCCTGGGACGCAGAACAGGCAGTAATCCAGAGATTACGACCCTAGAGGTCCTGTTTCTCAGCTTTCTATGTAGCTTCCTAAAGTCTCTCTTCAGGACCACCTCACCTTGCCTGCTTATGTCATTGATGCCAATATGTCCCAAGACTTCTGGCTGCTCACCCTCACCCTTCAGGATGTCATGGACACGTTCTGAGACATCCCTGATCTTGGCACCTGAGAGGCAAAATACCATCTGGGTGTCCTCATCATGCCCACAGAACCTGGTTTCTGTTCCCCTGACTAAGTAAGCTCCTATCAACACTGCAGTCCACTTCACCTCTCTGTTCTTCTGAGCCACAGCACCAGACTCAGTGCCAGAGACCCAGTCACTGTGCTGTCTCTTCTCCCCCCCCCCCCACCTTTCCCGGTAGGTTGGCCCCTCCATAGTATCTAAAGTTGTATACTTATTGAGGGGAGTGGTCACAGCTGTACTCTGCACTGGCTGTGCATTTCCCTTCTATCTCCTGTCTCCTGCAACTGAGGGGTAACTACCTCCCTTGTAGCTCCTGTCTTTTCACCTTCTCATTCTCCCATATGAGTCGATGCACCTGGCACAGATGTGTTTATCTGAGAGACTGAATGAACATCTCCCAGACTTCCCACGCCCCACACTCAGTGCAAAACACTGCCCCTGAAGCTATTCTCACTAAACTACCACTCTCTATCAGATGAGGAATGAATAAATAAGAACAGAGAAAGAGTAACTTACAAGATAATTTACCTCACCCAAGCTTGATCTCGCATAAGCCTAATGAGCCAAAGCCACTCTAAAGACTGGAACACTCACAAGAATGGCTGCTCTGCTTGCACCTGTGTTACTTGTATTCCTCCTTTCTAATGAATCTCTCTTGCTGATTGGTCAGTCTTCAACTCAGAGGAACTGCTGTGAAACTCTGCTTTTAAAATGCCAATTGCTGTCCTGGTTTTAAAGGATGCTCTTTTTATGCACCCCTGACATAGATTGTTAAAAGCAAAGATGTAATGCTGAAGCTTTTTAAGGCTGTATTTGGAGTATTGTGAACAGTTTTTGGTCCTTATCTAAGAAAGTATGTGTAGTGGGATTGGACAGGGTCCAGAGCTCGTTCACTGTAATGATCCCTGGAATGAAAGGGTTAACCCCTGAGGAGTATTTGATGGTTTTGGGTCTGTACTTTCTGGAGTTCAGAAAAAGGGCAGGAAGGCAATGAAATCCCATTGAAACCTACTGAATATTGAAAGGCCTAGATACGACTGGGTTTGGAGAGGATGTTTCCTACAGTGGTTGAGTCTAAGACCAGAATCTCAGAGTGCAAGTACATCCCTTTAGGACAGACGTGAAGAGGAATTTCTTTAGCAAAAAGGTGGTGAGTAGAATTCATTGCCATGGGTGGCTGTGGGGGTCAAGTACATTTGAAGTGGAGGTTGATGTGTGCTTGATTAGTAATGGTGTCAAAGGTTACAGGGAGAAGGCATGAGAAGGGGATTGAGAGGGAGAATAAATCAGCCATGATCAAATGGTAATCAAATGGCAGACTCTATGTACCGAATGGCTGAATTCTGTCCCTATGTCTTGTGGTCTTTATTGAGATGGTCATAACCAAGGTACAGGCTTCAAATAGATGAGTGATGCCCTGGCGAAGTAAGTAGACAGTGTAGTGTTCCCCTGTGACCACTCTACTCAGTAAATATACCCCTTTGGATACTGCTGGGGGCGATGACCTGTCAGGGCACAGCAGCAACCACCAGGTAATTTGCTGTGAGATTCAGCAGGGAATGGTAAAGTCAGGCAGAGCAATAGCCACTGGACTCGATAAGAGTACAGGCGAGAGATCCTGTGGCCACAAAAGAGACAACAGGATGCCTCCTGGATGTCAGGGATAAATTTATCTCAGAGTGACTGCAGAATATTCTCAAGGCTGAGGGTGAGTAGCCAGAGGTTGTGGTACACATTGGACTAATTATGCAGGTAGAAAAGTGGAAGAGGTTCTGTGCAGTGAGTATAGGGAATTAGGAAGGAGACTGAAATGTAGGACATTGAAAGTAGTAATCTGGATTATTCCTTGTGCCATGCTAGAATAGAAGGATAGAAGTAATGATGAGTGGCTGAGGAACTGGTGCAAGGGGACAGGATTTCAAGTTCTTTGGATCATTGAAAGCTCTTCTGAGATAGGGATGACATACAAGAGAGAGGTGGCACCTTCAGTGGAGGGGAACCAATATTCTGGTTGGGAGGTTTATTAGTGCTACTTGGGAGTGTCCAAACTAGTTTGGCAGGGGGAATGGGAACAGAGCCCTAGGTCAGAAAGTGGAGGAGGTTGAGAGGGAAGGTAGATGTCATGATCAGTAACAACAGGCAGGGGCAAGGTAATAGACACAATAGGATATTTGGGTTGAAGTGTGCGTATTTTGTGCTTGGAATATAATGGGGAAGGATGATGAATTTAGAGCATGGACTAGGGCACAGAGCTATGATGATGTGGCCATATCAGAGATGTTGTTGGGAGAGAGAAGGAAAGAGGAATGGGTGTTTTGTATTCCTGGGTTTCAATCTTTTAGAAAAGACAGAGTTATATGGGTGAAGAGGGGGTATGGTGCTCTTAATCAGGAACATTATCACAGCTGCACCCAGCGGGAACATAATTGAGGGCTCAACCTCTACCTCCAAGTACATGTTGCTTGAGTGGTCCTATCCACTGCTTAGTTATCCTCTTGCTCTTGTGTATATATAGAATGCCTTGGGCATTGTTGATGGCTTTTAATGGCCCTTCATGGCTTTCTTAATTGTCTCCTTAGTTCTTTATGGCTTTTTTATTTTTGGGTAGAACTCAAAAATAAGTAAGGTGCATTCACTCTAGAATTAGACTGCAGATCTCCACAGAGCTCATCGACAACCAGTCTTGCTGTCTTTGATGTTCCGGCTCCTACTACGCTTTAGTTCGCAACACCAGTGAGAACTCGCGTCCACAGGGCCACGTAAGGCCCCAAAGGCGCCTGACTTCAGGCTGAAACTGGACATATTGAAACACGGCTGATTGGCGCGCTCCTAGAACAGGAACACGCTGCCATACTGAACCACAGCTGGAGTGCCACTGTAGATCAAAGATCCCGACAGGACCCCATCCACCCTGAAAAGGAAGATAGAAACATTAGAATAGGAAGAATTTAACTGTTTTGCTGATGAGCTGGGCGAAGTCGCCTTCTAGTGTCATCTTTAGTTCTGCCCAAAGGTAGAAGGTAGGCAAAACTTTAGTGAAAGTGGTTTAGATGGGGTAGGTTTTGTTAGGTACATCCAGGAGGGTTTTTTAAATCAATATGTAGATAGTCCAACAAAAGAGGGGCAATACTAGACTCGGTATTGGGTAATGAGCCTGGTCACATGTCTGGCCTTTTTGGGAGGACAGTTAAGGAAAAGTGATTACAACTCTTTTAAGGTTAAGTCTTGACCTTGTGAGGAGTATTAAATTGGAGCAGGACAAATGAGGCAGGGAATATGGAGAATTAAGTGGGAACAGCTATTTTGGGGGGCAAGCCTACATCTGACAAGTGGAGGTTGTTTAAAGACCAAATCCACAGAGTACAGGACAGGTAAGTTCCATTAAGAAGGAAGGACAAAGTGGCAATGTCAAGGAACCTCAGATGTCGAGAGAGGTAGTGAACTTAGTCAAGAAGAATAAGGAAATGTATATAAATTTTAGGAGCTAAGATTAAACAGCCTTTGAGGATTATAAAGAAGTCAGAAAAGAACTCGAGAACAGAATTTGAGAAGCTGGGAGGGGCCTTAAAATATCTTTGGCAAGTAGGATTAAAGAGAACCCCAGGAAATTCCATTTATACAAGTGGGCATGGGTAGGACCACTCAAGGAACATATGCTTGGAGGTAGAGAGTGTAGCTGAATTCCTTAGTGAGTACTTTGCATCAGTCTTGATCAAAGAGAAGAATGTGAAGGTTAGCGAGATCATTGAGTTTCTTGTGAATACGTTGGGGTATTTTGAGATAAAGAAGGAGGAAGTGTTGAGACTCTTGAAGAACGTAAAGGTGGTTAAGTCCCTGTGACCTGATGGGATGTGTACTCAGGTTATTGACAGGCAAGAGCTGAGATTGCTGAATCCTTGACCAATATCTTCAGGTCCTCCCTGGTCACAGCTAGGGTCTAAAGGAACGGTGAGTAGCTAATGTTCCATTATTCAAGCAGGGATAATCCAGGAAACTGTAGACCTATGTGTCTCACATCATTATAGGGTTACTGGAAAGGATTCTTATGGATTGGATTTATCATTTGGGAAAACTGTGGCTTAATTAGTAATAACTGCATTACTTTGTGTGAAGCAACTCGTGCCTTGTGTTTTTTGAGAGTGTGACAAAAGTGATTAATGAAGGTCAATGAAGGTAGATGTTGTCTACATGATTTTAGTAAGACATTTGACAGGGTCCCTCATGGGAGGCTTATCCAGAAGTTTAAGATACATGAGATCCATTGTGAATTGAAGGTTGAGATTCAGAATTGGCTTGCCCATTGAAGACAGGGTAGTGGTCGACAGGACTTACTCTGACTAGAGGTCTGTGACTAGTGTTCCTCAGGAATCTGTACTAGGAACTGGGTTAGTAAGTTGATCAGTTGCAGATATGGGCAGAGAAGTGCGGATGGAGTTTAACCTGGCCAAGTGTGAAGTGTTGCACTTTGGGAAATCAAATCTAAAAAGACAGTATACTATTAATGGTGAGACCCTCAGCAATGTTGATGGGCAGAAGGATCTTGGGGTCCAAGTTCATAGCTCCCTCAAAGTGATAGGCTCCCTCAGGTTGATAGGCTGGTAAAGAAGACTAAAGGCTAGCAATTTAGTTCGAGTGATAAAGTTATGTTGCAGTTTTAAAAACTGTATTTAGGTTGCATCTGGATTATTACATTCAGTTCTGATCACCTCATTATAGGAAGGGTGTGGAGACCTAGCAGAGGGTGCAGAAAGCATTTACTCGGATCTGGAAAAACCTAGGGCAGGCAGCATTGATCGAGACTTATGTTTCAAGTTAATGACTGTTATCAGAACTGGGTGAACTGAGGAAAGAGGAGGAGGGCTGAAGAGAAGGAAGGCTGGAGAAGACAAAGGGTAAGTGTGATAGGAGGAAATCCAGATGACAAAAAACTCAGGTTGGAGGAACAACACCTTATATTCCGTCTGGGTAGCCTCCAACCTGATGGCATGAACATCGACTTCTCTAACTTCTGCTAATGCCCCACCTCCCCCTCGTACCCCATCTGTTACTTATTTTTATACACACATTCTTTCCCTCACTCTCCTTTTTTTCCCTCTGTCACTCTGAATATACCCCTTGCCCACCCTCTGGGTCTCCCCCCCACCCCTCGTCTTTCTTCCCGGACCTCCTGTCCCATGATCCTCTCATATCCCTTTTGCCAATCAACTGCCCAGCTCTTGGCTCCATCCCTCCCCCTCCTGTCTTCTCCTATCATTTTGGATCTCCCCCTCCAACTTTCAAATCCCTTACTCACTCTTCCTTGAGTTAGTTCTGACGAAAGGTCTCGGCCTGAAACATCAACTGCACCTCTTCCTAGAGATGCTGCCTGGCCTGCTGCATTCACCAGCAACTTTTACGTGTGTTGTTGACAAAAAGGTGCTGTCTGTGGAAATTTATAAATCATGGCTGGTCTTCTGGAGGATTTGTAAATAGAGGGAAGTGAATGAAAGAATGGGAAAAAAAGAACATCCCTGCAACTGCAACAGAACTTTGCAGTAACTTTTTTTTGTCTTTAGAAATGCTTTATCTGTTAATATGTACCTTATTTGTTCATTGTAGATTCTGAAAATATTTGTTGACAATCCCTTTGCGATTGTGCTTCTGAAGCAAGCTACATCTGTACGCTGTTTAGACATGAGCATGTCTCGCAACAAGCTGGCTGTGGTGGATGAACACAATACATGCCTTGTATATGATTTAAGTACCAAGGAACTTCTTTTCCAGGTATGTTAGGTACAGTCGTGATGTAATATTCACTTTCAGTTGTATGTTGTAACGTACTTGTTCTCAGTTGCAGACTTGTAACTGTGAAGTTGTTCTGTCTCTGAACCATTTTCTTTCCTGTTAAACTCTTCTGTGTCCTTCACACTCACCTCTGTTGTAAGTGGGAGGAATTTGTGGATTTGATCCTCATTGATATTGAGAAAAAGAAAAGCCCAGGCAGAATGTTGTTGATTGACTAAAATTATGGACTGAGGTTAAAATGTGGATAAAAGTAATGTGCAACTGATAGTATGTTTCTGAAGGAGATTACCCTGTTTTATCAAGTTTCTTTTCCTCCTTGTTTTCTAACTGGTTTAACTTTGTTTGAGTTGTATAGCACAGAAATGGGCCCTTCAGCCCACCATGTCCATGCTGACTTCTTAGCACATTTACACTAATCCCATTTGCTTGCATCAGGACCCTATCTATCTATCTATGCCTTGCGTATCTAAATGTCTCTTAAAGCTAGTAATTCTATCTGATACCACCATGTCCTCTAACAGCATCTTCCAGGCAATTCAAAGACTCTTGTAGACACTACTTTAATGCCTTTAGTAACTCTGCATTCCACCACTCCCTCAGGCAGTCCATTCCAGGTCCTCTGGGTGGAAAAAGTTTTGACTCAGATACTGTCTAAATCTCTTATCCCTTACTCTGAAATCTTTGCACTCTAGTTTTCTGCCTCTGCTATGAGGAAAAGATTCCTGCAGTTAACCCTATCTATACCCATCATAATTTTATATATCTCACTAATGACTTCTCTTAACCTCCTCTGCTCCAGGAAAAACAGATCTAGTCTTTCCCAGGTAGCATCCTGGTGAATGTCTTCTGCACTCTTTCCAGCACTGTTATATCCTTACTAAAGGGTGTTGAAGGGAATTCCACTAGTGCTCTGACTCTACTCCAGCTGAAATCTGACTATAGTTATGTAAAGTTGGAGAACAAGTCCTGTAAGTCTCATACTCACTACCTGACTAATAAAGGCCAATATCGTTGTCACTGATTAACTGAATTCTGAAACTCGCACTCATTCCTCAATCATACTTTATTTTTCTAGTGCACAAGGAGAACAGGCTGGCCACTCACTACACTGTTCTGAAGTCTGAACAGAGGAATTCTATTTTTATTCCGAATTGATCATTTGGTAAACTGTGATTGTTTGAATTCCTTACTTGCAGGATACAGGTGTTAAAAGTCATTAGAAATTATAGGCTAAGAACCGACAATACTTATAAAGTTAGTAACAAAATTATCCCTTAGTGTGTGTGTTTCGCAACCTTTCGTTGTCTTCTTATCTTGTCTCCAGTAAGTGAAAATGGCTCCTGGAATCTGCTCTGCAAAGGGGAGCTGTGCTCTTTAAAGACCTTTCATGCTTGGGGTATCTGCACTCTATTTACAATCTATCCTTGCCTGGATACTATGTTAATCCTTGCCTTAATGCAGCTTCCACTCTCCCTCCTTTTGACCCTGTAGAGAACAACACGCATCTTACTGAATTTCAGTCGCACCCTCTCTGAAATTGAATTTCATCAGGGGCTGTTGAATCACAATGGAGACAGTTGCTCTGTGGGCCATCACTCTGCAGAGTGATCTCAGGAAAGAGATTAAATCAAATATTATAAATAGCAGGGAATATTATAATTACTGCTGAAGAGTGAAACCAGCCATGGTGTCTATGGAGTCCCATGCAGCTCCTGCCCAGTCTTCCTAAACTTATCAGCTTCTAGCTGGGTTATGGACAGCTAAACCAGTGATGTTCCAAATAAGAACTGGAATTCAATTGTAAACAAAGTGGGATAGCGGAAACCTGATAGCGGATGTGACCTTACCAATCAGGAGGGACAGATGATGGGGATATATTTACCACCAGACTAGACATGCCTAGGCGTCATACCTGATGAAGATGGCAGAGCTTGTAATCAAAATGTCAGTTAAAATAGGTACCTGTACCCAGCTGGAAGTCAGAGAAGAGTTTATTCATTATATATGCTGGGAAAGCATTACATCCTTTTTCAAAAAGTCATGTGCTAGTTAATTTGAAGGGCCACAATGCAGATTGCCACTATTTTGGCAGTGATGTCATTGATGGTCTGGCTCGTGTATCAAGTAGCAGTAAGATTGTGTCAGTAGTTGGTTTCCCCAGCAGAGCTGAGACCATGTTAATGCTTTCACAAGCCAGTCTACCAGGTCCCTCGAACAGGAACACTGCAATCCAGAAATGTTCAGTTTCCTTAGTTCTTTGGCAATCCCACACAGTATGATAGAGAAAGAGAGAGGGTGGGCAGCTGGTACTTTTTTGGTACTACAGGCTAGATAACAACAACCCCTCCATGGATTTGGTTCAAGCCAATAATTCAATTTTTAGAAGGGTACCTCTGGCAGCCAGTGCTAGTCCTGACAGCCACATACCCATTAGGTACTGTTAACAGGATTGAGAGGGTCACCAGTAGTATAGACTTTGCATGTACTCTTACCTAAATCTAGTCCTATCACATGGTTACAATAACAAATTTCATCCTTAACCTCATGAAGCAGCTTCAGAGCAGGTGAGTTATGCAGTCCATTGTAGGAAGATTGATTATATCTTTTAAAACAATTGCTTTGGCATGAGTCATCTCTATGGACAATGCAGTCCCGTACTCCTTTCACAGCTCTTCTCATTATCAAAATATAGCACAGAATCAAAATCACTACAATTCAGGGGTATAGGCTGCATTGGCAAGCCAATTTTAAAATGTGTGAACCTTCTAGAACACACCCTACAACCTGACTGGTGAGTAACCAATGCCAGTAACTAGGATGAAGTGTTAAGAGTGTTAGTGTCGTCAGTGTTCTGCACTTAAACAAGAAATAGATGCCCAGATTACCCAAAACCTAGTGAATCCTTAAAGTCACAGTTAACAAAGTTCAAATTCAGCCCTTATCGTCAAGGTTCTTCTGGCCACAGGTTCCCTGTTCCGGTGGCACCACTGTCTTAATGTGCAATGTGTGGATCCATATCTGTTTTTCTTGAATCTTCAGAGCAGCATATGTAGTTAGAAATATTTGAAACAGGTTTGTCCACCGAGGTTCAAGGCAGTTCTTTCGTCAGTAGGGTATCACCAGTACCCAATCTCCTGCTTGGTTAAGTCTAAAACTGCAGCCAGCACGTTCTTCTGTGCTGCAAGTATCTGTGGATGGAAACCTCTAAAAGCTAGTGCTGTACAATAATGTAACATGTTTTCTCTCATAGAATGCATGTTCATCTGTTTTACCGAAAAGTGGGGAGTAACTGGCAAGTTCATGGGGCATTCCAATACTATCTCCTGCAGAGATAGGCTTGTTACATGGTTTGGAGTGCAGTGAAATTGTCACGAGGGTCAGTGGAAGCACCTCTGGACAGCTTAGCTCAGTCTCATTGCATAATTTAGCTAGACTACGCTTCAGGGTCCTGTTCTGTCTTTCCGCTACCCCATTAGATTGTGGGTGGTAAGGGCAGGTGAAATGATCCTTACACTACGAGGCTTTTGTCAACTCATAACTTTACCTGTACAGTTGGGAATGTTATCATAAACAAGAGAATTTCTGCAGATGCTGGAAATCAAGCAACACAAAATGCTGGAGAAACTCAGCAGGCTAGGCAGCATCTATGGAAAAGAGTAAACAGTCGACGTTTTGGGCCGAGACCCTTCAGGATAGCAATTCATAAATAGTGAATAATGAATTCACAAATTACACACTGTGTGATGTGACAAATACAACATAACACACTTCAACCTGCTTGTTAATGGTGCTCCCTTCTCCAACACACAATAATCCAACCAGATGGGACAGTGCGTACCTGGTTCTGTTCATACTTATTATAGCAGGTAATGAATCACCAGTAATGGCTTTGTTTCTCTCATTCTAATCTTTACTTCTTGTTTCTCCTAAAGTGCTATCCTTTTCTGCACAGTGGCCTTTGAAAATCAAGGCTCTTTAGCTGATGAAAACCAACCAGAGGAAATGCAGTGTGAATAGACAATAGGGTGCAAGGTCACAAGAAGGTTCCAGCAAGATTGTGCTGGTCGCCAGCACTATCTGTAGACAGTTCACAAAACTACAGTACTACTACTTTTAAGTGTACTTCTACTAATCTGCATGCAACTGGAGCCTGTAATTTACATTTTGATAATGTGTTTTTGGGCCGACTGAGCATTCTAGAGCTTTTGCTGTCTCAAAGGAAATTCAGCATGGATGAGAACGAGGTTGACAACACAGTTTGTGGCCTAATGGCAGAGTGCCGATCTTGCCAATTAAAGCATCGAGTAGGATTGAAATCATTGAGGACGAAAGCAGAAGCCAAGCTGTTGTTCAGCACCGTCTGCCCGAGTATGACCAGTCTCCCTCTCCCTCTTGCTGCTGCCAGAGGAAGTTGCAGGAGTCTTGGGTGTTGGGCAAGGTTTGATCGGCGTGGCTTGTGGATTGGATTTTTAAAGGCCATAAATTTTTAAAAAGATCTTTTTTAAAGATCTTTGGTTCATGTTGCATGTGTTTCTGGATACTTTTTTTTGGATTGTTATTTTGCGTGGTTTTGATCAGGATGCTTCAATGTGGAGTGGCTCTGCAGCCTATAGTCAATGAATGACAGAGCTAAATTGAACTGAACTAAACTGAACATTCCAAGACCGTTTCAAGGACTCTTGCGGATTGATGTTTAAGATTCTGTGTGTTATTCACTTTTTTTTGCCGTTTGCATGATTTATTCTCTTTTTTTTTTGCACATTGAGTGATGTTTTCCTTGAATGGGTTCTATAGTGTTTCTTTGTTTTGTAGCTGCCGGCAGGAAGACTAATCTCAGGGTTGTATACTGCATACATACTGTGATATTAAATGTACTTTCAATCTTAAAGATTTTGGGGTTAGAGTCCATCTTATAGAAACATAGAAAACCTACAGCACAATACAGGCCCTTCAGCCCGCAAAGTTGTGCCGAATATGTCCCTACCTTAGAAATTACTAGACTTCCCCATAGCCCTCTACTTTTCTGAGCTCCATCTAACTATTCAAAAGTCTCTTAAAAGACCCTATCGTATCCGCCTTCACCACTGTTGCTGGCAGCCTATTCCACGCACTCACTACTCTCTGCATGAAAAAACTTAACCCTGACATTACCTCTGTACCATTACTCTTGTGGCAGCCATTTCAGCCCTGGGAAAAAGCTTCTGACTATCCACAGGATCAATGCCTCTCATAATCTTATATACCTCTATCAGGTCACCTCTTATTCTCTGTCGCTCCAAGGAGAAAAGCCCAAGTTCACGCAACCTGTTTTCATAAGGTATGCTCCCCAATCCAGGCAACATCCTTGTAAATCTCCTCTGCACCCTTTCTATGGTTTCCACATCCTTCCTGTACTGAGGCGACCAGAACTGAGCACAGTACTCCAGGTGGGGTCTGACCAGGGTCCTATATAGCAGCAACATTACCTCTCGGCTCCAAAATTCAATTCCATGATTGATGACAGCTAGTACACTGTATGCCCTCTTAACCACAGCATCAACCTGCGCAGCTGCTTTGAGCATCCTGTGGACTCGGACCCCAAGATCCCTCTGATCCTCCACACTACTAAGAGTCTTACCATTAATACTATATTCTGCCATCATATTTGACCTACCAAAATGAACCACTTCACACTTAACTGGGTTATCTCACGACCAGACAATGTAACAGTTTCTTCCCCCAAGCCATCAGACTCCTCAATACCCAGTGCCTGTACTGGCACCAACCTACTACCCTCTACTGTGCCTATTGTCTTGTTTATTATTTATTGTAATGCCTGCACTGTTTTGTGCACTTTATGCAGTCCTGGGTAGGTCTGTAGTCTAGTGTAGTTTTTGTGTTGTTTTACGTAGTTCAGTGTAGTTTTCCGTAGTTCAGTGTAGTTTTTGTATTGTTTCATATAGCACCATGGTCCTGGAAAACGTCTCATTTTTACTGTGTACTGTACCAGCAGTTATGGTCGAAATGACAATAAAAAGTGATTTGACTGAACTCCATCTGCCACTTCTCAGCCCAGTTTTGCATCCTATCAATGTCCCGCTGTAACCTCTGACAGCCCTCCACACTATCCACAACACCTCCAACCTTTGTGT
The DNA here is from genome assembly GCF_963921235.1 of Mobula hypostoma. Taxonomy (NCBI): domain Eukaryota; kingdom Metazoa; phylum Chordata; class Chondrichthyes; order Myliobatiformes; family Myliobatidae; genus Mobula; species Mobula hypostoma. The sequence goes on along the minus strand of NC_086111.1, from coordinate 12,532,033 downwards.
CATCAGCAAACTTACTAACCCATCCCTCCACTTCCTCATCCAGGTCATTTATAAAAATCACAAAGAGTAAGGGTCCAAGAACAGATCCCCGAGGTCACCAACCTCCATGTGGAATATGACTGTCCCATCTACAACCATCTGTGGGCAAGCCAGTTCTGGATCCACAAAGCAAAGTCCCCTTGGATCCCATGTCTCCTTACTTTCTCAATAAGCCTTGCAAGGGGTACCTTATCAAATACCTTGCTGAAATCCATATACACTACATCTACTGCTCTTCCTTTATCAATGTGTTTAGTTACATCCTCAAAAAATTCAATCAGACTCATAAGGCACGACCTGCCCTTGACAAAGCCATGCTGACTATTCCTAATCATATTATACCTCTCCAAATATTCATAAATCTTGCCTCTCAGGATCTTCTCCATCAACTTACCAACCACTGAGGTAAGACTCACTGGTCTATAATTTCCTGGGCTCTCTCTACTCCCTTTCTTGAAAAAGTAACAACATCCACAACCCTCCAGTCCTCCGGAACCTCTCCTGTCCCATTGATGATTCAAAGATCATCGCCGGAGGCTCAACAATCTCCTCACTCGCCTCCCACAGTAACCTGGGGTATATCTCATTCGGTCCCGGTGACTTATCCAACTTGCTTTCCAAAAGCTCCAGCACATCCTCTTCCTTAATATCTACATGCTCAAGCTTTTCAGTGTGCTGCAAGTCTGCATTGTAGAGGGAACAATTCTATAGTCTTGTAACAGTGGGATACAACCTGTCCTTGAGCCAGATGACAAAAATCACTGTCTTTTGAACAGAAACACCATGCAAAAGGCACCCGCCATTTAAAAGCGGGTTGCTTTAAGCATGGTGTGTGTAACAGCCGTGCAAGTGCGTGTGACTGATTCTAGTTAAAAACTGTTCGGCAGCAGTCTCCTGTCCCAATTAAGCCGCACAGTGTCCCAAAAGAAGGGAATCCCAGCTCTCTTCTTGATTAATTTTTGTTCTTTAAGAGTTGCCCCAATATGGGTAGCCACTTATGTGGGGGTAACTCTTAAAGAACAAAGATAAATCATCCTTTGTTTATTTGGGATACTATGCTGCTTAATTGGGCCAGGAGACTGTTGCTGAACAGCTTCTAACCATATCATCTTCAGTAATCTTCCTGATTTGTTTTTTCAGTGCCCAAGGCATTGTGTAGTCATATTGTAAATTGATATAATCTTAAAGCGATCATAATCATTTGAATATTAATTCTTCAATGTCATTTTTAGGAGCCAAATGCTAACAGTGTGGCCTGGAATACCCAATGTGAGAATATGCTTTGTTTCTCTGGCGGTGGATTTCTCAATATAAAAGCCAGTAATTTTCCAGTCCACCAACAGAAGCTCCAAGGTTTTGTGGTAGGGTACAATGGCTCCAAGATCTTCTGCCTCCATGTATATGCTATGTCTGCTGTTGAGGTCCCACAGGTATGGCTTCTCAGTTTGGCTGATTTATTGTCGAGAGCTAGTTATGATTTTAAAAAAACTGTAAAACATCTTTGAATCTGCTTGAATGAACAAAGTATGATAATGAGACAAAAGGAAACTCTGGATGTAGTTGATGATATCAACAGTTAATTTGGTTTCATCACCACCACAGTGAGGTAAAAATCACCATTCCAAGTGACTAAAGACCACCAGCTAAGTAAAGGAAAGGAGGCTGGCACTTGCTTCAATTTAAGCAGAAAAAAGTGAGCAAAAATATTACATTTTTTTTTTAAGACTGGGGATGCTAATGGTTTGACAATGGTAAAAGCTGGATTCCAATCTATCAAAACTTTCATGTTTTTCAGTGCTTTAAGTGTATAAGGCATTAGTGTAATGAGTCTTTTGGGGTCAACTTGCTAGTGATGCCTGAATCCCAGAAGTTCTGTTTGGGATGGGAGTAAAAAAAATAACCCAGTAGTGTTGACTGTTCGGTCGATGGAACTAGGTTAGGAAATTCACAACACAATTCGTAATTAATCGTTCACACTCTATTGACTCTGCACAAACAACAACGAAACTATGTTGACCCTGGGCCAACAATTTAGAACAAGAATTCTACTGTTCCCTCTGTACCAATACTCACTCAGAGCACTTTTCCAATTTATAACACCAAAATAGGGGGTCTCTGTTGGCCAGATGATCAATCCTTCCTTCTCCTAGACCCTGGCATGGGGGTCCTTCCTTGTGATGGTAGATCTCTTGATAGCATACTCGAAATGTCTACTTTTATATTCATTCCTTACCAATTCAAATATTGCATTCCAGTGTCATTGGCTATAGGTCATGTGTCTGACCTTTAACATCATTTTATTGGCTCTGCTCCAGGCCAGCATCCATTTATTGCCCTCTTTCCAGCAAGTGACAGTCGGTAATTTATGGCTGTTTGTTCTCTTCAGTAACCAGCTCGAATCACTCCAGGCAGGCACCAACCCCAACATTCACAAACCTGCATGCTATATTATATCAAGAAACACCTCACAACTAACTTCTTTGGAAATGATCTCTAGTTCAGCAAATTACCTGAAATATAATTGTCTACTTTAAAACTTCAGTGATTTTAGGTGACACCACCACCATTGGTCTTGTTATTTTTCTGGCGCCAAACACTCGCCATAGACAGCTCCTTCAGCGAGACAGGGTGCACCCAGACCTAAGTCCTACGTCAAGGCAGAGTTGTCTTGGGTGGTAGAAGCTATATAATCGCTACTGGCTTTTCCTGATATTTAGTTAGGACCCAACCACCCCATACACCCCATAAAAATAATCAGACCAATGGTGGTGGTGTCACCTAAAATTATTGAAGTCTCTGGCAGCAGGGAGATGGATTCCAAGCTTTGGTGGAGGATTGTCTTTGTACAACAACAGCAAAGGTTGGGTGACGTCTAGTGTAGGATTAATATGGGAATAAAAACGAGCTAATTTATCTTTGGACATATGTGCTCTATGAACAACTTTAAATTGGATTAGGGAATGTTTAGCACAGATAGAGGAAATATTGACTAATTGTAAAATCCGCCCCCAGTCATCCACGGAAATAATAGAACCCAATTCTTGTTCCCAATCTGACCTAATCTTATCAAATGGAGCTTTCCTAAGTTTCATAATAATATAATAAATAATAGCCGTTACACCTTTCTGACATGGGTTACGGTTAATTATAGTATCTAATTACATCTAATTTTATTTAATTTAGTATCTAATTTTATCTATATCTAATTTTATCTTTATCTAATATAATAGTATCTAATTTTAATTACATAATTAAAATATATGTAGGAGGTAACGTTGGAAAGGAAGAAAGTATAGTACTTAGGAAATTTCTAACTTGAAGATATCTAAAAAAATGTATTCTTGGTAAATTATATTTATTAGATAATTGTTCAAAAGACATAAGGGAACCATCTAAAAATAAATCCAAAAACCGTGAAATACCCTTAGTCTTCCAAATTTGAAATGCACAATCCGTGAAAGAGGGAGGAAAAAATATGTTACCTAAAATAGGGATCGCTAGCCCAAATTGGTTGAGATCAAAACATTTTCTGAATTGAAACCAAATACGCAAGGTATATTTAACTATCGGGTTAGAGACCAGTTTGAGGCGTTTCAAATCAAAAGGAAGAGAGGAACCTAAAATAGAGCCAAGTGCGTAGCCCTGAGCAGATTGTAATTCCAATACTACCCATTTAGGAATGGATAGTGTATCTTGGTCAAGTAACTAAAATTTCATATGTCGAATATTGATTGCCCAATAATAGAATCTAAAGTTAGGTAATGCTAGACCTCCATCTCTCTTGGCTTTCTGTAAATGTATTTTACACAATCTCGGGTTTTTATTTTGCCAAATAAATGAAGAAATTTTAGAGTCAACTTTATCAAAAAAAGATTTTGGAACAAAAATCGGTAATACCTGAAATATATATAAAAATTTTGGCAGAATAAACATCTTAACTGCATTAATACGACCAATCAAAGTTAAATATAATGGAAACCATTTAGATGAAAGTTGAGTTATTATGATCAATTAAGGGTAAAAAATTGGTCTTAAATAAATCTTTGTATTTACAAGTAATTTTAATCCCAAGATATGAGAAATAATTATTAATCAATTTAAACGGGAAGTTATGATACAAGGGAAGTTGTTTATTAATCGGAAAAAGTTCACTCTTACTAAGATTTAATTTATAACCTGTAAAAAGGCTAAAACTTAGTTGTCTTTAAGCCATTCCTGTGTAGCTTTGGCTTTATGCTTGGGGTCCTTATCTTGCTGGAAAACAAATCTTCTACCAAGTCGCTGTTCTCTTGTAGACTGCATCAGGTTTTCCACCAGGATTTCCCTGTATTTTTCTGCATTCATTTACCCTCTACCTTCACAAGCCGACCTGCTTACGCCAAACATGGCATTTAGTCTGATGGTCAAAAAGCTCAATTTTAGTTTAATCAGGCTGTAGAACCTTCTTCCAGCTGACTTAAGAGACTCCCACATGCCTCCTCCAAACTCTAGCCGAGATTTCATGAGTTTTTTTTTCAACAGTGTTTCAACAACTCTTTGCCACTCTGCCATAAAGCTGTGACTGGTGAAGCACCCAGGCAACAGTTGTATGTGCAGTCTACAATTTTCTTGTATCTTTCTCTTCACTTGTGCTTTTCAATAACCTTAACGTGGAGTTGCTTGGAATGTTCTTTTGTCTTCATGGTGTAGTTTTTACCAGGATACTGAGTCACCGGCAATTGGACCTTCGAGATACAGGTGTATTTTTACTACAGTCGAAACACCTTGACTGCACACCGGTTTAACTAGTTATGTGACTTCTCCATTTAACTAATTATATGACTTCTAAAACCAAGGGCTGCAGCAGTGATTTGGTGTGTCATATTAGAGGGTGAATACTTATGCAATCAGTTATTTTGTATTTGTCATTAATTTAGAGCACTTGGATACAAAAGAATCTTTCTGTTGATCTGTGTCAAAAAAGCCAAATTAAATCCACTGTGATTCAATGTTGTAAAACAATAAAACATGAAAATTTCCAAGGGTGGTGAATACTTTTTATAGGTGCTGTATATATCTATGACAATACTCAACTATTTGGACTAATAAGGAAATCTCTTCTTTTTAAACAAGTCTGCACCCATGTATCAGTACTTGGAAAAGAAGATGTACAAGGAAGCCTACCAGATCGCTTGCTTAGGAGTTACAGAGAATGATTGGAGAGACCTGGCAATGGAGGCCTTGGAAGGAATGGACTTTGAAACTGCTAAAAAAGTATGTGACTGATGAGATACTTAATGCACAAAGATACGTGGAGGTACATGTACAGCATTTAATTGGTACATCTGAGCAGAGACAATTCCATTATTCCTTCCAGTTATTGTCTCTGATTTTCTAGTTAGTTCATTTATTTTTTATATTTTATGATAGCCTATCAGTAATACAGTGCCGCAAAGTCAGGACAGTTGAGATTTTTAAAGGTAGAAGAGGAGTATGCTTCATGATTAACTCATCGCGGTACTCAGACATGATGGTTCAGTCTCAGTCCTGCTCACCTGACCTAGAGTATCTACCGGACAAGTGTTGTCCATTTTATCTGCCAAGGGAGTTTTACGCAGTCATGTTGGTAGTGTCTTTGTGGCCACTGTCATTCGGGGGCTGGAGGAGCTTAGCGCTGTGATCAGCAGTCACAAAGCAATGCACCCTGATGCCTTCCCCTTCATTGCAAGGGATTTCAACCAGGCCAATTTGAAGGGGTCTTCAGTATGCCACAAGTATATCACCTGTGGAACCAGAGAAGCTAACGTACTTGACCACTTATACTAACATCTGAAATAGTGTCTGCTCACTGATGATCAACACTGGCACACCTCAAGGATGCATGTTTAGCTATAACTGCTCTGCTGTATATTCACACCCTATAATGTCTGGCTAGGTATAGCTCAAACACCATCTATAAATTCGCCAACGGCACAGCATAATTTACATATTACTATTTATGGTGTTATTACTATTTATTATTTATGGTGCAACTGTAACAAAAACCAATTTCCCCCGGGATCAATAAAGTATGACTATTGTTGGGAGAACTTCAGATGGTGACAGGGAGACATACAAGTGAGATAGATCAGCTAGTTGAGTGGTGTCACAACAGAAACCTTACACTCAACATCAGTAAGACCAGGGAATTGTGGAATTCAGGAAGGGGAAGTCGAGGAAACTTACACCAGTCCTCATCAAGGAATCAGCAATAGAAAGGGTGAGCAGTTTTAAGTTCTTAGATGTCAGCATCTCTAAAGATCTATCCTGGGCCCAACAGGTTGATGCAATTCAAAAGTAAGCATAAATCCATAAGATATAGGAGTAGAATTTGGCCCATCAAGCCTGCTTCGCCATTTAATTATGGCTGATCCAATTTTTCTCTCAGCCCCGATCTACTGCCTTCTCCCCATTTCCCTTCATGCCCTGATCTGTCAAGAATATATCAGCCTCTGTCTTAAATATACATAAAGACTTTGCCTCCATAGCTGCCTGTGGCAACAAATTCCACAGATTCACCACTCTTTGGTTAAAGAAATTTCTCCTCATCTCTGTTCTAGAAGAACACTCCTCTCTTCTGAGTCTGTGTCCTCTGGTCTTAGATTCTCCCACCATAGGAAACGTCCTCCCCACAACCACTCTGTCTAGGCCATTCACCATTTGATAGGTTGCTATTAGGTCACCCCTCATTCTTCTCTGTATTCTAGTGAACATAGGCCCAGAGCCATCAAACACTCTTTATGTGACAAGCCATTCAATCCTGAAATGATTTTCATGAACCTCCTTAGAACCCACTCCAGTTTTAGCACATCCTTTCCAATATAAGCCACTCAAACCTGCTCACAACACTCCAAGTGAGGCCTCACCAATGCCTTATAAAGTCTCAACATTACATCCTTGCTTTTATATTCTAGTCCTCTTGAAATAAATGCTAACATCGCATTGGCCTTCCTTACTACAGACTCAGCCTGCAAATTAACCTAAGTCCTTCTGTGCCTCAATTTTTTCGTATTTTCTCTCCATTTAGAAAATAGTCAACCTTTTTATTTCTTCTACCAAAGTGCATGACCATACACTTCCTGACACTGTATTCCATCTGCCATTTCTTTTCCCATTCTCCTAATCTGTCTAAAGTCCTTTAGTAGCCCTCTACTTCCTCAAAACTACCTGCCCTTCCACCTATCTTCATATTGTCTGCAAATTTTGCAACAAAGCCATCAATTTCATCATCTAAATCATTGACAAATAACTTAAAAAGAATTGGTCCGAACACAGACCCCTGTGGAACACCACTAGTCATAGGAACTATATTTCATTGAGTTTGAGGAGTCTTGATATGTCACCTAAGACACTCGCAAATTTCTATGGATGTACCGTGGAGAGCATTCAAACTGGTTCCATCACTGTCTGGTATGGAGGGGTCACTGCACTGGATCAGAAGAATCTGCAGAAAGATGAAAAACTCAGCCTGCTTCATCATGGGCACTAGCCTCCGCAGCATTGAGGACATTTTCGGAAGGTGATACTTCAAAAAGGAAGCATCCATCATTAAGGACCCCTGTCACCCAGAACATGCTGTCTTCTCATTGCTACCTTCAAGGAGGAGGTACAGAAACCTAAGACACGCACAACATTTGAAGAACAGCTTCTTCCCCACAGATGTCTGATTGGATAGTAAATTCCTGTACACTACCTATTTTTTATTATTTTGCTCTCTTTGTGCACTACTTATAATATTACAGAAAAATTATAAATTAAATATGTTGCAATGTACTGCTGCTGCAAAACAACAAATTTCACAACATATGTTAGTAATATTAAATCTGATTCTGACAAAGTAACCAGTCAAATATGAAATTGTACTGTTCGTTAGGCCATTCTTATTCAGATTTTCAGAGCACTTTTACATGGGTTTCCTGTTTGTCAGTCTTCACGATAATTTGTATTGTCTCTTACCTAGAGTTAATCCTTACTGCTTATGATGAAGTTTCCTTCAGCAAAATCAAGGTGACCCCCAAGCTTCTAGATGTCTGCTACTTTAATTCTCCATTGAACTCTCAGTCCAAGTGGATACAGCCTGACCTGCGGAGTATTTCCAGAAATTTCACATTTTATTTTAGATTTCCTGCATCTGCAGTTTTACAATTTTTTTTTCTCTCACTTTGACCTCTAAATTATTACAAGAAGTGCTGGAGATAAAAATGCTATCTGACAGCACACTGAAGTAAAAAAATGAGTTAATATTTCAGGTTGATGACCTTTCATCAGACTTAGGAATGAAAGAAAACGGACTTTTTTTAAAGTTGCTATGATCGGAAAGAGCAAAGAGAAAGAAGGAAATGTCTGCAATAATTTGCAGCCAAGATTGTACAGGTGACACAGTGCTCCACTTAATCAGACTGTCTAGTAACCATCAATTCCTGTGCAAGCCCATATTTCTTTTATTCTGCCAGACCATTCCTGGATAAACAATCATTCAGTGGGAACTCACCACTAGGGCTGTAAGAAACATTGGCACCATCTCAGTCTGTATGAAATGCCACACCTGCAGAAGATAATTTCAGTTTATGATCGTATGGGTGGGGGGGGGGGAGAGAACCAAAATTGCTGACTTGGTAAGGACTTGGTGTGTAAAGTGTGGGTGGTGAAGAGATATTATTGTAATCAAGGGATAAGAAATTAGTGCCAGGGACTGAAAGTCTGAACAAATCACAGCAGGAACAAATGACTCAGTGGAATGATTCTTCCATTTCTTAGCATATAATCTATTAACAATTATACTGATGACAGTGCAACACTTGATATGATGCTATATCAGAGGGAGATTGGCTGAGTGTTGCCATAACAACAAACTCTTACTCAATGTCAACAAGACATTATTGACTTCAGGAGAAGGAAACCAGAGACCCATGAGCCAGTGCTCATTGGAGGATCAAAGGTGGAGGGGGTCAGTAACTTTAAATCCCTCGGTGTTATTAATTCCGAGGACCTGTCCTAGGCCCAGCACGTGAGCAATTAGAAAGAAAGCACAGCAGCACCTCTACTTCCTCAGGCGTTTGTGAAGATTTGGCATGACATCTAAAACTTGGACAAATTTCTATAGATGTGTACTGGAGAGTGTATCAACTGGCTGCATCATGGCCTGGTGTGGAATCACCAATGCCCTTGAATGGAAAATCCTACAAAAAGTAGTGGATACAGCCCAGTCCTTCATGGCTAAAACCTTCCTTACCATCAAGCACACTTATATAAACCATTGTCACAGGCAGCAGCATCCATCATCAAGGGCCCCCACCACCCAGGTCATGCTCTCTTCTCAAAGTCACCATCAAGGAGAAGGCACAGGACTCTTGGGACTGATAACACCAGGTTCAGGAATAATTATTACCCCTCAACCATCTGGCTCTTGAACCAAAGGGGATAACTTCACTCACTTCATGCCCCATTGTTGAAATGTTCGTTCTTTCTTTCTTTCTTTTTCCTTTCTGTCTGTGGCTTTCTTTCTGTCTTTCTTTGCACAGTTGTTGTCTTTTGCACACTAGTTAAATGCCCATATTGGTGCACTCTTTCATTGATTCTGTTATGGTATTATTCTATTCTGGATTTATTGATTATGCCTGCAAGAAAATGAATCTCTGGGTTGTATATGGTGACATATGTACTTGGATAATAAATTTAATTTGAAGTTTAATGGAATTGTGTCCATATTTTAATTTAATGTTTTTATTTATCGGCAGGCTTTTGTTCGAGTGCGAGACCTCCGATATCTAGAACTAATTAACAGCATAGAAGTAAGGATGTCATCTTTTAAATTACTTAGTTGTCTCAATATTGTTGGGATATATTATTCTGTGTTTGTTAATACAAAATATGGGGGCCAAGTTGTTGTCCCAGAATAATTCAAAATGATGCTCTGAGGCCTGATTCACCATTCTTAAAATTGAATTATAACCAAGGTGATGGTCTAGTTGGATCAGAAAGAGTGGATCAAAATATTCAGGACATTGTAATCTTTCCCCACCCTTTTCCATTGAATTTGTCATGGAATATAAGTATGGTCAGTTTTCAGTTAAGCCCATCACCCCTACTGGGGCTTAGGCAGTGCTGACAGCAGTTCGCAAAAGTCTTCTATCCCAGGTCAGTCTTCCAAGTTGTCCCCAGTTGTAGCCCATCCTCAAAGATTCTTCCTCTCCCAGGGACAGGATTTCTGAGCCTCTGTTGGCATTTCTGTAGCTCTGGGTTTTTATTGGGTGGGGTTGCTAACTCCATGTCCAATCCTCCATTTGCAGCCAGGCTTGGGACTTTTCATGGCAGAGTTAGTATGAGGTCAGCAGCCATCAAAAGTACCCATGGAGCTCTGTTACATCCCAGGTACTCTCCAGACAGTTCACATTCAATATTTTGTGGTGAATCCTACTCTTATAATAGACTAACATGATGTCTGGAAATTATTAATTTTTGGAATTTAAGTATGCTGTTGTGCTGCAGGATCTTGGGTTTTGTGAGAGTGTAGTGCATAGCGAGCAATCTGTGGGAGGGATAACTTCAGATTCATGGTGGATATTGATCAGTCTTTGGCAAGAACATCCTGTTCAGAATGTCTACGTTCCTGTAATATTCTGTGAAGGACAGTATAAAGCTAATTAGGCCAGAATTTGCCAACTAAGAAATAGATGCAGGGAATACAGAACAAGAGAGAATTAGAAACAATACAGACACGTGGAATCATATAATGATTACAATCGTCTGTAACGGTTAGAATGTATACGTACGATCTGCTGACAAGTCTGGTGAGCACTGGTACATTGAGCCCACATGGGCAGAGAACTACAAACTGTAGATGTGGTTTAAAAAAAGATGCTTAATGTTCCTGGGGAAGCTATCCTGGAGAACAAGACAGAGATGTATAGGAAGAGTTTTGGTTGACTAAAATGTAAAAGACCAATTTAAAATATCCTGGAGATGTCAAAATGAGATTTCTTTATTGAAGGTAAACAATAAGACTTTGTTAATTCTACTTTGTGTCACTGATCTTTGGAAAAGGAAGCAGAACATGGTAGTACAAGGGCAGCATGGTAGCATAGTGTTTAGCACAACACTTAACAGTTTCAGTGACCTGGATTCAATTTCTGCCACCGCCTGAAAGGAGTTTGTACATTTTTCCCCATGACAGCTCTGATTTCCTATGGTTGCCCCGTTTCCTGCCACAGTCCAAAGACATACCAGTTGGTAGGTTAATTGGTCATTGTAACTTGTCCTGGGATTAGGCTAAGGTTAAGTCGAGGGTCACTGAAATGCCATCATTTCTAGTTTATATGTTGAGATGCATGCATTCATACACTTCATGTTCTCTCCTTTGTGAAGGTAATGAGTGATTGAGTGGTACTTTTCAGAACATGAAAGGCATTGGAATGGTTTACAAGAATTCAAAGATAGACGAAAAACCTGTCTTGTAATGTTCCCCTTCAGTATGGTTGACTGGGAATCAAATTTACTGTGTAATCTACATTATTTAAGTTATTCCATGCAATTTTCTTTCCCCTCAGGAGCGTAAAAAGCATGGTGAGAATGATAATGAGCTGTTTTTAGCAGATGTGCATGCCTACCAGGCCAAGTTTCATGAGGCTGCCAAATTATACAAGAAAACAGGAAATAATAGTCGAGCCCTAAACATGTACACGGATCTTCGGATGTTTGACAATGCCAAGGTACTGTGCTGTGAATAATATATCGGGGTGAAAGTTGCACTTTGCAGTTACTCCTACTGCTTTTAATGACGCTTTTTGTCTTCTCACATGATCCTTTTTGTATCGCACATGTTTTTAACTCACTTATTCCGCTGCTTCTTTTTAAGTGACTGCAGCGATAAGCAGAGTACTGTTCAGTGAAAAGCTTGTATTATCAAGCTTTGTTGGTCTAGACTGATGAGAGGGGTGAAAGTGGACTCAGCTAACTTGGAATGAAAATTTCAAGTTATGGAATAGCAGAGTGCAAAGTGATGGCGCAAGATGAGGTTGGACTACCTTCTGATGTGTTGCTGTGCAGAGATCTTGTCACATCTGAGATGAAGGGAAGGAAAGCCGGACTTATAATCGCATGGGGAGGGGCAGTCATCAAATAAATTTTACATGTTTTACATTCTGTTTGAGAATGAGGATGTGATCGCTAGTACATCTGATTCTCAGTTAGTAACATAGAGCATAGAACATAGAACAGAACAGCACAGTACAGGCCTTTGGGCCCCACAATATCGTGCCGACCCTTAAACCCTGCTTCCCATATAACCTCCCCCCACCTTAAATCCCTCCATATACCTGTCTAGTAGTCTCTTAAATTTCACTAGTGTATCTGCCTCCACCACTGACTCAGGCAGTGCATTCCACGCACCAACCACTCCCTAAGTAAAAACCCTTCCTGTAACATCCCCCTTGAACTTCCCACCCCTTACCTTAAAGCCATATCCTCTTGTATTGAGCAGTGGTGCCCTGGGGAAGAGGCACTGGCTGTCCGCTCTATCTATTCCTCTTAATATCTTGTATACCTCTATCGCGTCTCCTCTCATTCTCCTTCTCTCCAGAGAGTAAAGCCCTAGCTACCTTAATCTCTGATCATAATGCACACTCTCTAAACCAGGCAGCATCCTGGTAAATCTCCTCTGTACTCTTTCCAATGCTTCCACATCCTTCCTATAGTGAGGCGACCAGAAGTGGACAGAGTACTCCAAGTGTGGCCTAACCAGAGTTTTATAGAGCTGCATCATTACCTCACGACTCTTAAACTCTATCCCTCGACTTATGAAAGCTAACACCCCATAAGCTTTCTTAACTGCCTTATCCACTGTGAGGCAACTTTCAGGGATCTGTGGACATGTACCCTTAAGTTCATTATAGGCCCTTAAGCTCAAATTTCAGGCCACAAATTGTCATGTCATGGTGTACTTGAGTTCCATAGCACAGAAGTGGGCCCTTCAACCCATCATGCAAACTTTTTCTACACGCTAATCTCATTTTCCCTCATCATTCCTAGCGTGTCGCACCAGACAGCTGTTGTTTGGTGCGTAGTGTCAGGATTGGTCTCCTTCGGATTAACCGGGTCACGATATGAATGTTCCTGACTCGACCCTTGTTTTTTACGAGGCTGAGTGGCTAGCTCGACACTCAACCCGGCATGGATGGAAAGCATGCTCAAGGGGGTGGCCCGACTTGGATTCGAACTCGGGAGCCTTCACTCCGACGTCTGGCGCTGCTGCCACTGCGCCACCAGCCACCAGCCAGGCACATTTTCCCTCATGAGAACATTATCCTTCTCAGCCTTGTCTATTTAAATGTTTGGCTAAATACCTCATAAACAATGTAGTTGTATCTGTTTCCTCCACCTCCTTTAGCAATGCATTCCAGACATCAGCCACTCTCCCTGTTTTAAAAAGAGTTTAACCTTCAGATCGCTCTTAAAACTGCTTTGCACCTAAAACCAAAACATTTTTATATACCTTTGCATACCTTTCTCAGCCTTCTTCGCTCCAGTCCATCCAGCCTAGGTTATCAATTTCTCTGTCTATGGTGAAAGTCCTCCAATGCAGACAACATATTGGTGCATCTCCTCTGTACACTTTCCAATGCAATCATATCCTTTATAGTCATACTTTATTAATCCCTGGGGAAATTGGTTTTCGTTACAGTTGCTCCATAAATAATAAATAGTAATAGAACCTTAAATAGTTAAATAGTAATATCTAAATTATGCCAGTAAATTATGAAATAAGTCCAGGACCAGCCTATTGGCTCAGGATGTCTGACCCTCCAAGGGAGGAGTTGTAAATTTTGATGGCCACAGGCAGGAATAACTTCCTGTGATGCTCAGTGCTGCATCTCAGTGGAATGAGTCTCTGGCTGAATGTACTCCTGTGCCCACCCAGTACATTATGTAGTGGATGGGAGACATTGACCAAGATGGCATACAATTTAGACAGCATCCTCTTTTCAGACACTACTGTGAGAGAGTCCAGTTCCACCCCCACAACATCACTGGCTTTATGAATGAGTTTGTTGATTCTGTTGGTGTCTGCCACCCTCAGCCTGCTGCCCCAGCACACAACAGCAAACATGATAGCACTGGCCACCACAGACTCGTAGAACATCCTCAGCATCGTCCAGCAGATGTTAAAGGACCTCAGTCTCCTCAGGAAAGAGAGACGGCTCTGACCCTTCTTGTAGAAAGCCTCAGTGTTCTTTGACCAGTGCAGTTTATTGTCAATTCGTATCCCCAGGTATTTGTATCCTCCACCATGTCCACACTGACCCCCTGGATGGAAACAGGGGTCACTGGTACCTTAGCTCTCCTCAGGTCTACCACCAGCTCCTTAGTCTTTTTCACACTAAGTTGCAGATAATTCTGCTCACACCATGTGACAAAGTTTCCTACCGTAGCCCTGTACTCAGCCTCATCTCCCTTGCTGATGCATCCAACTATTGCAGAGTCATCAGAAAACTTCTGAAGATGACAAGACTCTGTGCAGTAGTTGAAGTCCGAGGTGTAAATGGTGAAGAGAAAGGGAGACAAGACAGTCCCCTGTGGAGCCCCAGTGCTGCTGATCAATCTGTCGGACACACAGTGTTGCAAGCACACGTACTGTGGTCTACCAGTCAGTTAATCAAGAATCCATGATACCAGGGAAGCATCCACCTGCATCGCTGTCAGCTTCTCCCCCAGCAGAGCAGGGCAGATGGTGTTGAACGCACTGGAGAAGTCAAAAAACATGACCCTCACAGTGCTCGCTGGCTTGTCTAAGTGGGCATAGACACGGTTCAGCAGGAAGACGATGGCATCCTCAACTCCTAGTCGGGGCTGGTAGGCAAACTGGAGAGGATCTAAGTGTGGCCTGACCATAGGCTGGAGCAGCTCCAGAACAAGTCTCTCCAGGGTCTTCATGATGTGGGAGGTCAATGCCACCGGTCTGTAGTCATTGAGGCTGCTGGGGCACGGCGTCTTCAGCACAGGGACAAAGCAGGACATCTGGCACAATACAGGAACCCTCCAGAGCCTCAGGCGAAGTTGAGTACATGTCGAATACATGGCGAAGTACTCCACATAGCTGAGGGGCACAGGCTTTGAGCACCATGGTACTGACACCATCTGGTCCTGCAGCCTTGCTTGGGTTAAGACATTTCAGCTGCCTTCTCACCTGTAGAGCTGTGAAACCCACTGTGGTGGTTTCGTGCAGGGAAGGGGTATAGTCATGAGAGCAGGGTGGGGGACTGTGAGGAGGGTTAAGAGGGGAGAGTGGAATATGTGTTGGTTGGGGGCTGACAACAGATAGCTCATGTGTGGGATGGGCAGGGGCCACACTGTCAAATCTGTTAAAGAACAAGTTAAGTTCATTGGCCCTGTCCACACTGCCTTCCGCTCCTCTGTTGCTAGTTTGCCAGAACCCAGTGATGGTCCTCATCCCCCTCTAGACCTCTCTCATGTTGTTCTGCTGGAGTTTCCACTCAAGCTTCCTCCTGTACTTGTCTTTAGCCTCCCTGATCCTGGCTTTCAGGTCACTCTGTATTGCCCTCAGCTCCTTCCTATTTCCATCTCTAAACGCCCTCTTTTTAGCATTCAGAATGTCCTTAATGTCCTTTGTTACCCATGGCTTGTTATTTGAATAACAAAGGACAGTTCTTGTCGGAACATTGCAGTCCACACACAAGTTGATGTAATCAGTGATGCACTCTGTGAGCCCATCAATATTCTCTCCATGTGGCTCACAGAGTGCCTTCCAGTCTGTCACCTCAAAACAACCCTGGAGCGCCTCATAAGCCTCCTCTGACCATTTTCTCACTGTCCTCGAGGTTGCAGGTTTACTCTTCACCAGAGGCACGTAGCAGGGTTTTAGATGCACCAGGTTGTGATCTGACCTTCCCAGTGGGGGGAGGGGAGAGGAGCTGTATGCATCCTTAACGTTAGCATACATCAAATCCAGAGTCCCCTCCCCTCTGGTTGTATGCTGGCATTTATAGCGAGAGGATTCGAGTACAGGAGCAGGGAGGTACTACTGCAGTTGTACAAGGCCTTGGTGAGACCACCCCTGGAGTATTGGGACCAAAACTGCACACCTAATCTGAGGAAAGACATCCTTGCCATAGAGGGAGTACAAAGAAGGTTCACCAGATTGATTCCTGGGATGGCAGGACTTTCATATGAAGAAAGACTGGATGAACTGGGCTTGTACTCGTTGGAATTTAGAAGATTGAGGGGGGATCTGATTGAAACGTATAAGATCCTAAAGGGATTGGACAGGCTAGATGCAGGAAGATTGTTCCCGATGTTGGGGAAGTCCAGAACGAGGGGTCACAGTTTGAGGATAGAGGGGAAGCCATTTAGGACCGAGATTAGGAAAAACTTCTTCACACAGAGAGTGGTGAATCTGTGGAATTCTCTGCCACAGGAAACTGTTGAGGCCAGTTCATTGGCTATGTTTAAGAGGGAGTTAGATATGGCCCTTGTGGCTACAGGGGTCGGGGGTATGGAGGGAAGGCTGGGGCGGGGTTCTGAGTTGGATGGTCAGCCATGATCATAATAAATGGCGGTGCAGGCTCGAAGGGCTGAATGGCCTACTCCTGCACCTATTTTCTATGTTTCTATACTACGTGAAGTTGGACAGTGTTCTAGCCATGGTAACCTGGTTGAAGTCATCCGAGATGGTAATGAGGGCACTCGGGTGCTGGGTTTGTAATGATGTTACACGCCAATGTCGGGTTGGCAGAGGGAGAGATGTACACAACAACCACAATTGTATGCGAGATTTCCCTTGGCAAATAATATGGCCGGAGTCCAACAGCAAAAAGTTCAATATCCGGGCTACAGACCCGTTCCTTGATCGTAATATGCCCAGGATTGCACCATCTGTTATTCACCAGAACCGCCTTTACGCTTACCGCTCTCCGTGCAATTCCAGTCAGCTCGAACGGTCTGGAAGCCCTCTATGGAAACGCTTTGATCGGGTATGTCCTCGTGCAGCCACGTCTCAGTGAAGCACATGACACTGCTCTCCCGAAATGTTCTCTGACTCCTGACAAGCGCAGTCAGTTCGTCCATTTTATTCCCCAGCGATCTCACGTTTCCCGTGATAAGAGAGGGGAGACACGACTTATAACTTCTCTTCTCCAAAAGCCTCTGTTGACTCGACCCCATCCTCTTCCCTTGCCTTTTTGATCCCCCTCTGCATCCTCTGCATGTTTTCCTCCAGATTTCAGCTGGTATGCCCGCTGCTCTGTTCGCTAAACCGGCGGGCATGAGCATAATCAATTGGTCCCTGGAATACACTATGCGGCCATCCTGCTGCCCCGCTAACGAGACATGTCTGAATGTAACTAATTCCAGCGCTAAAAAAACAAGTAAAACTCTCTCCACCAGCATGTTAGAGAGACTGCAGCTTCAACGTGTTACTGTGAGAAAAAAAAAATACAACAAATAACTAAGTTAAGAAGTTTTAAAGTAAGAAACTACGGAGCAACTGTAACTGGCTGCATGCACGACCGGCGCATGCGCACATTTAGTTTGGCAAACAGAACTGCAAGCTATACAGGTTTCCCCCGCTATCCAAAGGTAGAACGTTCCTATGAAACCTTTCATATGCCGAAATGCCGTAAAGCGAAGAAGCAATTTATATGGGAAAAAATTTTTGAGCATTCCCAGAACCAAAAAATAACCTACCAAATCATACCAGATAACATATATAACACTAAAATAACACTAATATATAGTACGAATGGTGGACACAGGCAAGTTCAACGCACACACTATGTCTTTATTTCATTCACCACGATCAAAACGCTTAATTACATCCAGTTTTACGCTAAGCGTAACACCCTTACGAGCTCTCTTAGGCTTTTCTGATACCTTAGGACACAGCTTGCTAACAGATGCACAAAATAAATCGAGATAAAGCGCAGATGCTCACAGACACTGTTCAAAGCTATGTTGGCTTGATGTTGACTGTAGTTCCCGGGGGAGGAACTTGGCGGCGCGCTGCCTCTAACAGCTCGCTGCAAAGCAAACACTGAATGCTATTTTTGCTTTTCGCCTTTTTTCGTAAAAGTGAAAATCCTCTTCAGATTTCTTTCGGTTAGCGAAAACAGGTACTAAAGTATGTCTTTCGTAAAAGCGAAGTGGCATAAAGCGAACTTTCGAAAAGCGGGGGATACCTGTACTTCATAGTCTGGCCTAATTAGTATTTTGTAAAGTTGCCAGCTAATGTTGCAACTTTTACGTTCTGTGCCCCAACCTATGATGGCAAGTGTGTGATATACCTTCTTCAACATATGTACCCACTTTCAGAGAACAATGGACCTCAGTCTGTTTGTTCCTCAGCATTCCTTAATATCCCATTTCTTGCATGTCCAACCCCTATTTAACTTCTTAAAAAGTGTCATCTTGCACCTGGTATTAAATTCCATCTTCCAATATTCCACCTAACTTCCCATCTGATCTGTATCCTACTATATCCTTCTATAGCCTTAGACAACCTTCCTCAGCTATCTCCTCCCTTATTTCCATAACATTCTGGGACAGATCGCATCCAGCCTAACAAGTTTCACCCTTCTGCATTCCAGGAGATCTAACATCCACAGCATCTTGTTATGGACATGCTCCAGACTATCAATGTAGCCCTCTGTGTAGTTGTTATCCTCCTTTGTGAAGTATTCGTTTAGGTTCTCACCCACATCCTTCAAGCGATGGCTACTCAGTCTTTCCCAGATACCTCATTATTCCTAATATACTTATTGAATAACTTGGGATCTCCTTAATCTTACCTGCCAAGGATATTTCATGCAATTGTATCTTATGAATGTGTAATTTATTCAGAAAATTATTGATGTAAGCTTCTAAAATGCCCTAAAAGCTCACTATTATCTACTGTGAAAGCAATTTGACAGCCCCTAACCACTACTTAACAACAGAAGAGGGATAAGAGCAAATGAACTACTCATCACTGTCCTTGGCAGTTAATTTGGACACAGCAAAGTTGCTTCTAGCCCCTTCCAAGGTGAATCTTGTGAGAGTACGTAGTAAAATTTGTGAATCTGGAGTAATACCAAGACTAGTCAAGCAACATCCCGAGAGACATAGTCACAGACCAATCCCAGTTCACTGAGGAGTACAGAAGCATATTGCTAGGGGCAATATCAAATACACAAAAGATGGGTGTTTAACCTGATGAAGTTGTAGTGCAGAACTATAAGCTTGCTGAACAACAAAAGCAGTTTACAGTACACAGTGTAACAATCACGCAACCAACTGTTTAGATGTACACTCCTGCCACATCTGGTCAAGAATGGTGATGAACATTTAAACAGCTAATGGAAGGTGAAGGCTGCAGTACTATGTTTAGTGATGTCTATGTGAAGCAAGTGAGTACAAAGATAAGGTTGAAGAATGTTTAGCTAGATGTGCTAAGTACTTTGTCCTGGATTCTGTTGAGAATGTTCAATGTTGAAGCATTCATCGAAGCATTTGGAGAATATTCTATCACACCTTGTCCCGATTTCCTTCTGAAATGCCCACCATTACAGAAGCAAACCTGCTGTTTTGATCTATTGCAGGAACGTTTGGCTCTAGAGCTCATGAGAGTCTTTGCCATGTAGACCAATGAGCTGAGGAAACAATAACTGTCTTGACATTTCAATAAATTTGAAGTATAAGGGTCATACATCACACAAAGGAAGATTATTGTAGTTGTTGGAGGTTAATTATATCAGCCCCAGATAATCAAAGTTCATCAGAGTTGACTGTCTTTGGCTGCTTCATCAATGACCTTCCTGCAGAACAACTTTAAAGGAAGTAGGCTTGTGCTGGATTCATGGGTTCCAGGGATGGTGGTTGAGGCAGATCCATTAAGGACATTTAGATAGGCACATGGATGAAAGAAAAATGAAGTTAGATTGACCTTGGAGTTGGTTAAGTGGTTGGCACAACATGGATACTGATGAGTCTGTACTGTGCTGTGTTTTATGTTCTGAAAGATCATAATGAGGAAATTTACTAATGATAGTCCAATGTTCAGTTCTACTTGCATTTACTTAGCTAATGAAGCAGTTCATACACTCCTACAGAAAGAGCAGGACAATGTGGTAGGTAAAATCCATGACACAATTTCCAAGCAAAATTTATGTCCAATACGAGTTCCTAATTCCAAAACCAGGGGTCATTGGTTTAGAGTGAGAGGGGAAAGATGTAAAAGGGACCTGAGGATCAACTTCTTCATGCATAAGGGTGGTGAATATATGGAACAATTTGCCTGAAGAAGTGGGTGAGGCAAGTACAATAGTATTTAGTTACATGGAGGGGTGGAGCTTGGAGGAATATGGGCAGGAAATCAAGACAGGTTATGGACTGTTGACATCCTGGGAATCACCATTGACTAGAAGCTCAAATAGACCAGCCACAAGAACAGATCAGAATTTGGATATCTTACACTGAGTCACAAGGCCTACCACATGTAGTGACATGCCTTTCACTTGTCCAAATGACTACACCTCCGTTATCATCCAGGATAAAGCATCTTAGTTGATTAAAGTTCCAGTGACCATCCTAAACATTCATTCCCTCCACTGATGACGGTGTCCCATCTACAGAATGCACTGCAGCTATTTACCAAGGTTACTTCGACAGCACCTTCCAAACTTGTGACATGAACATTTTATCATATTTAGAATCACAAAAATGTTTAGAGCAGAAATAGGTTCTATCAGTACACCTGACCATGATGCTATTAGGCCCATATTTTTCAACATCTTTTTTGCCTTAGTACCTGTATGAATATCTCTTAAACATTTAATTGTACCATATAGCATTCCCCTCCATATGAAAAGCTTAACTCCTCATTTCATTCATAATATTGAAGAAGGCCATTCAGTCCATTGACGTAAACACGAGGAATTCTGCAGATGCTGGAAATTCAAGCAACACACATCAAAGTTGCTGGTGAACGCAGCAGGCCAGGCAGCATTTCTAGGAAGAGGTACAGTCGACGTTTCGGGCCGAGACCCTTTGTCAGGACTGACTTCAGAAGAGTCTCGGCCCGAAACGTCGACTGTACCGCTTCCTAGAGATGCTGCCTGGCCTGCTGCGTTCACCAGCAACTTTGATGTGTGTTGCTTCAGTCCATTGAGTTGAGTTTCCTTCATTTTCTTGCAATTAAATCCTTGAACCAACAGCTTTATAGAAGTACCTTCAGAGGGACTGTAGCAGATCAAAGTAACATCTTCTCAAGGGTATTTAGGACCAACTTTGCCAGTGATGTTCACATGCTGAAAATTCCGTAAATAAGAATAGCCTGGCTTTTACTGTATATTACTGGTGTACTATGGCTGAAGTGTGTACTGTTTCTTTAGTTGTCTTAATTGCAGGCTAACTGTCCTTGCCTAAATTATTCATAACCTGACAAGTGCTTAAAAGAAAATACATGTCTTTGTGAGAAACCTGTTAAAGAAAGCCTGATTAAAATTATGTAGAAAAAGAATTAGACCGGACTAAATTGAGTTAATAAGATGCTGAATACACATTGATGTTTATTTTATAATGTCATAGCTGAAAACCAGAGGAGCTAGTAATCATGCATTTTATGATGACTTCCTCAGGATTTCCTTGGCTCAGGCGATCCCAAGGACACTAAGATGTTGATTACAAAACAAGCAGACTGGGCCAGAAACCTCAATGAGCCAAAAGCAGCAGCAGAGATGTATCTCTCTGCTGGAGAACATCTGAAAGCAATTGAGATCATCGGGGACCATGGATGGGTTGATATGTAAGTCTGTAACATGGAAAGAATTGCTGTTTGTAGGCCTGAGGAAAATGAACAAAAGATCACACACGCAACATTTGGGATGCCACAGCAGATTAGTGGTTAGCGCGTTACTATTACAGTTGGGAGCATTCTGAGGCTGTCTGTAAGAGTTCATATGTTCTCCTTGTGACCGGATGGCTTACCACCATGTGCTGCAGTTTCCTCCATGTTCCAAAGAAGTGCTGGTTAGTATATTAATTGGTCATTGTAAGTTGTCTTGTGATTAGACTAGGGTTAAATAGGTGGTTTGTTGGGCGGTGCAGCTTGCTGTGCCAGAGAGGGCTGTTCCATACTGTATCTCTAAATAAAAATATATAAGTAAATAAAACACTACAGCACAGTATTGGCCCTTCACCCTACAGTATTTAACCTACTCTAAGATTAATTTGACCCTTCCCTCTTACATAGCCTTCCATTTTTCTATCACTGATGTGCCTATCTAAGAGTTTCTTAAATGTCCCTGATGTATCCACCTCCACCAAACCCTGTGGTAGCGCATTCTACACACTCATTAATCTCTGTGTTTTTAAAAAAGAACAAACTACTTCTGACATCTGTGCTATAATTTCCTCCACTCACATTAAATTATGTCCCTTATATTAGTCATTTCCACCCTGAGGAAAAAGTCACTGCTCATCCTCCTATGCTCCAAAGAGAGAAACCCTAGTTCACTCAACCACTCTAATCCAGGCAGCATCCTGGTAAATCTTTTCTGCACCCTATCCTTGCTTCCACATCCTTGCTATAACGAGATGTCCAGAACTGAACACAGCATTCCAAGTGTGGTCTAATCAGAGTTTTATAGAGCTTCAACATTACCTCATGGCTCTTGAACTCAATCCCCCAGCTAACGAAGACCAACACACTTTATGTCATCTTATCCCTATCAACTTGTGCACCAACTCTGAGGGATCTGTGGCATGGACCTCAAGATCCCTCTGTTCCTCCACACTGCTAAGAAAACTGCTATTAACCCTGTACTCTGCCTTCAAATTTGACCTTCTAAAATGAATCATGTCACACTTTTCCAGATTGAACTCCATCTGCCACTTCTCAGACCAGCTATACATCCTGTCAATGTTCCATTGTAACCTACGACAACCTTTTCAACTATCCACACCACCAACCTTTGTGTCATCTGCAAGCTTGTTAACCTACCCTTCCACCTTCTCATCCAAGTCATTTATAAAAATTTTAAAGAGCTGTGTCCCACAGCACATTCCTGTGGAACATCATGATCACTAACCTCCAGGCAGAACACGCACTATCTAATAAGCTAGCTATATTGCTATCATTTTACATGTGCTAATTTTCTGCTGGATTAGGATTCATTGCTACATAATGCTCTGGCAAAATATTGATTAATGACTACCTAAATATGCTGCAGTATTCTAATATTCTTTTATTAGTTTTCATTGTGCAGTCATGCACGTGGTTTATAATGCTTTCTTTGAGTTTTTGTGTTATGATCAAGCAGTGTCAGAAAAAGACTGAAAGTAACATTTAATCTAAACTGCTTAGTTTTCTCTTAGTTTCATTGAAATCCAGTGTTGTTGATTAGCCAGCTCTGTTGCCCTCTGTTTAAACATGTAGAGTCATCACATAGGTTCACATTGCATATTTTTATCATCATTGCTATTTTCCAACCTTCCATTGCTGGTAGTGTGCGCTATATCCTGCCACCCAATTCTTCAGTTTGATAACCTCATGAGCCAACGATTATACATCTGATAGGTGTGTGCTATCAGCAAAGAGACATGGACGAAGCCATAATGCTTCAGAGATGTACAGGGGTAACCAAATTATGAGGAAGTACTTCTCTCAGTTAATGACAAAGCACTGGCTTACAGAACTGTTTGTATTATACAGGTTAATTGATGTAGCTCGTAAGCTAGACAAGGCTGAACGGGAATCCCTATCAAAGTGTGCTTATTTCTTAAAGAAGCTGCAGCATCCTGGATATGCTGCAGAGACGTACATGAAGATGGGAGACCTGGAGGCTCAGGTTCTACTGCATGTGGAAACCAGGCATTGGGAGGAGGTGAGAAAGTTTGCCAGCAGAAACAATTAAATGAACAATATTTACAATACATTTTACAATCCCTGTGTACAGAATTCTCACCATGGTCTAAGTTTGTTTGACAGTGAAAGATGTCACAGTGTGATATAGAATGGTCCTCAGGCCTTGCTGACTTTTACGCACACTAATCTCATTTTATCCTCCTATCAGCATTGCTGGGTTCTACACCTTACGGACAGCTTACAGAAGCCAATTAACCATATGTCCCTGAGATGTGGGGGTAAACTGGAGCACCCCAGGGAGAATGTGCATGCTCCGTACAAACAACATCCAGTGTCAGGATCAGATCCCTGTCATGGCAGTTGATACAGCAGCTCTACAGATGGAGCGTTTGCTGCCTGGAGGTTGGTCACCAGTGGTGTTCTACAGGGATCTGTTCTGGGACCCCTGCTCTGAGATTTTTATAAGTGACTTGGATGAGGTGGTTTAGTCAGTTTACTGATGACACAAAGGCTGATACTGTTGTTGATAGTGTAGATGGTTGTTGTAGGTTACAATGGACATTGACAGGATGCAAAGCTGGACTGAGAAGTGGTAGATGGAGTTCACTCTGGAAAAGTGTGAAGATGAGCTCTGAAGGTCAAACTTGAAGGCAAAATACAAGGTTAGTGACAGAATTCTTAGCAGTGTGGAGGAACAGAGGGATCTTGGGCATAGATAAAGTGGATAGCCAGAGACACTTTTCCCAGAGTGGAAATGGCTAAAACAAGAGGGCGTAATTTTAAGGTGATTGAAGGAAAGTATGGGGGATGTCAGAGGTAAGTTGTTTTACACAGTGGTGGGTGCTTGGAATGTCCTGTCAGGGTTGGTGGTAGAGGCAGATAAATTAGGAGCTCTTGGATAGGCAACAAATAGATGAGTATGTGGAAGGTGAGAAGATTGATCTTTCTGTAGGTTAAAACGTTGGTACACCAAAGGGTCTATACTGTGACGTATTTTTCTATGTACTATCTGTATTGCTCTGCCATGCAAGATGTTAAATATTTGAGAATATCTAATTTTAAAAGATGCAAAAAATGTCAAAGTGTGAACAGTTATTTCAAATTCATATCCATACGATATTGATCTGAATCTGTCAACAACTGAAATATCACACACATGCCACAGGGTGGCATTTGAGTTTCAGAAACAGATTTGCTCTGAGCATGGATACTGTGACATTGTGAAAGGAGTTCACGAAGATTTACTCTGTTCAGTGTGTCTAGTAAAGATCATAGAAGTTCTTTGAACAAGTTACAAAGTCTCTATAGACCAGAGACTTCCCCAAAGTAATGCTCCCTTACTAACAGAATTTACCAATCTTGAATATTCCAATTCGACAGTTGATGTCAGTTTTATTCCCTCTTCTATAGTCCATTTACGCAACTGGCGTGTTCTGGATGGACAGCTGCTGTTAGGCTTTCCAATATATACTGTTGCGACACTGAGTATATTGCTCAATGAAGGATTTTTTTTTTCTGTTCTCATGATTTGTTCTTCTACTATCCAGGCTTTCTCCTTGGTAGAAAAACATCCAGAATTCAAAGACCTTGTGTACGTGCCTTATGCACAATGGCTGGCAGAAAACGATCAGTTTGAAGAAGCCCAGAAAGGTAAGATCATCATTGGCCAGGATGAAATTGGTGCACATTCTGAGATTCATCACGGTCAGATAATAGAAGAACTCAGTTATGTTCATCTTATGAATAAGATGGGATGGCACACTGGTGCAGCATTTAAATTCTGCTACCACACAGCTCCAGAGAATTGGGCTCACTCCTGACCTAGGGCATAGTGGTTAGTGCAATGCTATTACAGCTTTGGGCGTCAGAGTTCAGAGTTCAATCCCAGCAACGTCTAAGGAATTTGTATGTACTCCCTGTGAAAGATGTGCCATTTATTCGGTTAATTGGTCATTGTAAATTGTCACATGATTAAGCTGGGGTTAAATCGGGGGTTGCTGGGTGACACAGCTCAAAGGGCAGGAAGGGCCTATTCCATGCTGTATCTCTAAATAAAATAAAAAAAATATGTTAGACATGTATAAAGTGTGCACATTGCTTGTGATTGTTCATTCTCTCCGGATGCTCAAGTTTCCTTCCATTTCCCAGAGGTGTGCTGGTAGGCTAATTAGCTGAACTAAACTTCCTCTTAGATTAATAATGAACAGAATTTTTATTTAGAGTTACGGCACAGTAAAAGGCCCTTCTGGTCCATGAGCTCATGCTGCCCAATTACACCCATGTGACTAATTTACCTATAAATACTGTATGTTAGTAGAATGTGGGGGGAAAAAACCGGAGCACCCAGAGGAAACCCACACAATCATGGGGAAAACTTAGAAACTCCTTACAGACGGCACTGGGATTTAAGCTCATGTTACTGACACTGTAATTGCATTATACTAATCGCTACACTGCCCTGTTACCCCTTACAGAGGATTTGATGGACATAGGTGAGAGAGAACAAGTTGCAGGAATGGGGGGGGGGGCGGCGGGGAGTGAGATAGATGTTTCCAAGGGGCCACTGGCCTCCTCCTATGTTGTGTATATAGTTATGTACTCCGTAACTGGGTTGCCAAACCAGCAGAAATGGACCACTTAGTTGGAGTCTGGATTACTGGAACTAAGAATGTTTTATTAAAGAAATAAGTAACACAGTACTCGAATCGTAAGGATATAAAAACAGGTTAGCAGTGGTAAAACACACATGTACACAGAACTAGGATAATAGGAATCAATCAAGCTCTATCGCAGTCTAGGGGTAAAATGATCAGTCTCAAGTGACGCAGAGTTCAGTTCAGTTTAGTTCAGTTCGCAGTAATCGCTGTTGTGCCTTTGGGGAGAGAGAGAGAGCGAGCGAATGATGATATTTAAATCAGATTCAAACAGACCTTTTGAAATTCCTCGCAGTTAGCTTTCGGGCAAGCCCTTTGTAATGTCTTCCGAGGTCACCGACTGTGACCCCTCCGTTCCGGATACGATCGTTCTTCTGCGGTGAACCCGGCACCCAGGCAAGGGCGGACACAGACACCAGGTTTCCACCGATCGTACCTTTTCACCTTGTGCGTCAATGGTCAGTCCCGCGACCAGACCTCCAAACTTCCACCAACTTGTAGGGGCACACTGCACTTCCAGGGTCTCGTTATCTTGTGGTGTGTCGCTTGCCTTAGCGAACCTGTTCCTTTTATCCCCCTGCTGGGGTATCACCTGTCCATCAAACTTCAAACAGTTCAGGTTCAAAGCAACCGGTCTGACAATACTCGGAACTGTGTCTCTTTTCGTTAATCTCTCTCCTCTCTCGTTAACATTCGGAATGTTTCTCTCTTTGTCTCTCATCAGCATCAATCTTCTGATAACTTGGTCTTTTGTCACACCCCTACCCTTCAAAGGATTTTTACCGGGGTAAAAATTATAGGCATGAATACACTATTAGATACATGCGAATATACATGTTCATCAGCTATTTGGCTAATACAGAGAACTTTAAATTGTCAACACCTTGACAGACAGTCAGCAATCACATTTTCGGTTCCTTTTATATGTGTTATTTTAATAATCCTCTAAGACCAGGCTTCAACTTAGCAAACTTCATAGTGACCAAAAACACTAATGAGTTGTGATCAGTGTAACTTCTCAGTGGTTTTCGTCCCGGACACAGATAACAAGGGTCGTCCCACACCAACTTAGCATTCTTTGGCAAGAGCTTAGTAAGAGGGTGGATAATATCCGCAAAGTTTTTTTTTGCAAAACTTCCGATCGTACCCCAACATCTCCTTCTCAGGGCTCTCTTGTCTGTCGGGGTGGGGACTTCAGAGATAGCCCACACCTTAGCTTGCATTGGAGCTAGCTGCCCCTGTCCTACCACAAATCCCATATAACTGACCTTCGCATAGCTGAATTCACTTTCTGCGAGGTTCACTGTCAGGCTGGCTTCAAACAGCCGTTTAAACAGTGCCACACTGTGCTCCTCCCACGTGTCACTCCAGACCACTACGTCGCCAATATACGCTTCTGCGTTCTTTAGCCCTTTTGTCACTGAATTAATCATCCTATAGGGGTGTTGCTCACCAGGCTGACCTGATGTGACAACAACACCATGTCCCGGCTCTTTGCATTGCCTCAGGACATCTGGACATACGTGTGCGTGCCGTTTAATTAGCTTTGGCGGCAGCTGGCTTTGTTCGGGGGTTAAGTGAGAGAACTCATCAGCAAAGTTGGTCAACACAATAGACTTCTCCCATCTGGTCAGCACCATACTTACCTTTTCAAAGTGGGTCCTCCCCTTATCAGGTGGCACCCTAGCCTCATTAATTTTCGTGATAACACCGACTAGGTTTGTTCGCCTATCGTGGCAAGCTGTTAGCATATCAAAAGCCTCTAACTGTGTTAACTCACGTCTACAATAGTCAATAACATCCTTCCTCCTGTGTGGCCAGTAAAACTCTTTCATGATTCTACCGACTGTTTTCCTCCCCCCAAAATGTCCACTGAGGGGTATCTTGTGGGCCAGGTTAAGAATCTCATCCCCATAAATTTTTGGCACCACCCCCCATTCCTCATCTGCGGGCCCGGTACTTGGTCTCCATTTCTTCCTTAGTACTCCCTCCTCCACACAATAGCCCACTGGCTCCCTTTTTAATTCTGCTTCGGAGAGAGCTGTCTCCGTCAAAACCATCAGCTCCTCGTCTCGCTCCTGTGCCTGTACACATTCCTTCCTTGCTAATGATAAATCTACCTTAATTTCCATTTCACTACACTGCTCCTCATTTTCTAACCCCTTCTGATACAAGGCTGGTAAAAATGTCTCTGTCAATTCTATCATTACTTCGGCAGCCTTTTCGGACACACGCCGAGTCACTGCGCAAACGGGATAAACCTGTGAGTCCATGGGCGGGGCCTCGATGCTGGCAGGCTGGTTTGTCAATCTTACTGCTGGGTACACCTCTCTGCCGGCGAGGTCATTACCGAGTAAGACCTCCACGTCTTCCATCGGTAGTTCGGGCCTCACCCCGATCGTGACCGGTCCAGAGACCAAGTCGCTTTTTAGGTCCCTTTTCCAACGCCTTTTATCACCCTGACCTCCCCAGTCTGGGTCTCTGAACTAAAGTCTAACACACTCTTTAATATCAATGACTGACAAGCTCCAGTGTCTCTCCAGATCCGTGCTGGAACTGGGTTTAACCCCTCCTTCACCGACACCAATCCGGCCGAGGTAAACTTCTCACGTCCTTCCTGAACTTTATCAGACCTCTTCTCTCCTAGCGGTTTGCTTACCAGCTCAATACAGCCAGTCAGAACCGTCGTTTTCCCTTTTCCCGTCTCCTTCTTTGGGGCAAAGCATCTTGGACGCAAAGTGTCCGACTTTCCCACAATTATATCATACAACCCCAGGAGACTTCCTACCAAACTGCTCCCGGTCTACCTTATCCTTCTCATTAGTCCCCGGCTTACTTTCTGACTTTTTTGGCGGACTCTCCCTGCCGTCTTGACTACCCTTCTGGTAGCCTTTACTCGGGGCAAACTTTGTTTTATGTGTCAACGCGTACTCATCCGCTAACTTAGCAGTTGCGGCTAAAGTGTCTGCCTCTTTCTCATCTAGGTAGGGTCTCATACCTTCAGGGACACAACCATTAAACTGCTCAATCAGGATGAGCTGTAGCAGTCTGTCATAATCCCCATTGACCCCTTTTGAGGCGCACCAACGCTCACAATATGTCTGCAGCTCACGGGCAAACTCTAAATACGTGCGGTCCCCCTGCTTCCTCACATTCCAGAACCTCTGCTGGTATGCCTCCGGGACCAACTCGTAAATCCTGAGTATGGCCTCTTTCACCACCTCATACCTCTGGGCATCTTCTGCGGACAAAGCCGAGTAAGCTTGTTGGGCTTTTCCTTTAAGTACACTCTGAAGCAAAACAGCCCACTTATCCCTCGGCCAGTCCTGACTTGCAGCAACTTTTTCAAAATGGAGAAAGTACCGATCAACATCAGTCTCATCAAATGGGGGAACCAGCCTAACCTCCTGGGTGGCCCTGAACCCTCCACCTTGGTTCGGCATGGGCTCCTGCGCTGCCGTCATCTTTAACCTCTCCAGCTCAAATTCCCTTTCCCTCTGTTTCTCCAACTGCCTCTCTTCTCGCTCCAACTGCCTCTCTCTTTCTTGCCGTTCTAACTGTTTCTCTTCATGTTCTAGCTGCCTTACCCGGAATTCGTGCTCGAGTCTCAATTTTTCCATCTGCACCTGTACTGCGTCTCCACCAGGTTTTCCAATAGATATCACCTCCAGCTCCCCTTGGGGAAACACACCTTTAGACACATAATGCTCTATGATAGCTCTGTACATCTCCTCTCTCCTCATGGTCTACCTCCCCTTAAAAAGATTCAACCATTTGGCCACAGCTACCAATTCTGCTTTCCTGGCATCCTCTAATGCCTCCAAGGTCAGCGCCTTTAGAAATTATTCAATCTCCATTTCTGCTGTTTGCTTTTTCTTTCTTTCAGGAATTTTAACCCAATCAATTTACCCCGTCCCAAATTTAGCGTTCAAAATCCCGGACGAGAACCCCACTTATGTTACGTACCCCGTAACTGGGTTGCCAAACCAGCAGAAATGGACCACTTAGTTGGAGTCTGGATTACTGGAACTAAGTTTTATTAAAGAAATAAGTAACACAGTACTCTAATCGTAAGGATATAAATGCAACAGGTTAGCAATGGTAAAACACACATGTACACAGAACTAGGATAATAAGAATCAATCAAGCTCTATCGCAGTCTAGGGGTAAAATGATCAGTCTCAAGTGACGCAGAGTTCAGTTCAGTTTAGTTCAGTTCGCAGTAATCGCTGTTGTGCCGTTAGAGAGAGAGAGAGAGAGAGCGAATGATGATATTCAAATCGGATTCAAACAGACCTTTTGATATTCCTCGCAGTTGGCTTTTGGGCAAGCCCTTTGTAATGTCTTCCGAGGTCACCGACTGTGACCCCTCCGTTCCAGATACGATCGTTCTTCTGCGGTGAACCCGGCACCCAGGCAAGGGTGGACACACACACCAGGTTCCCGCCGATCGTACCTTTTCACCCTGTGCGTCTATGGTCAGTCCCATGACCAGACCTCCAAACTTCCACCAACTTGTGGGGGCACACTGCACTTCCAGGGTCTCGTTATCTTGTGGTGTCGTGGTGTGTCACTTGCCTTAGCGAACCTGTTCCTTTTATCCCCCTGCTGGGGTATCGCCTGTCCATCAAACTTCAAACAGTTCAGGTTCAAAGCAACCGGTCTGACAATACTCGGAACTGTGTCTCTTTTTGTTAATCTCTCTCCTCTCTCATTAACATTTGGAATGTTTCTCTCTTTGTCTCTCTTATCAGCATCAATCTTCTGATAACTTGGTCTTTTGTCACAATATATAACAAAGTAACAGCTTGCAGACATCCCACCCTGCAAAAACTCATTTCAGAGAGGTAGCACCATCAATTTGCAGGAGACTCCTGGAACTTCCGGGACAAGTGGGATGTCTGCAATAGAGTAGCTCCTTAGCAGCTAGCCAGTAGTTTAAATAACGTTAGCTAGGCTAATGAACGAACGACACCTGTTAAGCTCACCTCAACGTGTCTTTTACAGTCTTAACCCACCATGGGCAATAGAAAAGTCACTGTTGCAAACAGTGCAGCAAGCAACACTGTCATTATTTTTGACTCCTATTAGGCAGGAGTACACTTTACAGTAGTCTGGGGTGAAGTACACTTTATATTTTCTTTTTGGAACACTCTGCCATGGCGTGCTCCTTCTCTCTCTCCCGCACGTACTCTCTCGCGCTCGCTCGCTCTCAAAAAAATTGATTTCTGGGATATTGTATATAATTTTCAGGCATCAGGGAGCCACTATTAATATGTGGGAGACTCCCAGAACTTCCGAGAGAGGTGGGATGTCTGAGCTTGGGTGCACATTCAGCAATTTTTCTGAGAAAGTCTGCAAAAATGTGTTACTTCCCATGAGGAACAGGAACTAATGGCATGTGAAATTTAGAAGAAAACAGCACAGATATTGGAAAAACAAAAACACAAGACGTTGGAAATACTCAGCAGGTCAGGCCACATCTGTGGAAAGAGAAATTGTTAACATTTTAGGGTGAAGACGCATCTTCAGAATTGGGAAGGAGACAGAGAAAGCTTGTTAAGCTGGAAGGGGGATGTGTCTGATGGTAAAGTTAGCATGACTATGGCAATGAAAATATCTCCATACAAGGGACACAAGTTGAAGATTTACTGTTTAAGGGAATGGCTAACTACTCAGGTGTTCATTATAGACGGTGAGGTAGACAGGAGAGTCTGAGAAAGAAACTGAGCCAATAGGAAAGTAAAATCAACAGAATATAAAAACATAAGAAATAGGAGCAGGTGTAGACCATCCGGCCCATCGAGCCTGCCCCACCATTCAATAAGGTCATGGCTGATCTGTCCATAAACTCAGCTATTTAGTGAAGAAGCCTCCACTGCTTCCCTGGGCACAGAATTCCACAGATTCACCACTCTCTGGGAAAAACATTTTCTCTTCATCTCTGTCCTAAATCTTCTCCCCTGAATCTTGAGGCAATGTCCCCTAGTTCTAGTCTCACCTACCAATGGAAACCACTTTCCTACTTTTATCTTGTCTATCCCTTTCAAAATTTTGTATGTTTCTATAAGATCCCCTCTCATTCTTCTGAAATCCAGAGAGTATAGTCCCAGGCGACTCAGTCGCTCCTCATAGGTGTTAACCCCTTCATCTCTGGAATCAACCTGGTGAACCTGCCTCCAAAGCCAATAAATCCTTCCTCAAGTATTGAGACCAGAACTGCACACAGTACTCCAGGTGCGGTCTCACCAGTACCTTGTACAGTTGCAGCATGACCTCCCTGCTCTTGAATTAAATCCCTCTAGCAATGAAGGCCAACATTCCGTTTGCCTTCTTAATAACCAGTTGCACCTGCAAGCCAACTTTTTGCGATTCACGCACAAGCACTCCCAAGTCCCTGTGCACAACAGCATGCTGCAGTCTTTCACTATTTAAATAATAATTTGCTCTTCTATTATTCCTTCCAAAGAGGAGGATCTCGCATTTACCAACGTTGTATTCCATCTGCCAGACCTTGGCCCACTCACTTAACCTATCTATATCCCTCCGCAAACTCTCCACATCCTCTGTACAATTTGCTTTTCCACTCAGTTTAGTGTCATCAGCAAATTTTGCTACGCTACACTCAATCCCCTCTTCCAAATCATCAATGTAAATGGTAAACAGCTGCAGGCCCAGCACCAACCCCTGCGGCACCCCACTCACCAATGACTGCCAACCAGAGAAACACCCATTTATACCAATTCTCTGCACAAACACGAGGAAATCTGCAGATGCTGGAATTTCAAGCAACACACACAAAAGTTGCTGGTGAACGCAGCAGGCCAGGCAGCATCTCTAGGAAGAGGTACGGTTGATGTTTTGGGCCGAGACCCTTCGTCAGGACTAACTGAAAGAAGAGCTAGTAAGAGATTTGAAAGTGGGAGGGGGAGATCCAAAATGATAGGAGGGGGAGGGATGAAACCAAGAGCTGGACAGTTGATTGGCAAAAGGGATATGAGCCTTTTGATGTGAGGGATAGGGTCTGCTGCATTCACCAGCAACTTTTATGTGTGTTGCTTATACCAACTCTGTTATTCCTCTTCATCCTCCTGTACCTAGTCGGTAACCCACACTTCAGAATTGATCGCTTTCTGCCGGGCTTTGGAGAACCAGATTTTTGGTCTCTGACCACTAAGCACCGAACACTGTTAAATATTCGTCGGTTGCAATGTACATTCCACAGTTAAAATAAGTTCTTCTTGCGACACAGCTGGAAGTTTCAAGCCGAAAGACACATTTGTTGACCGAAGAGCATTAGCAACTTTAAATTCCTTAGTGTTATCATTTCAGAGAACCTGTCGTGGGTGTAATTACGGGCCATTTCAGTTTTTTTTTAAATGGCCAACCACTTGGGAGCGGAGGAGCTGAAGACAGTCAGTCAGCTAGCGCACTATAAAAGAAGTTTAGTCTAGCAAAGCGGCTGTTGACAGAGCTGAGAAGGAGAGGAATTGTGGGATACTTTTTTAAATCGGCCTACCAATTGGGAGTGGAGGAGCTGAAGACAGTCGGTCAGCTAGCACTCTATAAAAGTCTAGCGAAGCGGCCATTGTCGGAGTGGACTGAGTCAGAGTGGGACAGCTTTGGCTCAACAGGCATAAACAGGCAGAGGTGATGGTAGGTTCCAAATTTCAGTCCTGGGTATGACTCTAAGCTGCAACTGGTAATGAGGCTCTGATTGGGGACTTTCAGAGCTTTGGTGAAAGTGGAGTTACCCCTTAGTCATTCATTGCTCCCAGGGCCGCTCTGATCTGGAACGGTAGCACCTGCAAGGGTTCCTGCTTAGGATACGAGCGAAGGCCAACAGTGGATCAGGGAGGTTCAGTAACTGAACTTATGACAGAGAAGGCGGATGAGCTATGACCTCAAATGTCAATGGCTATAGTATAGGCGGATGAACATTTGGGAAGAGAAATGGCGATTTCTTTAGTTCGCCCAATGGTAGACAATAGCAAACCACCATTGCTATTTGCTAGGAAAACCATGGTCAAACTCACAAAATGTATCACACAACAACAGCGTCAGGACGATCTTCAAGACAACTCTGAAGATGCTTCGCTCGGTAGGGTTGATTCTGGCCAGCAGGGGATCCCTGACCGTCATCAAGCTACTGGTCATAAAATTCAGGTAACACAAAAGAAAATTATTGCCACTTGGAATGTAAGAACCCTGTATCAAGCAGGAAGATTGGACAATGTGATAAATGAAATGGAAAGACTAAAGATTTGCGAAGTTCATTGGATAGGTGCTCGAACATGTCAGATTAGAAATGAAACACCAGTTCATTCTTGTGGAACATCCCATACTAATGGATTAGAAATTCTAATGGATGAAAACATGGCAAAAAGTGTTTTAGGACATTGGGCAAAATTGGAAAGAGTGCTCCTTGTTAGATTCCGAGGACAACCATTTGATTTAGCAATTGTACAGGTATATGCACCAACAACAGATGGAACAAATGAAGATATAGATAAATTCTATGAAGAGCTTGAACAAGCAAAGAATGGATGCAAATCTCAAGATACTCATTGTCACGGGAGATCTAAATGCTAAAGTAGGACAAGGTGCTGATGGAAATACCATAGGAAAATTTGGACTAGGGGAAAGAAATGAGAGGTGAGAAATGGGTGGAATGGTGCAAGATGAATAACCAGATCATTATGAATACCTACTTTAAAAACCATCCAAGACACTTGTGGACCTGGAAAAGTCCAGGTGATAACACTAGAAATCAAATTGACTTTAGTACTATAAACCAAAGATTTAGAAACTCAGTGACTCAATGCAAAACATATCCAGGTGCAGACTGTAATAGTGACCATAACCCAGTAGTATGTCATGTAAAAGTAAAACTTAAAAAACTAAAGAAGCAAAAACCTGAACAATCCCTTGACTACTTGCAATTAATTAAAGAAGAAAACTCAACAAAAATTTACAATTGAAGTAAAGAATAGATTTCAAAGTCTAGAAATATATTTTATAATTTATACTTTACTGTGGCCAAACAATTGGTACTAGAACGTACAATCATCACAGTGATATTTGATTCTGAGCTTCACACTCCCTGGATTACAAATATTAAATATTAAAAATAGTTAAAATTAGTAATTATTGAAAATTTAAATTATAAATCATAAATAGAAAATAGAAAAATGGAAGTAAGGTAGTGCAAAAAAAACCGAGAGGCAGGTCCGGATATTTGGAGGGTACGGCCCAGATGCAGGTCAGAATCCGTTCAACAGTCTTATCACAGTTGGAAAGAAGCTGTTCCCAAATCTGGCTGTACGAGTCTTCAAGCTCCTGAACCTTCTCCCAGAGGGAAGAGGGATGAAAAGTGTGTTGGCTGGGTGGGTCGTGTCCTTGATTATCCTGGCAGCACTGCTCCAACAGCTTGTGGTGTAAAGTGAGTCCACGGATGGAAGATTGGTTTGTGTGATGTGCTGTGCTGTGTTCACGATCTTCTGCAGCTTCTTTTGGTCTTGGACAGGACAACTTCCATACCAGGTTGTGATGCACCCTAGAAGAATGCTTTCTGCGGTGCATCTCTAAAAATTAGTGAGGGTTTTAGGGTCAGGCCAAATTTCTTTAGTTTTCTCAGGAAGTAAGGCGCTGGTGGGCCTTCTTTGCAGTGAACTCTGCTTGGTTGGACCAAGTTAGGTCATTTGTGATATTGACCCCGAGGAACTTAAAGCTTTTGACCTGTTCCACTTGCACACCACCGATGTAAATTGGGTCGTGCGGCCTGCTACTCCTTCTGAAGTCAACAACCAATTCCTTCATCTTGCTGACGTTGAGGGATAGGTTATTGTCTTTGCACCATGCCACCAGGTTCTTAATTTCCTCGCTGTACTCAAACTCATCATTACCCGAGATACGGCCGACAATTGTTGTGTTATCAGCAAACTTATATATTGCGTTTGATGGAAACTTGGCTACACAATCATGGGTGTACTGTGAGTACAGCAGGGGGCTGAGTACAAAGCCTTGTGGGGCACCGGTGCTCAGAGTGATTGTAGAGGAGAGCTTGTCCCATATTTTTACAGGCTGGGTCCTGTCTGTGAGGATCTATTGAAGATGATAGCAATCATGTAGTCATAGTCATAGTCATACTTTATTGATCCCGGGGGAAATTGGTTTTCGTTACAGTTGCACCATAAATAATAACTAGCAATAAAACCATAAATAGTTAAATAGTAATATGTAAATTATGCCAGGAAATAAGTCCAGGACCAGCCTATTGGCTCAGGGTGTCTGACCCTCCAAGGGAGGAGTTGTAAAGTTTTGCAATTTCATGTAGAAATGAAATTTAACTCTCTAAAGGATGCCTTGGTAGAATCAGCAAAGTCAGTGATTCCTAAAAAAGAGAAAAGCACAAAGAATAAATAGATGACAGATGAAATCAAAAATCTAATGGAAGAAAGGAGACGGAAGAAAGCAAATCCTATGGCAGTGGTCCCCAACCACCGGGCCGCGAGGAAACAATATGATTTGGCGATATGAAACGATATGAGTCAGCTGCACTTTTCCTCATTCCCTGTCATGCCCACTGTTGAACTTTAAGGCACGTGAGGTCATCAGTGACCCAAGACGCAAATGACCCAAGACATGCAAAGGAATGGGTCCATGACCCATTTGTGAATGTTTCCAGTGAATCTTCCATGTCAGCGCGGGAAGATCAACTTCTCAAGCTTGCAAATGACGGTGGGCTGAAAAATATGTTTGACATAACATCTCCGCTGGCATTCTGGATCAAAGTCGAGGCTGAATATCCTGAGAGAGCCACGAAAGCACTGAAAACTTTGCTTCCATTTCCAACATATTTCTGCAAAGCGGGGTTTTCTGCAATGAATGCAACGAAAACTAAATTGCGGAATAGACTGGACATAAGGAACCCCCTTCAAGTTAATGCTGTCTCCCATCACCCCTCGATGGGACCGTCTTGTTGCAGGAACAGAAGCCCAGGGCTGCAACTGATGCAGCAATATTGGTGTGTTGCAGTGATTTTATATGTTCGTACGAGGAAAATATGCGCTGTGTGTTTAACATCCAAACGTTACTTAAAATGTTATGATGCTATTGACTTATAAGTGACTTATAATTCAGTGGTCCCCAACCTCCGGGCCGTGAAGAATGCAGCGGTACAGCGGTGGCCAGAACGCCCCCAGCGCACCTTTAAGAAAATACCAAAATAAACAAGCTAATTAATTAGATGTTGCCCGGCATGTAAATGTTGGCCCAGATCAGAGGCGATTAAGGTGTGCTGGGTGTGTTCTGGTCACCACTGCACCGCTGTATTCTTCATGGCCCGGAGGTTGGGGACTGCCATTATAATTGACTTATCACTATATTCATGAAAGGAAAATATGCGCTGTGTTTAATATTAAA
Organism: Mobula hypostoma; assembly: GCF_963921235.1. Classification (NCBI taxonomy): domain Eukaryota; kingdom Metazoa; phylum Chordata; class Chondrichthyes; order Myliobatiformes; family Myliobatidae; genus Mobula; species Mobula hypostoma. The sequence goes on along the minus strand of NC_086111.1, from coordinate 12,494,047 downwards.
TTAACTTTGTTAGATATTTAGAAATGAAATTGAGTGTATTAGCCACTTATAAGTGACTTATAGTTATCACCTATATTCTAGTCGTGACTAACAACCGCCCCCCTGGGTCGGCCGGTCCGCAAGAATACCGCCAATATTAAACCGGTCCGCAGTGCAAAAAAGGTTGGGGATCTCTGTCCAATGGAATATAAGCCCTGAGATTTAAAAGATAAAAGATTATGTCAAAAAGCCAAGAAGAATGTTTAAACCAGGAATGTGAGCAAATAGAAAGAATCCCTATTACTGATGGACTGAGTATATTCAGGAATTGTTTGAAGATGTTCGAGGCGAAAAACCAGAAATTAAGAAAAACATTGGAGGTCCAAGTATTTTAAAATCTGAAGTTCATAATGCAATAAATAAGCTGAAGAAAGGAAAGGCAGCAGGTCTTGATGAATTAGTAATATAACAAATAATCGCCCTTGAAGATTATGGAATTGAAAAACTTACTGATCTAATCAATAAAATTCATGAAATGAGGACTACTTATCACCCTATCATCCCGAACCTCACCATCAAACCAAATATTAGCATCCCAGGTATCTGGGTCATCACCCCATAAGATCGCCCTTCATTGATTCCAGTTGTCAATTAGCTCTTCGTTTTGCTTCCTGCTACCAGAACTTGGCCAGGCGGCAGGCAATTTTGACAGTCTTTTCCTCCATCTCCTCAGCCCAGGACTGCGCCAACAGGTAGTGCAGCACTGATTCAATACTCCACCTCATTTTTAAGGTTCCCTATTTCCTGTTCTTTCTGAGAGATTGTCTAGTTTATAATGTTGCTGTTTTATAATGGCCAATGGCGGGCTCCCCCTCTTGTTTGGGAACCCTAACCCCTCTAGTACAGACACAAGATGGTGTCCAATCCACCATCTTGTTCATCCAATCCACTGATGCATCATGGTCGGCCAGCAACTTGGCCAGGCTGCCAAACCTCACTTAGTTATTGGGGAACCCCGGTACTCGGTATTCTTCGCATGGGTGTGGTTTTCCTTCTTCCTCTTACTTCTAAACTTTCTATTGCAACTGCCAAATACTAAATACAATATGTTCTCGTATTCAACTTGATGAGACAGAAAGACACAAACCCCAATTATCTACTTAGAACTGCAAAACCATGTTTATTAGGACAGAATAGAGCAAGCATTAAAATACTTATCTAGGCGAGTGCAGGTCCCTCTCACTGTGGGTTCTGTTGTCCCGTAGCACTGTTCATGACCAGCCCGTCGGTGAAGCCCTGAAAAATGCCAAACAAGGCCTCCGACTGCTCTACTTTTATACCTTTTCCATTGATATGATGCTGCAGTAAGTGGACTAACACATAGCACCATCTTAAACCACTGAACCAGAAGCAATCATCACTTGTCACTTGTCATCACTCTTCACAAGTCCCACCCCTGTGTTTATCCAGCATTCATGTTCTCATGGCTATTCCCACAGTTCTGCTTCTCACGGTGTGTTCCCATAGAAGTAATCAACGCTCCTGCAGCTGGTTCTGTTACATTCAAGGCCACAGTGGTAGTGAGACATTCAACAAGCATAAAGATTAACAATACAACAGGCAAGGTTTATTCCTTGGAACGTAGAAGACTGATAGGTGATCTTATAGAGATGTACAAAATTATGAGGGTCATAGGGTGAATGCATTCAGTCTTTATCCCCGGGATTGGGGGAAAGAAGGCATAGGTTTAAGGTGAGAGGGAAAGATTTAATGGGACGGTGAGAGACAACACCCATTTATGCAAAGGCAGTTATTTATGTAGAATGTGCTGAGGCAAATACAGTAAGTTTTAAAAAATAGCTCAGACAGTATAGGAAAGATTTAGAATCATATGGGCCAATTTCATGAGATAACTTGTTCATCATCGGCCATTTGGGCTGAAGTGCCTATTTCCATGCTGTATGACTCGATCACTTTTTGACTATTTTTCTTATTGAAATTATATAGATTTAGTTAATTCGCTTTTGGAGTACTATTTTGGTTTCCATTTCCCAGTAAAGATAAGCTTCAAAAGAAAGTATCAGAGGTCTAATAGACCAATTTCACCAGATAGAAACAGAGAAAACATACAGCACAATACAGGCCCTTCAGCCCTCAAAGCTGTGCCGAACATATCCCTACCTTAGAACTACCTAGGCTTTACCTATTTCTAAGCTCCATGTAGCCATCTGGGAGTCTCTTAAAAGACCCTATCGTTACCGCCTCCACCACCACCGCCGGCAGCCCATTCCACGCACTCACCACTCTCTGCGTAAAAAAAAAAACTTACCCCTGACATCTCCTCTGTACCTACTTACAAGCATCTTAAATCTATGTCCTTTTGTGCTAGCCATTTCAGCCTTTGGGAAAAGCCTCTGACTATCCACACGATCAACGCCTCTCATTATCCTGTACACCTCAATCAGGTCACCTCTCATCCTCCGTCGCTCCAAGGAGAAAAGGCCGACTTCACTCAACCTATTGTCATATGGCATGCTCCCCAATCCAAGCAACATCCTTGTAAATCTCCTGTGCACCTTTTCCATGGTTTCCACGCCCTTCCTGTAGTGAGGCGACCAAAACTGAGCACAGTACTCCAAGTGGGGTCTGACCAGGGTCCAATATAGCTGCAACATTACGCCTCGGCTCTTAAACTCAATCCCAAGATTGATGAAGGCCAATGCACCGTATGCCTTCTTAACCACAGAGCCAACCTGCGTAGCAGCTTTGAGTGTCCTATGGACTCGGACCCCAAGATCCCCCGATCCTCCACACTACCAAGTGTCTTACCATTCATGCTATATCCTGCCATCATATTTGACCTACCAAAATGAACCACCTCACATTTATCTGAGTTGAACTCCATCTGCCACTTCTCAGCCCAGTTTTGCATCCTATCCATGTCCCGTTGTAAGCTCTGACAGTCCTCCACACTATCCACAACACCCTCAACCTTTGTGTCATCAGCAAATGTATTAACCCATCCCTCCACTTCCTCATCCAGGTCATTTATAAAAATCAAAAAAGAGTAGGGGTCCCAGAACAGATCCCTGAGGCACACCACTTGTCATCGGCCTCCGTTCAGAATATGACCTGTCTACAACCACTCTTTGCCTTCTGTGGGCAAGCCAGTTCTGCATCCACAAAGCAATGTCCCCTTGGATCCCATACCTCCTTACTTTCTCAATAAGCCATAGAACCATAGAAACTACAGCACAGAAACAGGCCTTTTGGCCCTTCTTGGCTGTGCCGAACCATTTTCTGCCTAGTCCCACTGACCTGCACACAGACCATATCCCTCCATACACCTCCCATCCATGTATCTGTCCAATTTATTCTTAAATGTTAAAAAAGAACCCGCATTTACCACCTCGTCTGGCAGCTCATTCCATACTCCCACCACTCTCTGTGTGAAGAAGCCCCCACTAATGTTCCCTTTAAACTTTTCCCCCCTCACCCTTAACCCATGTCCTCTGGTTTTTTTCTACCCTTGCCTCAGTGGAAAAAGCCTGCTTGCATTCACTCTACCAATACCCATCATAATTTTATATACCTCTGTCAAATCTCCCCTCATTCTTCTACGCTCCAGGGAATAAAGTCCTAACCTATTCAATCTTTCTCTGTAACTGAGTTTCGCAAGTCCCGGCAACAACCTTGTAAACCTTCTCTGCACTCTTTCAACCTCATTTATATCCTTCCTGTAATTTGGTGACCAAAACTGAACACAATACTCCAGATTTGGCCTCACCAATGCCTTATACAACCTCATCATAACATTCCAGCTCTTATACTCAATACTTCGATTAATAAAGGTCAATGTACCAAAAGCTCTCTTTACGACCCTATCTACCTGTGACACCACTTTTAGGGAATTTTGTATCTGTATTCCCAGATCACTCTGTTCTACTGCACTCCTCAGTGCCTTACCATTAACCCTGTATGTTCTACCTTGGTTTGTCCTTTCAACGTGCAATACCTCACACTTGTCTGCATTAAACTCCATCTGCCATTTTTCAGCCCATTTTTCCAGCTGGTCCAAGTCCCTCTGCAGGCTCTGAAAACCTTCCTCGCTGTCTACTACACCTCCAATCTTTGTATCATCAGCAAATTTGCTGATCCAATTTACCACATTATCATCCAGATCATTGATATAGATGACAAATAACAATGGACCCAGCACTGATCCCTGTGGCACACCACTAGTCACAGGCCTCCACTCGGAGAAGCAATTCTCTACTACCACTCTTTGGCTTCTTCCATTGAGCCAATGTCTGATCCAATTTACCACCTCTCCATGTATACCTAGCAACTGAATTTTCCTAACTAACTTCCCATGCGGGACCTTGTCAGAGGCCTTACTGAAGTCCATGTAGATAATATCCACTGCCTTCCCTACATCCACTTTCCTGGTAACCTCCTCGAAAAACTCCAATAGATTGGTCAAACATGACCTGCCATGCACAAAGCCATGTTGACTCTCCCTAATAAGTCCCTGTCTATCCAAATGCTTGTAGATTCTGTCTCTTAGTACTCCCTCCAATAACTTGCCTACTACTGACGTTAAATTTACTGGCCTATAATTTCCCGGATTACTTTTCGATCCTTTTTTAAACAACGGAACAACATGAGCCACTCTCCAATCCAACAGCACCTCACTTGTAGACAGCGACATTTTAAATATTTCTGCCAGGGCCCCCGCAATTTCAACACTAGTCTCCTTCTTCCAGTTCAGAACCTCAACCCTAGGACCAGATCTATCCTTGTCCATGATCAAGTTGAAACTAATGGTGCTATGATCACTGGAACCAAAGTGTTCCCTTACACAGACTTCTGTCACTTGTCCTAACTCATTTCCTAACAGGAGATCCAATATTGCATCCCCTCTAGTTGGTCCCTCTATATATTGATTTAGAAAACTTTCCTGAACACATTTTACAAACTCTAAACCATCTAGACCCCTAACAGTATTTAGTAAGTGCCTTGCATGGGATACCTTATCAAATGCCTTGCTGAAATCCATATACAGCTCTACCTTCATCAATGTGTTTAGTCACATCCTCAAAAAATTCAGTCAAGCTCATAAGGCACGACCTACCTTTGATAAAGCCATGATGACTATTCCTAGTCATATTATGTCTCTCCAAATGTTCATAAATCCTGCCTCTCAGGATCTTCTCCATCAACTTACCAACTACTGAAGTAAAACTCACTGGCTTATAATTTCCTGGGCTATCCCTACTCCCTTTCTTGAACAAGGGAACAACATCTGCAACCCTCCACTCCTCCAGAACTACTTCTGTCCTCATTGATGATGTAAAGATCATTGCCAGAGGCTCAGCATTCTCATCCTTTGCTTCCCACAATTGCCTGGGGTACATCCTGTCCAGTCCCGGTGACTTATTCAACTCGATGCTTTCCAAAAGCTCCAGCACATCCTCTTCCTTAATATCTACATTCTCAAGCTTTCCAGTCCACTGCAAGTTGTCTCTACAATTGCCAAGATCCTCTTCCATAGTGAATACTGAAGCAAAGTATTTAATAAGTACCTCTGCTATCTCCTCTGGTTCCATACACATTTTACCAATGTCACAATTGATTGGTCCTATTCTCTCATGTCTTATCCTCTTGCTCTTCACATACTTGTAGAATACCTTGGGGTTTTCCTTAATCCTGTCCGCCAATGCCTTCTCATGGCCCCTTCTGGCTCTCCTAATTTCATTCTTAAACTCCTAACTGCTAGCCTTATAATCTTCAAGATCCCTATCATTACCTAGTTTTATGCACCTTTCGTAAGCTTTTCTTTTCTTCTTGACTAGCTTTACAACAGCCTTTGTACGCCACGGATCTTGTACCCTACCATCCTTTCCATGACTTATTGGAACATACCTACCCAGAACCCCATGCAAATATCCCCTGAACATTTGCCACATTTCTTCCGTACATTTCCCTGGGAACATGCGTTTCCAATTTATGCTTCCAAGTTTCTGCCTGATGGCCTCATATTTCCCCTTACTCCAACTAAGCGTTTCCCTAACTTTTCTGTTCCTATCCCTCTCCAATGCTATGGTAAAGGAGATAGAATTGTGATCACTATCTCCAAAATGCTCTCCCACTGAGAGACCTGACACATGACCAGGTTCATTTCCCAATACCAGATCAAGTACAGCTCCTCCTCTTGTAGGCTTATCTACATATTGTATCAAGAAACCTTCCTGAACATACCTAACAAACTCTACCCCATCTAAACCCCTCACTCTAGGGAGATGCCAATCAATATTTGGGAAATTAAAATCTCCCACCACAACAACCCTGTTATTATGATTTTATGATTATGAAGACATGTAGTCCTCTTTTATTGTCATTTAGTAATGCATGCATTAAGAAATGATACATTATTTCCTCCAGTGTGATATCACAAAACACAGGACAAACCAAGACTGAAAAAACTGACAAAGCCACGTAATTATAACATATAGTTACAAACAGTGTTAACAATACCATAACTTGATGAAGAAGTCCGTGAGCACAGTAAAGTTCAAAGTTTCTCAAATGTCCCACATCTCACGCAGATGGGAGAAGGAAGAAAAATTCTCCCTGCCATGCCGACCATAATCCGACTCTGAGTCATCTGAAAACTTCGAGCTCTGATCGGCTCTCCGACACTGAGTACTGAGCGCCATCTCTGTCCGAACGATTCGACCTCCTTGTCGGTTGCCAAAAGCAGGCAAGGCCAGGGATTTTGACGTCTGCCCTCCGAAAGATTCACGACCACACAGTAATGACAGCAGCGAACGGCGTTTCAGAAATTTCTCCAGATGTTCCTCTGTGCTTTCATGTCCATTCTCCATCAAATCAGAATTGTCCACGGCCCCTATTTAACAGATTAGATATCATTTTTCATCAGAGAGCTCGTGTGGCGCGCTGCCATCTTCTCCTTTCCAGAACCTGTCTCCCTATTTGCTTCTCGATGTCCCTGTTACTATTGGGTGGTCTATAAAAAAACACCCAGTAGAGTTATTGACCCTTTCTCATTCCGTACTTCCACCCACAGAGACTCCGTAGACAACTCCTCCATGACTTTCCCCTTTTCTGCAGCCGTGACACTCTTTGATCAACAGTGCCACACCCCACCTCTTTTGCCTTCCTCCCTATCCTTTCTGAAACATCTAAAGCCTGGCACTTGAAGTAGCCATTCCTCTCCCTGCACCATCCAAGTCTCTGTAATGGCCACATCATAGCTACAAGTACTGATCCACACTAAGCTCATCCGCTTTATTCATGATGCTCGCATTAAAATAGAGACATCTCAAACCATCAGACTGAGTACATCCCTTCTCTATCACCTGCCTATCCTTCCTTTCTCTATTTGTGAACCAGCCTCCCTTTTCTCCGTCAACTTCAGTTCAGTTCCCACCCCACAGCAATTCTAGTTTAAACTCTCCCCAATAGCCTTAGCAAACCTTCCCACCAGGATATTGGCCCCTCTGGGATTCAAGTGCAATCCATCCTTTTTGTACTGGTGACACCTGCCCCACAAGAGGTCCCAATGATCCAGAAATCTGAATCCCTGCTCCCTGCTCCAATTCCTCAGCTGCACGTTTATCCTCCACCTCATTCTATTCCTATACTCACTGTCACGTGGCACAGGCAGTAATCCCAAGACTACTACCTTTGAGGTCCTGCTTCTCAACTTTTTCCCTAACTTCCTGCAGTCTGTTTTGTGGTGATTCGTAGATAAATGATCCATTAAAGCGATATTCCCTGGACTCAGGGTAGAACCAAAAGCCAAGCTGACTAGAAAAGCAGTAAGAAAAGTGGTGAAAATATTCTGCATTAGGTATTGATAATCTTTGTAATTTTAGAGGGTTTTGAATGTTTGGTCATTGAGCTTCCTCAATACAGACCAGTAGGTTTTTGAACACCAAGGTTTAAGGCATCCGCTAGTCTTGCGAGACCATGGATCTGCACTTGGAAAGTCTTCACTCTCCTGGGCAAGGTTGTATGGAAGACCAGCAGTTGCCCATGCTGCAAGTCTCCCCTCTCCACGCCACCGATGTTGTCCAAGGGCCGATACAGCTTGGCACCAGTGTCGTCGCAGAGCACTGTGTGATTAAGTGTCTTGCTCAAGGACACAACACGCTGCCTCAGCTGGGGCTCAAATTCACAACCTTCAGGTCGCTAGTCGAGTGCCTTAACCACTTGGCCATGTGCCTACTTAGTGCCACATGGACACCAAGGAAACCAAACATATATAGGGATATTCTGCAAAGGCAGAGGACAGAGATAATCTTACTAATATACTGTAAGTAGGGGCATGTGTTAAGATCTTGTTCATAATGTCAGAGTAGGATCAAATAGATAAAAAGCCTATTTATTTTCTGACAGATTTCTGAAGCTTTGATTTATTGTGTTTTTTATGGATTCTTTGTTCTTTCTCCCAGCATTTCACAAAGCTGGTCAGCAGGATGAGGCAGTTAAAGTTCTGGAACAGTTGACCCACAATGCGGTTCTGGAAAGCCGGTTCAATGATGCAGCCTATTATTATTGGATGTTGTCTATACAGTGCCTAGATATAGCTCGAGGTAAGCTTGTAGTAGTCATTAGCTCTTGACTGTGCAATGTCCTGATAGTGGAGCTAATCGATCCTTGGCTCAACCCATAAGTCCTTGTTGCTTCACAAGCATTTGCATAACTTTAACTGTAACTGTCACCTTCTAGTGGTTTTATTGTTTACAGTGAAGCTTGTTTAGAAGCTGTTCCACTCTAGTCCTGAAACTGCTCACAGGCAGTTCTTCCTCTCTATTTTTGTAAATAGTTGTGCCGTTATTTATCTTCATCTGACCTTGGATGAGACCACTTTCTTTAAACAATTACATCCTATTAAATTTTGGTTGCAGTGTTTTAAACATAGAACATAGAATAGTACAGCACAGTACAGGCCCTTTGGCCCACAATGTTGTGCCGACCCTCAAACCCTGCTTCCCATATAACCCCCCACCCTAAATTCCTCTATATACTTGTTAAAGGCTGTGAAGACATGAAAGCTGACCCCAAAATTTGTGTCAAATCAATGCTGAAGATACCATGGTTTTGGTATCAAATGCAGGCTCTTCAGAACTATGGTGTGAAAAGAAAATGTGTTTGTCATGCGAGAGAAGATGGAAGATATGGATAAATAGGTTTAAATACAAAGTAGCAGAAGTTTATAGATCCTAAAGGTACTTTTCTGGTCATTTGCAAGTAAGTGTGTACAGCTGAATTTGTTGTTTATGAGTAATGTAATTCCTTTAAAAAAAAGTATTGTAACGTATTTAACAGAAAACAAGGAAAAGCAACTCGAGATGATTAAGAAGTTTCACCACTTCCAGCATCTAGCAGAGCTCTACCATGCATATCACTCAATCCAGAGGTATACGGTAAGAAGCGTTTGAAGATTCATTTCATAAATGAAGCTCAGAGTCCTTGTAATCGGCAGTTTTGAAATAAATCTTATTATTAATCTCTAATTATCCTTGACTAATTTTCTATGTCACTTCTAAAAATTTTGTGGTACAGATTGCTGTGTCATATAATGGGTCCAGTGGTGACACAGCAGATAAAATACCAAACTAGTAACCAAATGTAGGGAAGAACAATCCAAAAACCTGAGCCTATAATTTACCAGCAACTTCACAAAATGCTGGAGAAACTCAGCAGGTCAGGCAACATCAATGGAGGGGAATAAACAGTTCACATTTTGGTCTGAGACTCTTCATTAGGTCTGGAACAGAAGGGGACAGAAGCCTGAATGAGAAGATGGGGGGAGGAGGGAAAGATAATCAAGATAACTGTGAGTGTCAGTAGGTTCCACCAATCACTTCTCAGCTTCTTGTATTATTCTCCCTCAATCCACCCAATAATCTTCCCCTCATCTGGTCTCACCTACCACCTGTTAGCTTGTATTTCCCACCCCTCCCCCCATTCTGGCTTCTGCTTCATTCCTTTCCATTCCTGATGAAGGATCTTGGCCTGAATCATTGACTGTTTATTCCCTTCCATAGGTTCTGTCTGATCCGCTGTGTTCCTCCAGCATTTTGTGTGCCTTGCTCAAGATTTCCAGCAGCTGTAGAATCTCCTGTGTTTATATATTTCATCACCACAATTATGGATTTTAAATTCAATTAATAATTTGGAATTTTGAAAAACAACAATTAGCCTTTGTTATAATGCCTGTAGAAACTATTGATTTGTCACAAAGGTGATCAGATTCATTAATGCCCTTCACGGAGGAATTCACAGAGCCCGTCAGTTGAACCATTATTATATTTTAAAAAAACAACTGGGGTAGAACTCCTGGAATAATTCTGGCATTGGATCTGGACGTGCAAAATTGCTTGCAGCAATCTGAGCTTTGCAAAGTGCTCCTTACAAACATCTGGAGACTAGCAACAATTGAAGCAACGTAATCATATTTACAGGGTCATATTTTCAAACAATGTATCAGATGCTGTCATCACGATTCTGGATACATCCTGTTGCACCAGCAGGATGCACCCAGCAGAGTTGATGGAGTACTGAGATACAGGTAGGAAGCAGCAACTTTTGATTTCCTCAACATTGACTCTAGACCCTACAAAATCAGGTCAAATAAGAGCAAGGAAATTTTCTTCTTGTTCACTGACTGCCTGGTTCTCTTGTTTTTGATACCCTGACCATGGGATATAGATTCTGAGTACCCTATCTATGCCTCTCATTATCCTATATAGATCAACAGGCTATTCCTCAGCATCCTTCACTGCAGGGAAAGACGAGCACAGCCTATCCAATCTCTCTCCATAACTAAAATCATTTGGTCATAGGATACAGGCCCTTCAGCCCAATTTGTACATGCCTATCATGGAGTCCTTCTAACTAGTCCTGTTTGCTTGCATTTTGTCAAAATCTATGTAACTTCCTCCCTCCGTGTATTTAATCCAGATGTTTTATGGATGTTATTGCTCTACCTGTCTCAGTCACTTTCTCTGACATATGCATACCACCTATGGTTAAAAAGTACTTCCTCAAGCCCCTTTTAAATATTGCACCTCTCTGCCCCTTAGTTTTAAATTCCGCTTCCCTGGGTAAAAGACCATGTCCATGTATCCCGTTTATACCCATCCTGATTTTATACAATCTCCTATGCTCCAAGGAATAAAGTCCTAATCTCCCTATAATTCAGGTCCTGGAGTCCAGGTGACCTTCTAATGAATCTCTTTTGCCCTCTCAACAGCAAAATATTTTTCCAATACTGTGCGACCAGAACTGCCTACAGTACTCCAAGTTCAGTCTAGCCACTGTTTAGTAAAGTTTTAGCATAATTTTCTAACTTGTGTATTTTGTGCCCTAACCCACGAAAGCAAGCAAAGCCGCCTTCACCATCCTATCTTTCCTATCACTAAAATGATAGGCTGGCAAATGAGGCATGTGGCATGTTTGCCTTCATTGGTTGGAACATTGAGTACAAAAATCATGAAGGCATGTTGTAGCTGTATAAAACTTTTGATTAGGTCACATTTGGAATATTGTGTGCAGATCTGGTTTGCCATGTTACAAGAAGGATATGAAGGCTTTGGAGAGGATACAGAAAGTATTATCTGTAAAGTGAGGCTGGACGTACTTGGATTGTTTTCTCTGGAGATTGGGAGGCTGTGGTGCAACCTGATAGAAGTGTAACCCTCTCATATACAAACTTGGCTCATTAGGTAACTTTACTAACAGGCACTTGACTCAGCAGTGAGAAGGCCACCTTTCATAAACAACACATATCTAGGATGGATATGATTTGGGATTCATCCAAACAGGAAAGTTAGGATGTTCCGATTAATTCCGATTGATTGTTGCGAATGCTGTGTAAATACTGCCCCATGCAAATTTATCATTCGCCTGAAAAATAATGATCATGCACCAACATAAAATTACAAAGGAAATATATTTATCAAATTTATCAACTTTAACAAACGGTTACAGAAAAGGAAAAGAAAAATAAAAGGGCCCATGACAGTGCACATAAACATTGGAGCTCGGTTCTGAAGTAAACCCATGTTCTGCATGAAGGACACCAGCAACAGTTCAGACTTCCCTCAGAGACCATTTCAAACGAAACAGCTAACTCAGTATTGGCACTTCCTCCTTTGAACCATTCGTCTACACAAAGCACTTCTTGCATTAGGGTCTCCCCTTTTGGTGGGAACCCCTGAACATCTTCCACTTGTGCTCCAGTCTACAGCTCTTGTCAAAGGACCTCCAACTAGACTACTGTCCTTCAGAAATCTCATTTGCCCAGCTCTATAGAATCTTCTCTTGCATCCCACTAGGCAGAACATTACAACATGTACCCAGACAGTCCTGGTTGGCCGACGCAACATTCCTAAGTTGAGCAACATGACTCCCTATCTTTAGCAGAAGCCGAACACACTTACTAGCAGGACACACTGCTTTTACAGAAAACTGCTAAAACAAAAATCACAACCAAGCAATAGAAATCTTAACCAGGGCATTATAGAAATGTATAAAATTGTGAGAGGCATGTATAGGGTAGATGGTCTTTTTCCCCCAGGATGGAAGTGTCAAATACTAGAAGGCATGGCTTTGTGAGAGGGAATAATTTAAAGGAGATTTGTGAGGCAAGTTATTTTTACACAGAGAATAGTAGTTGCCAGGGGCGGTGATGGAAACATGCAATAGTAACATATAGGGGTAGTTAGACAAATAGACAGTGTGTGGAGAGATATGGACCATATGCAGGTGGTAGGAGTAGTTAGGTTGGCATTGCAGTCAGCATCCAAGTTATCATACTAACACTTATTCAGGTTCTAATTTGAAATTATTTCTTATACTTATTGCTTATTTGCTGTCTTGGATAAAAATGAGTTCTGTTTGAAGTAGCGGCACTTATGTCTTAGACAGTAAATATACAATAAGCACAAATAAACCTGGACTCAATGCTCTTAAAGGCTTCTTTGTTGCATATGCATTTGTATCATAATTGTACTTACAATCACTCACCAGTGCTTTGAAAAAATAAATCAGTTATTTGCTTACAGCACCATAAAGGTATTCAGCCTATTCTGTTTCTTTCTGGGAGGAATGAAGTATGTGCAACATCTCCTTCAAATTAATTCTAAGCTAAATTTGACAACACATTAAATGTACATCATTGATTTTAAAGCTTACTTTATTACAATAATTCATGTTTACTCTTTCACTTCTAAATGGCTATATAATGGAAGGAGAGAATAAGTAGCAAAAGTGAATCAGAAAGTAGCTCTGAAATTATCATTTTATTTTTGTTGCAGGATGAACCTTTCAGTTCCCATTTACCTGAAGCACTTTTCAACATTGCACGGTTTTTATTACACAACCTTACTAAAGAAACTCCCTTGGGCATCTCCAAGGTGTATCCTTTTTTCATCTGAACTGTTCCTGCAACAATAGCTTATAATAGATTGATCTGGTTGTTTGGTTACATTTATGTTTGACGCTGCTGTAATCAATACAAGAATGATGAAACTAACATGATTTATTTGCCATTTAGTTAAATGTCTATATTATCTGTGTAATCTATACTCCAGACTTGCAGTATTCTATCTGACTTAAGCTTTCCATTTTTGAACCCTTTATGTTTCTCTACATGAATGAGAATTTAAAAAGGAGCATTTGCGGGCTTTCAAGCAGCACACATAAAAGTTGCTGTTGAATGCAGCAGGCCAGGCAGCATCTCTAGGAAGAGGTACAGTCGACGTTTCGGCCCAAAACGTCGACTGTACCTCTTCTTAGAGGTGTCTGTCACTGTGGCTCAGAATGGAAGTAGGGAGAAGAGGATTATAATAATGATGGGGGTTCCATACTTAGAGGAGTAGACACGAGATAGAGTCACCCTAATGGTACGTTGCCTCCCAGGTTCCAGGGTCAGGGATGTATTGGATCAGGGGGAGGGTGAGCAGCCAGAAGTCTTGGTACATATGGGCACCAATGACACAAGTAGGAAAAGAGAGGTCCTGAAGAGAGAATTTAGAGAGTTAGGTAGAAAGCACCACTGGTTGCATGAAGAAACTGCCCCTGATGTCCTTTTAAATTTCTTCCCTCAGTGGGGTTGAGAGGTATAATAAATCAGTCATGATGGAATAGTGAACCAGACTCGATAGGTTAAATTGCGTAAACTCTGCTCCTATGTCTTGTGGTCTATTTTATTCCAGTGTAAAGCATAGAACAAGTCTTCAAATGGATATGGACAGCTAAGAGAATTTGGCATAGACATAATTGATACATAATAATTCAGGGAAGTCAGATGTATAGCTGAACACAATTTTATTTATGCACAACATTCTGTCACATGCAGTTCTATAGCAATTGTTGATATTCACTGATGAAGGGCAGGATTACAGGCAGATTTTTGCCATGTAAATTAATTAGTGCATTCTGGTCACAATATCCAAGTCAGCACTGACGAGAAATCTGATTTTTGTGCCATTCCAGTTGTTATCTTCACAAGTCTGTTCAATCAACCTCACCCTTACGGATGGAAATGATATTAGTAATTAGAAATCAGGATGCTATGTTAAAAGTGAGAGCAGCAAAGATTTACTATTGGACTGTGTACTTTCATGTACAGTGAACAGAAAAACGGCTGTGCACCTTTTATTCCTTAACTATTACAAGTAATACTTTATTTGCTCTTGCCAAGCAAAGTAAAGCCTTGGGTGCATACAAATTGGCTCGGCACGCTTATGACAAGTTGCAGGGCCTGCGCATCCCTGTCAGATTCCAGGAGTCTATTGACCTGGGCAGTCTGACAATTCGATCCAAGCCATTCCATGACAGTGAGGTGAGGAATGTATAGTTTTTTCTTTCTATATTATCATGTATTGCATTGTACTGCTGCTGCAAAGTTAACAAATTTCACGACACATGCCGGTGATAATAAGTCTGATGATTGATCCTGAGACAACAGCCATGATCTCCATGGCATGACACTGTTACAGCTCGGGGCGTTGGAGTTTGGAGTTGAGTACCAACATCATCTGTAAGGGGTTTGTTTGTCCTCACCATGAAACATGGGTTTCTGGGTGCTCTGGTTTCCTCCCACAGTCCAAAGATCATAAGACATAAGAACAGAATTAAACCATTCAGCCCATCAAGTCTGCTCCGGCATTTCATTATGCTGATCTCAGATCCCATTTAACCCCTTATACCTGCCCTCTCACCCTTGATAACACGTCCGATTGGGAATCTATAAATTTCCCCTTTGAATGTATCCGTGGACTTGGCCTCCACCGTAGTCTGTGGCAGAGCATCCACAAATTCACTCTTTGACAAAAAAAATTCTTCCTTACATCTGTTCTACAGGGTCGCCCCTCAAATTTGAGACTGTGCCCTCTAGTTTTGGATACCCCACCAGAGGAAACATCCTCTCCACATCCACCTTATCTAGTCCTTTCAACATTCGGTAGGTTTCAATGAGATCCTCACACATTCTTCTAAATTCCAGTGGGTACAGGCCCAAAGCTGCCAAACACACTTTATGTGTTAACCCCTTAAATCCTGGAATCATCCTCGTGAACCTCCTCAGGACTCTCTCAAATGACAATGCATTCCTTCTGAGATAAGGGGTCCAAAACTGTTGACAATACTCCAAGTGTGGCCTGACTAGTGTCTTATAAGGCTTCAGCATTATCTTCTTGTTTTTATATTCTAATCCCCTTGAAATAAATGTCAACATTGCATTTGCCTTCTTTACCACAAACTCAACCTGTGAATTAACCTTCTGGGTGTCTTGCACAAAGTCCCTTTGCACCTCTGATGTTTGAGTTTTCTTCCCACT
This sequence comes from Mobula hypostoma, assembly GCF_963921235.1. Taxonomy (NCBI): domain Eukaryota; kingdom Metazoa; phylum Chordata; class Chondrichthyes; order Myliobatiformes; family Myliobatidae; genus Mobula; species Mobula hypostoma. The sequence goes on along the minus strand of NC_086111.1, from coordinate 12,478,191 downwards.
TAGATAATAGTCCGCACTATTGTTCCTTTTACCAAAATGCACCATTGTATGTGTGTACATATATATGTGTGTGTGTGTGTGTGTGTGTGTGTGTGTGTGTGTGTATATGTATATATAATATCTGCCACATTTTTGCCCATTCTTCCAATTTGTCTAAGTCCTGCTGCAATTTCATTGCTTCGTCAGCACTACTACCCCTCTGCAACCATTGCCACAAAACCATCAATTCCACTATCTAAATCATTAGCAAACAATGTGAAAAGCAGATGTCCCAATACTGACCTCTGAGGAACACCACTAGTCAGTGGCTGCCAACCAGAAAAGGCTCCTTTATTCCCACTCACTGCCTCCTGCTTGTCAGCCATTCATCTGTCCATGCAATATATTTCCTGTAACACCATAGGATTTTATCTTGGATTATAGGATTTTAAGATGTACTGGTTAGCAGGTTAATTGGTCATTGTAAATTGTCCTGTGAATTGTCCTTTGTCAAGACCTTGGCCTCAATACCTCCTTGTGCAATTGGATCCTCTATTTACTCACTTGCAGACCCCAGGCAGTTCAGATTGGCTACAACGTCGACTCCACAATCCCTGTCAGCGCAGGTGCACCACAGGCTATGCGCTTGGTCCCCTGCTCTGCTCCCTTTACACTTATGATAGTGTAGTTCAGCACAACTCCCGTGCCATATTCAAGATGCTGACGACACCACTGTCATAGGCTGAATCAAAGGTGGTGAGGAGGCAGCATGTAGACACGAAAATGAAAATCTGGCTGACATGAGTCAGACCTCATTGAGGATCATAGGTGGAGAGGGTCAGCAACTTTAAGTCCCTCAGTGTAATTATTTCAGAGGACCTGTCCTGGGCCCTCTGTAAGTGCAATTACAGAGAAAGCACAGCAGTGTCTCTACTTCCTTAGGAGTTGCAAAGTCGGAATGACTTCTAAAACTTTGGCAACCTTCTCTAAATGTGGGCTGAAGAGTATGTTGACTGGCTGCATCAGAGCATGGTATGGAAACACCAATGCTCTTGAACAGAAAATCCTACAAAAAGTAGTAGATATTGCCCAGTCCATCATAAGTAAAGCTCTACTCACCTTTCAGCGCATTTACACGGAACATTGTCACAGGAAAGCAGCATCTGTCATCTGGGAACCCCACAACCAAGGTCATGTTCTAAGAACGTAAGAAATAGGAGCAGGAGTAGGCCATCCGGCCCATCAAGCCTGCCCTGCAATTCAATAAGATCATGGCTGATCGGTCCGTAAACTCAGCTCCATCTACCTGCCTTTTCCCCATAACCCTTAATTCCCGTACTATGTAAAAATCTATGTAACTGTATCTTAAGTATATTTAGTGAAAAAGCCTCAACTGCTTCCCTGGGCAGAGAATTCCACAGATTCACCACTCTGGGGAAAAACAATTTCTCCCCATCTCTGCCCTAAATCTTCTCCCCTGAGTCTTGAGGCAATGTCCCCTAGTTCTAGTCTCACCTACCAATGGAAACAACTTTCTTACTTCTATCTTATCTATCCCTTTCAAAATTTTGTATGTTTCTATAAGATTCCCTCTCATTCTTCTGAATTCCAGAGAGTATAGTCCCAGGCGACTCAATCCCTTAGGTTAACCCCTTCATCTCTGGAATCATCCTGGTGAACCTCCTCTGCACTGCCTCCAAAGCCAGTATATCCTTCCTCAAGTATGGAGACCAGAACTGCACACAGTACTCCAAGTGTGGCCTCACCAGTACCCTGTGTAGTTGCGGCATGACCTCCTTGCTCTTGAATTCAATCCCTCTAGCAATGAAGGCCAACATTCTGTTTGCCTTCTTCATAACCTGTTATACCTGCAAGCCAACTTTTTGTGATTCATGAACAAGCCCCTCTCCAAGTCCCTCTGCACAACAGCATGCTGCAATCTTTCACCATTTGAATAATAATCTGCTCTTCTATTATTCCTTACAAAGTGGATAATCTTGCATTTACCAACGTTGTACTCCATCTGCCAGACCTTGGCCCACTCACTTAACCTATGTGTATCCCTCTGCAGACTGTCCACATCCTCTGTACAATTTGCATTTCTGCTGAGTTTAGTGTCATCAGCAAAATTTGCTACACTCAGTCCCCTCTTCCAAGTCATCAGTGTAAATGGTAAACAGCTGTGGGCCCGGCACCCCACTCACCACCGACTGCCAACCGGAGAAACACCTATTTATACCAACTCTCTGCCTTCTATTGGTTAACCAATCCACCATCCATGCCAATACACTTCCTCCAACTCCATACATCCGTTCTTTTCTCGCTTTTGCCATCAGGAAGAAGGTATAGGAGGTTTCAGGACTTACACCACCAGGTTCAGGAACTATTATTATCACTCAACCATCAAGCTCTTGAACCAAAGAGGATAACTTCACTCACATTCATTTGCCCCATCACTGAAATGTTCCTACAACCTATTGTTTCACTTTCAACTTCACTCTTCATCTCATATTCTCAATGTTCATTACTTACTTTTTTACTATTATTATTTCTTGTTTTTTTTTGTATTTGCAAAGTTTATTGTGTTTTTGCACATTGATTTTATGCTTAGTTGGTGCGGTCTTTCACTGATTCTGTTACGGTTTTTGGATTTATTGAGTATGCCCGCAAGAAAATGGATCTCATGGTTGTGTGTGGTGACATACTTGTACTTTGATAATAGCTTTACTTTGAACTTGAACTTTAATTAGGCTAGGGTTAAATCAGTGCTTTGCTGGCAGTGCAACTCGAAGGACCAGAAGGGGCTATTCCGCACTGTGTCCCTAAGTAAATGGTAGAGCTGTTTCAAAGGACCGTGTGATTTACTCATGCTCTTAGTTGGTACATTTGTGTATACTGTATATTTGATATTTAGAAATGACCTTGATTTGGCTGTACAATACTGAGTTTCAAAACTTGAAATGACTCACCACTTAATATAACGGGTATAGAAAATCTGGTGAAATGGGAAACCCATAGAAGATGAAATTTTAATCAGTGGACACATTTTGAATTCTATTTTACTAAGTTAAATTAAATGAAGCAGTAAACTAAAAGATGTAATCTTAAAAGGGGTGCACAAGCCTTTGGAGGTAACAGTTGAGAAGGCTTTAAAAAATCTCAATCTTTGATTTTATAAAAAGTTGCCTGCATTACAAAAACCCACAATTGTCAAAATCTTAGTGTAGAAGTTTTTAATAAGAATATATGAAGGAGGATCAATCTGGCAAAATGGGCTGTGCTAATATATATAATCAATGTGTTTAAAACCTGAGAGAGCTTTGATTGAATAAGTGAGGATAAATGCTTGTTTCAGAGGATTGATAAACACAGATTAATGGGTGTTGGCAATAGAATCGGAGACATTGTGAATAGTAGTTTGTCATCATTCAAGATGTTGTGACTGCATATTTAATAGCTATTTTGCAGAAAAAGAATTGATAATACTGTAATTTAATTTTTAAAAATCTGGGTAGTTAGTGGAGTTCACTGTACATTTCCTTTGGGCACTCCATTTTCCTCTTACTACAAAGATGTGTGGTGTTAGCTGCTGTAAATTATCTTTAGTATGAATGTTACAACCTGGGAGAAGTTAATGGGATTGAGGAGAGAGTATAACGGGATTATTGTAAACAGATACTTGATAATTGGTGTGGATTCAGTGAGTGGAAGCTCCTGCCCTTTAACTATATCCATAAAGAAAGAGCAGGTGAGTAAAACTAATAGAGGCATCTGGGCCCAAGGACCTTTGTATTGTATTATATCTGATTCGATGAAGCATTTTCCTATAATGCTGTAGAGGCATTGTAAATATATACATTAATTTAAAAAAAATAAGTAATTAAATAAGCAAATGATAACAATGATAATCATGTGGTGTTTTATAACCTTGGTGTGGTTAAATTTGGTAGTCCCCCACCATTAGCTAAGATGTATCCATGCTGAGAGCTTGGATCAGAGTTAGAAGTCTTAGCAAAAGATGTAGAATCAGTAAATTCATCCTGCAGATAAACTTCATTTGATCAATAAATGATGAACTTGAAATCCTTTAAAGGAAATGTAAAAGAGCTGTTGAGCCATAGGAATCCAAATTTTAAAAAACAATCAAAAATTATTAGTGGAATACTGAAATTTAAAAAATGTCTCCAAACCCTTCAACTCTGAACAAATATTAGGCTTAGTTACAAGTCGTTTGTCAAAGTATCCTTTTGCTGTGTTCTGCTTTTATAAGGGAACATAGTTTTTTCTTAGATGGGCACATGCCTTAGCCTAGTTATGTTAATTCTTAATGGGTGAACTTTCCTTTTGCTGTACATAGTTTGTAATAGGAAAAAAAGGCTGAAAACTTATCTCCCTATCTGCCCAAGGTGAGAAATGTTGAAAGCTAAAAGTGGAGTTCTGTATTTTTTCTTTACTGTTCCATTCTTTTCTAGGCAGGGCAAAGGGGTTTCCTTTCTTCACCGTTCTATTTTCTGAGGTCTAATGTTCATGTTTTTTTTTTGTTGATCTTTGAAGCAAATATCCTGGATAGAATCCAAGCTGCCATTGTAAAGGTGGTAGAATAAATGTGATTAAGTTTCATGGGGGGGAAAAAACTGCGCAAGTCTCAGTTTTGGGGTGAGATTGGGTAAACTGGCCTTGCTTTCTTTGGAATGGAGGTGGCCCAGGAGTGACTTGATAGAGGTATTTAAGATTACTAGAGGTATAGATAAGTAAGTAGTCAAAATCATTTTCCAGTAGTAGGTTTATCAAAAACGAGGGCATATGTTTGGGGTGAGATGAAGGAGTTTTAAAGGGGAACTGAAAGGCAAGTTTTTTTTTCTATACAAAGTGGTTAATATCTGAGACACCCTGGAGTGAGGTGTAATGACAATGTTGAAGAAGCATTTAGAGAGACAGTAAAATAGACAAGGCATAGAAGATACAATTCTAATACAGGCAAGTGGGACTAATATTGGAATGAACATGGTGGGCCAGAAGGCCTTTTTCTATGCTGGACAACTCTGACTTGTGTTCTTATTGATAAATGAGTTGAAGATGAAATAGTGGGTTAGATAAGCCAAAGAGTTTCTGCTTAAAATTCATTAATAGTTCATTAATAGTGAGTGGAAATAATTGCCAAATGGCTAATTTGTCTTAAAGACTTTTGCCCAGCATTAACACTGCTATTTTTTATTATGTTTACTGAAGTTTCATGGATTTTTGTGTTACTTAGATATTTTGTGTAATATCTGCTTTATTTCTGCACAGGACATTGTACCTATGTGTTATAGATGTTCAACAAACAACCCACTCCTCAACAATCAGGGAAATGTCTGCATCAACTGCAGACAGCCTTTTGTGTTCTCTGCTTCCTCCTATGGTGAGTTTAAATTTGAGCACTGACTATGGTCGGCTTAGCTTATATTTAGTGATTTGCAGGTGATGTACTTTTGTTTGCTGTTCAGATTTAAAAATTTGAACTGAAGCTATAAATAAAAAATGCTAGAAAAACTCTGGTCATGCAAGATCTATGGAAAGAGAAAAAGTTAACAGTTTTATTATGTCACAAACCCAAAATATTGATTGTTTCATTTCCACAGATGCTGCCTGAACTGGTGCATTTAGAACTGGTTCTGGCATTTTCTGTTTTTCTTTGAAGTTTCCAACACCCATAGTTTTTAAAAGCTCTAAGTAGGTCCTCTTACTAAGCTGAGCCACGACTACATTAATGAAGTCTAGAATGGCGGCAGAAACTGAACACATCAAGCAAGACTTTCAGAAATTGAAGGAAATGCTTAGTGGACCAGGCAGCTTTTATTAGGAGCTAATTTTCTGGTCAACGATCTGTCATCATAACTATGAAATCTTGGATGTAAGCTTGTTTTCTAATGCAGGGAATAGAGGAAAAGGGTGAGAAAAAGTATGGTAGATTGCAGAAGAGAATAAATAACAAAATTGATTAGTGTCAAGTTGGATTTCTTTTTCTTCCTTGAACATGTGCAGCTTCCCCACTTGAAAGAGATTGAATGCGCCTACCCGAAGGTTTTTTAAACTGGATTCCACTCAATGACCAAACAACTTTTCCTTTTTCCTCCTCCTATTTTTCGCAAGTGCAGCAGTTTGATAGTTCCATTAGTTCCATCAACCATTAGCCATTAATCATTAGACATTAGTCGTTAGTCACTAGGTGAAAAAACTGGCTACCTCTCCAGACTTTGTAGACGGATTCGACCTGCACAGTCTCCGCTCCCTAATAGACCATTGTGTTTACAAACCGGGCGACCCTTCCCAAAGGTTCCCGAGCTCTTCTTAAACCTCACGCCATTTTCCCAGAAGTGCCAGCGCGCGATGATCCCCATGACGTGAAGCTAGCACTAACCCAAAATGCAGTAACAGCAGTGCTCTTTTCCATGAAACAGTCTCTCAAGTTATTTAAAGTTCAGTATCTTACCGCTGATTCCAACGCTGTTCCCGGACTGCCGCTGTGATGCTGTGGAGTCCCCCCCAATGTTGCAGGCAGAAGCAGCGCTCAGACAGTGGGTTCCATCCATCAGTGGATTCTTGCTATTACTTTTAAATTTTATTTTCTTTTGCCTCTAGGTCCCAATACTTTCTAGAAACTCTAGTGTGACTTGACAATTAGAATAGAAAATAAATAAAGAAGGAAATGAGAAGAGAAGGAAACAAGATCAGCTTCTACCGTTCGCACCAGTTTTATACTAAAAATTTAAAACAAAGCAGAAAATTCTGCAAATGCTTTATATAAGACTGTTAGAATTTAATATGTTAACAAAAGAAACAGGAACAAATATCAGCCTTTTGAACCCCTTCTGCCTATTAAAAAAGCTCTATAAGAGAGCTTCTCAACGAAGAAATTCCTCTTCACTTCACCTGAAGCAATGATCCCTACTTGATCCACAATAGGAGAACCATCCTCTCATCTTTTACACTGTCAGTTCCACCACCCCCCCCAGAATCTGTAAACCTTTGCAATAAGATAACCTTTCATATTTTTCTAAACTCTACTCTGTATAACTCCTACTGCTCAACCTACATCAATCGAAGCATAGTCTTTCTTAAATTTGGAGACCAAAAGTGTCTTGGGTACACCATATGTTGTCTCACCAGTACCTTTTCAAAGTGCGTCAAAATCTCCTTAATTTTATACTTCCTATCCTTTGCAATATTCCATCGGCCTTCCTAATTAAATGTTGCTTATGCATGCTAATTTTGGGTTTCGCATCCCTCATGTTATTGTACTCCAACTGCCCACTCTCTTAACCCATGATTTCTTTTGCAGGCTCATTGAATCCTCTTTACAAGTTGCCAACCCTCTACTTTTTCTACCATCAATAAACTTAGAACAATATACTAGGTCTCTTCACGTCATTATAGTTGAGGACCCAACGCTAGTTGCAGACTGGCAGTACAAAAATGACACACTTATCCAAAAAACAAACAAAGGAAAACCTGCAGATGCTGGAAATGCTATTTGGTTAGTTCAATTACTTTCCTTTCTATACCAATATCTTGTATCCTAAATCCTGTGCCTTTTGCCTTACTTAGTAATCTTTAGTTGAACTCAAAAGTAGGGCTGAACCCCATGCACTTGTAATAGATGTAAGCAATCCCGTTCTAAAAGTGGCAGAATTTTGTAGTTGGCAGAGGCCAAGATAATCTTAATAGTGCCAGTATTAGTTTAGTCAAATATAATGTGTCTACATTCTAGAAGTAGTGGTGTGTGTCCAGTATACACTTCTCTAGGCAGCACAGTGCAAATGCAGGGCTGCAGAATTTATCTGGTTTTATTTGTATACTTTGCCTGCTATCTGCCTGATGAAACTTAGTTGTTTAGCAAAGTGTTCCATATTTAGAACCTTCACTTTTCCCTTCTCCATTACCTGCATCATGCTGTATACAGTTCTATATTCATAAGATCCTGAAGATCAGTGCCTTGGGAGTCTGCTGAAGTTTCATTTTTAGTGATGGAATTGAGTGTACTTTGTACCTTTAACAGTTTACCTGATTTTGCAGAAGTTACCTTTATGGCAGAAGAACTTCTGCATGCGGAGTGCGTCTCACTTTCCAAAAGCCTCACTATTCTTTCTCCTCTCCAAGTTTATTCTTCCCATTTAACATTTGCTAAAAACCTATTTAAATGGTGGATGGCATGAATCTAACAATTTTTGCAAAGGCCAGCCCTCCAATCTGGCTGGTGAGTTGACCCCATCTTGGAATACATGCAGTCTCAGAATTCCCAATGTGAAATCCCTTGTAAATAATACATTAAAATGTTAATAAGACCACGATTTTAATTTGCAACTTCTTAAAATAATTTAAATTTTCAGTAAGATTTTCCCTGAGCTTCAATGCTGATTCATTATGTTAGCAACACAGACACTTTCATTGCTTTTATTTCAAATCTACTTCCTGAGCTGTTTTCTTCCTCTGTAGACAAGTGTAGTGAAAATATAATCTTATCTCACACATATTTACTCTATCACTAAGTAGTTAACAGGATCATCGCAGATTATGGTCTCAAATCCAGGTTACATTGACATTAGGTTTTCCCTTTTATGCTTAAACTATTTTTCCCTAACCCCAACATAAGAAAATTTAGTCTTACCTGGCATGTCTACTGCATCTACAAGGCAAAATTGAAATAAAGTTCCATTCCAATGTGAGTATATGCTTGACATTTAGTTCCAGTTTTAGTTCCACACTCACTTCAAGTTAAGGTAATTATTCAAATGGATGTATTTCTGTATTTAATCTAAGGTTATTAACCAGTACCCTTTTTAAGAAATAAACATTCAAGTAGGAAAGTAACAAATCCAATTTCTTACCCTCAATTTTGTTTCCTTCATTTTCTGCAAAGTAAAAAAATTGATTACATTTAAAATCTCATGAATTACATTTATGATCTTCTGTATAGAAGAATATTTGAACAATACAAAGGTATTTTCTTTTAATTTAAAATCATACTGTCATTGTAATATTTGGCAAAATCGATGCCTTTGTACAATTCACTTTGTTTTCTATACACTATGGGTGAGATGTGAGTATTGGTGGAGGCTAAATCCCGTTAGTTGCCAGGATACAGTTATCTCCTAATAAGATAAGCAGATTTGGTATTTTTATAGCAGATTTGCTTGACAATTTGTATAGTATGAGCTACCAGTGATTGATGTTTATTGTGAACGTTTCAAGCAACTCATAACGTACATTATTAAACATTAAACATAAATTGCTGATTACAAATAAAGCATTTTTTTCCAATTATATTGCATTATAATGTATGGATTGAAGCCATAGAGCAATACAGCATGAGGACAGGCACTTTAGCTGAATGAGTCCATGCTGACCATGCTCCCCATCCAACTAACCTCAATTTCCTGTGTTCAGCCTAGATCCCTCTAAGCCCTATCAAAATGCTTCTTAAATTATACTATTGAACATGGAACAGTACACCACAGGAACAGGCGCTTCCAATTAAATTAGTATCAAATAAGACCATAAAATATAGCAGAAGTAGGCCGTTCGGCCTATTGAGTCTGCTCCATTGTTCAATCATGAGCTGATCCAATTCTTCCAGTCATGCCCACTCCCCTGCTTTCATCTCATACCTTTTGATGCCCTGGCTAATCAAGAACTTATCTATCTCTGCCTTAAATACACCCAATAACTTGGCCTCCACAGCCGCTTGTGGCAACAAGTTCCACAGATTTACCACCCCCTGACTAAAGTAACTTCTCTGCATCTCAGTTCTAAAAGGATGTCCTTCAATCCTGAAATGGCCAACTAAACTTATCTCTTGAGTTATATCCTTGCACTTCCCTCATATTCATAGCCTATCTAAAAATCTCTTTAAAATCCCTCATACTATATCTGCCTCTCACCTCTCCAGGCAGTGCATTCCAGGCACCCATCATTCTGTGTTTTAAAAAAAGGAAACACTTGCCCCTAACATCTCCTTTGAACTTACTCCCACTCATCTTAAATGATTTGTCTTAAACCCTCTGATATTAAACATTTCAACCCTGGAAAAAGGTACCATCTATGGCTCTTATAATCTTATAGACCTCTATCAGGTCTCACCTCAGCCCCCGCTGCTCCAGAGGAAACAACCCAAGTTTACCTACCTCTCATTATAGCACATGCCCTCTAATCCAGAAAGCATCCTGGTAAATCTCTTCTGCACTCTCTCCAAAGACTCGACATACTCCCATATCTGCAGCTGATCAATGTCCAGTTGTATTCTTTGCCAGTCTTCAACACTATCCATAACATTACCAATTTACTTATTATCTGCAATATTGCTAACCCACCCATCTCCATTTTCCATTTTCGTCAAGGTCATATACATCACAAATAGCAGGGGTGCCAGTACAGATCTGTGGAACACCAGACTTCAAGCTAGAATAAGTCCCTTTGACCACTATCCTTTGTCTTCTATGGGCAAGTCAGTTTTGAATCCAAATGACCAATTCACCATGGATTCCATGCATCTAAATCTAATGGATGAGCCTCCCATGAGGGACCTAGTCAAACACTTGTGTTTGTCTCAACTCCTTCCTCTGGCAGCTCGCTCCATATACTATCCAATATCTACATGAAAAATTTGCCTTTCAAGTCCTTTTTAAATCTTTCCCCTCTCATCCTTAATCTATGCCCCTGAGTTTTTGACTCCTTAACCTGGAGAAAAGACTGCTATCATCCACCTTATCTTTAAGGTCAAAACACATACTCCTACACCCCAACCTCTCACAAATAACTCAGGCCTTCTAGTCCTGCTAAAATCCTTGTAAATCTTTACCACATTCTTTCTAGTTTAACCATGTCTTTTTATAGCAGGGTGACCAGTACTCCAAGCATAGCCTCAAAATAACTTAGACAACTGCATCATCATTTTAATCATTTATCATTTTTCCATATTGAAATCCACTTTTCTGACTGATCAAGGTCTCCATCTAATCTGCGATAACCTTCTTCACAATTAATGACATCCTGATTTTCTGTCATCTGCAGAGTTACTGATGAACCCTTATGCATTGGCATCCAAATGATTTAGACCATAAAACATAGGAGCAGAATTAGGCCTTTCACCCCATTAAGTCTGCTCCGTCATTCCATTATGGCTGATCCTGAATCCGATGCAACCCCATACACCTGCCTTCTTGCCATAACCTTTGATGTCCTGACCAATCAGGAATCTATCAACTTTCGCTTTAAATATACCTTTGGTCTTGGCCTCCATTGCTGTTTGTGGCAAACCTACTCTCTGGCTGAAAAAAATCCCTCCTTACCTCTATTCTAAAGTGTTGCCCCTCAATTTTAATGCTGTGCCCTCTAGTTCTGAACATTCCAACCAGAGGAAATGTCCTCTCCACATCCACCCTACCTAGTCCTTTCAACATTTGGTAGGTTTCAATGAGATCCCCATACATTCTTTTAAATTTCTGTGAGTACAGGTGCAAAGCTGCCAAACGCTCCTCATATATTAACTCCTTCATCCCTGGAAACATCCTCGTGAACCTCCTCTGGACTCTCTCCAATGACAACACATCCTTTCTGAGATATGGGGCCCAAACCTGTTGACGATACTCCAAGAGTGGCCTGACCAGTGTCTTATAAAGTTTCAGCATTATCTCCTTGTTTTTATATTCTATTCTCCTTGAAATGAATGCCAGTATTGCATTTGCCTCCTTTACCACAGACTCCACCTGTGAATTAACCTTCTGGGAGTCTTGCACAAGGACTCCTAAGACACTTTGCACCTCTGTTTGAATTTTATCCCCATTTAGACAATAGTCTGCACTTGTGTTCCTTTTACCAAAATGCGTTATACGTTTCCCAACACTGTATTCCATCTGCCATTTTTTGCCCAATGTGATTACTGTACATTGCTTCCTCAGCACTACCTAGCCCTCTGCCTATCTTCGTATCATCTGCAAACTTTGCCACAAAGCTATCAATTCCATTATCCAAATCACTGACAATGTGAAAAGTAGCGGTCCCAATACTGATCCCTGAGGATCACCACTGGTCAGGCAGCCAAACAGAAAAGGCCCCCTTTATTCCCCCAGTCATGCAACATCCCACTCACTTTTGCTGCCTCCTGCCTGTCAGCCGTTCCTCTATCCATGCCAGTATCTTTCCTGTAATGCCATGAGATTTTATCTTCTTAAGCAGTCTCAAGTGTGGCACCTTATCAAATGCCTTCTGAAAATCCAAGTAAATGACATCCACTACCTCTTCTTTGTCCACCCTGCTTGTTACTTCTTCAAAGAACTCTTAAAAAATTCATCAGGCAAGATTTCCCTTTACAGAAACCATAGTCTTTAACTTATTATTAGTCTCCAAGTACCCCAAAACCTCATCCATAATAAAAGACTCCTGCTGACAGACTCTGCTAGTGTCTTCCATAGTGAAGACTGATGCAAAGTATTTATTAAGTTCATCCGCCATTTCTTTGACCCTTATTACTCACCAGCATCATTTTCCAGTGGGCCAATATCAACTCTCACCTTCCTTTTACTCTTTATATAACTGAAAAACTTTTAGTATTCTGCTTTGTATTATTGTCTAATTTGTCCTCATGTTTCATCTTTTCCTTTCTTACAACTTTTATAGTGGTCTTTTGTTGGATTTTAAAAACTTCCCAGTCATCCACCATCCCACTCACTTTTACTATATTATACGTCCTTTACTTGGCTTTTGTGAAGTCCTTAACTTCCCTTGTCAGCCACAGATGCTACCCCTGCTATTTGAGAACAACTTCTTCTGTGGGACATATCTATCCTGCTCCTTGTGAACTATTCCCAGAAACTTCAGCCACCTCTGCTCTTCCACCATCCCCGCCAGTATCCCCTTCCAATCCACCTGGGAAAGCTTCTCCCTCTTGCTTCTGTAATTCCCTTTATTCCATTGTGATACCAGTACATGTGACTTATGTTTTTACCTCTCAAATTGTTGTAAGAATTTAATCATATTATGATCACTGCCTCCTTAGGATTCCTTTACCTTAAGTTCCCTAATAAAATCTGGATTATTACACAACACCCAATCTAAGATAGCCTTTTCCAGAGTAGGCTCAAGCACAAGCTGCTCTGAAAAGCCATCTCGTAGGCATTCAACAAATAATGATTTATATAAATAAGGAATAACAAAGGTCACAACACTGATCCCTGCACCACTAGTCACTAGCTAGCTTTCATTTCAAGAATCAACTTTTAACCTGCCTCCGAATCAATTTTGAATCTGTGTAACTAGCTCTTCCTAGATTCCATGGCCTAACCTTCTAGGCCAGCCTTCCCTGCAGGACTTGTTGTCGAAGACCTTGCTGTAGTCCAGATAGACACTACAGCAACGTCATCTATCTTTTTGGTTACCTCTTCAAATAACTGTATAAAAGGTTTCCATGTATAAGCCATACCTCCGCCTGTTCAAATACTTGTAGATGCTGTCCTTCCAGAATTCCCTTCAGAAGCATCCCCCTACTGATGTCAGGTTGACAGACCTGTAGTTCCCTGATTTGTCTTTGCTCTACTTAAACACAGAAAATCATTAGCCACTTTCCAGTCTTTGGGAACTTCACCAGTGCCTAACAAAGAAGCAAATGATTCCACAAGTGTCCACAATTTCTTCTCTAGCCTCCCACAATGTCCAGGGATACAGTTGGTTAAGCCTAATGAATTTCTCTTTTGTAATGCACTGTAAGGCTACAAGTACCTCCTCCCTAGGAATATAACTGTTCTCCAAAACTTCTCCACATCTTTCCTTTATCTCTTGAGCAACCATGGTTTTCTCCTCAGTAAACACAGATGAGAAATATTCTTTAAAATCTCACTCCTGTGGCTCAAAACATAGGTGGCCCTGCTTATTTGACTTATTTTCTCTTGAAACAAACCCTTTTGTTCTCAGTGAAGCTATTGAATCCCTTGAGATTATCTTTAACCTTACTAGCTCGAGATATCTCATACCCTCCCTTTACCTTCCTGATTTCCCTATAAAGTGCCATCAGGAGATTCACTCATCCACTAACTCTAAAACTCCTTTCCTTGACCAGAGCCTCAATATCTCTCAGCAGCCAGGGTTCCCTAAACTTGCTAAGTTTATTCTTCACCCTAACAGGACATGGAGCTCCTGGGCATTTGATATCACACTCTTAAAAGTGTCCCATTTGCTTTTCCTTTCTAAACAGATTCACCCAATCAACCTCAGTTAGATATGGCCTAATTCCTCCGGAATTAGCCTTGTTCCTGTTTCATACCCTAACCTGTGGACCTATCATATCCTTTCCCATCACTGACTTAAAACTAATAGAATTATGGCAACTAGCATCAAAGTGCTGCCTGACTGCCACTTCAGTTACTTGCCTTGCCTTGTTCCCTAAGAGAAGGTCCAGTATTGCACCCTCCTTAGTTAGGGTCCTTTACATATTCACTCCAGAAATTTTCCTGAACAAATTTTACAGATTCCATCCCATCCAGGCCCTCAACACTTTAAATGGCCTGGTCAATACCAGGGAAATTAAAATCTTACACTAATACAACCTTATTATTCTTAAAACTCTTAAGTAATGTTTCAACACACCTGTTCCTCAAGTTCTTGCAGACTACAATACAACACCATAAGAGCACCCCTCCACTTCTTGTTTCTCATTTCTATCCATATGGCCTCGCTGGACAATTCCGTAAGAAAATCATCTCTAAATACTGCTGTTACGCTGTCCCTTATCCAAAAGACAACACCTCTCCTGGCATACCTGTACCTTCTTCATACCTTTAATATGTGTATCCTGGAACATGGATCTGCCAGTCCTGCCCTTCTCCCAGCCATGTGTCTGTTATGCCTGTGACATCCCCATCCTCAGAGCTGATCCATGCTCTTAATTCATTTGTCTTAAACCTTGTGAAATACATACAGTTTGTTTTCCTGCCTTTACTATGCCTCTGGCTATTCTGATTACTGAATTTGCTTTCACTGACTTTATCCGTCCTGCTCAGAGTACCGCACCCCTGCCAATCTAGTTTAAAACTTCTCATGTAGCATTAGCAAATTTTCCTGCAAGGATATTGATATCCCTCTCGTTCAAGTGCAACCCTTCCCTCTTGTACAGGTCATCTCTACCCAGGAGTGATCCCAAAGGCCAAGAACCCAAATCTCAGCACCCTGCCCAGATGCTCAGCCATACATTCATCTGGCCTTTCTTTCTATTTCTGACCTCACTAATATGTGACACATGAGTACTTGGAAGTATTCACTGAACCTTATCACTTGGGGGCCTTTGGAGGATTAACTATGGGGAGGAATGGAAGTAAAATATTATGTACATGAACTGCATGTGTGTAATGTCATGTATATGGCTATGTTGTAAATGTAAATTGTATTATCACTTGGAATTGATTGCCACTGTAAACCTTTCACTTGATGGAGTGTCTTCAGGCTAAAACATTAACTGTTTCTCCTTCCACAGATGCTATCTGACCTGTTAAGTGTTCTAGTATTTTGTACTTTTATGTTGCTTATGTTACATTAGCCAGGAATAGTCCTTGTCCTTGGAGCTACAGGCAGCTATTTAAAGATTTACTGTATGTACAGCTGATGAACAGATGTAGTCATTTCCCTAAAAATGATTCAAGACCTTAGGGTTGATTGTTATCCCATGGCCCCACTAGGTTTGTTTTTGTTCTATATGTGTGCTAAATCAGCCGCTGTAGCCGTACAATTAGCAAGATTCCCAGATACCAAAACCCCTTAAAAGGGTCAGCTGTGATGTCATCAAACATAATTGTGTGAGACCGAGAGGAGCTATGGAGGCAGTAGCTGCTGACTGAAATCAACTCCCTTTGCAGTTCACCGGTCATCAAGGTCCACCCTTTGCAGAAGCTGGGACATGAGACTCGAACCAGTCTGACACTTAGAGCCATATTTGTATCTTCATCTAGATATGGGTTTACAGTACTGGTGTGTACAACTTTTACATGAGACGGATTGATCAGTGCCTCATATTAGGTTGCAGTACTGGTGGGAACAGATCAGTCATTACATAACACACTAGGGTGCATTACTGATAGGCATGCATCTTTCACTGGATAATGCTGGCATGTTGTGCTAGTATACATATTAGATTAGATTATGAGCACACTCAGTCCTCTTTTATTGTCATTTAGAAATGCATACGTGCATTAAGAGATGATACAATATTTCTCCGGAGCGATATCACAGAAAACAGGACAAACCAAAGACTAACACTAACAGAACCACATAACTATAACATATAGTTTCAGCAGTGCAAAGCAATACCATAATTTGATGAAGAATAAACCATGGGCATGGTAAAAATAAAAGTCTCAAAGTCCCTGAGTCGATCGACTCCCGAGTCCTCGATAGCAGGCGGCAAAAGGGAGAAACTCCCTGCCATAAACCTCCAGGCACCGTCAACTTGCCGATGCCTTGGAAACAGCCGACCACAGCCAACACTTGAGTCCGTCCATCCGAAAACTTCGAGCCTTCGACCAGCCCCTCTGATACAGCCTCCCGAGCACCTTCGACCTAGCCCAGGCTGCTGAAACAAGCAAAGCCGAGGATTTGGGGCCTTCTGCTCCGGAGATTCCGGTTACCACACAGTAGCAGCGGCAGCAAAGCAGGCATTTTAGAAGTTTTCCAGATGTTCCTCCGTACTATCACACCCGTCTCCATCAAATCAGAATTGTGCACGGTCCTCTACTTGACAGATTACAGATATCATTCACCGGAGAGGCCGCGCGCGCTGCCCTCGAGCCACCATCTTCTCCCGTATATTAACCCATATATCATGGGTTACATTGGTGTTCAGCACTGCTGGGAATGATTCCGATTCTGTATTGCACCAGAACTAATTACTGGTGGACACAGATCTGGTACTGCATAACACCAGGGTCATTACTGGTTTTTACAGGTCTGTCACTTCATAATGGGTATTATACTGAGGGTGTAGGCCTGGTACTGCATATAATTGAGACACGTTGTTGGAGGGCAGGAGTTTCTCCCTCAGTAACACTTATTGTACAAGGCCGAGTATTGGTGGCACAGATCTGTTAATGTATACCACTTAAGACCATAAGACATAGGAACAGAATTAGGCCATTCAGCCTTGCGAGTCTGCTCAGCCATTCCATCATGGCTGATTTATTATCTCTCTCTCTCTCTCAAACACCTTCTCCTGCTTTCTTCCTGTAACCTTTGGCGCTCTTACTAATCAAGAACCTATCGACCTCTGCTTTAAATGACTTGACTTCCACGGCTGTCTGTAGCAATGGATTCCACAGATTTACCACTGTCTGGCTAGAGAAATTCTTCCTCATCTCTGTTCTCAAAGGATGTACCAATATTTTGAGGCTGTGCCCTCTGATCCTAGACTCCCCCACCACTGGAATCATCCTCCACGTCCATTCTATCTAGGCCTTTCAATATTCAATGGGTTTCAATGAGATCCATCCCTCCACCCCCATTCTTCTAAACTCCAGCAAGTACAGGCCCTGAGCCATTAAATGCACTTTGTTCATTAACCCTTTCATTCCTGGGATCATTTTCATGAACCACCTCTGGACCTTATTCCGGATGAGGGGCACAAAATTGCAAATGCAATCTAACCAATGCTCATAACTTTGTATAGTACACGTGGGAATGGGTTTGATGCTTAATACTTGGGTACAGCATGGTGGACACAAGTCTGTTGTATGACCATCAGCATTAATGCTATGCTATGATAGACCTAAATGCATGATGCAGTGGGTCTGTCACTATCTAACACATGGATACGGTGGTGTGTGCAGGCTTATCACGGTACATAAAAAAAAACAACACTGGAACCACTTAACACATCAGGATTGTAAGCAATAAGGGACATTACATACTGAAATAGAAAGGTGAAATCTGGAATGGAGACTAATGACAGAACAAGATACCTTATCCTTAAACTTCATGATTCCAAAAATCTATAATTATCAAAGTATTCAGATATTACAGGACTCTGCAAAATACCATATGCAATAAAAAAAATATTTCACTGATGGTGTTTACTGACTTAAAAGGTTATTTTTCAACTTCTAAGTTCAGACCCCTGGCAGTTTTGATCAGCCGTGCTATGTTCCCCATTTCCATTAGTTGTTCACCTCATAACTTGTGTGTGCTTACAGAGGTACTGCCACTTGTCCAGTTCTATTTGGAAGACGGGATTACAGATGAGGAAGCAGTTGCGCTGATTGATCGTGAAGTGCCCAGCAGAGAACTGAGAAAGGACACCTGGCAAGAAAAGAATATTGGCGGTATCCATTTTGTTCTATCATTCCATGTCATCTAAACAGCACTTTTTTGTGCTGATAATTAGCGTGGCAAGGTTGATATCCATCCCCCATGTGAAGCTAGCCACTGGCCAAAGCTAGAGTTGCAATCAACGTAATCCTGAAAATTCCCACAGAAAATTGGGAACTCAATGGAAAAGAATAATTAGGCAATAATAATCTGACTAGGTTAATTTCTGCATTTACAAAATACTAAACACTGGTGCTGCTAATAAGGAAAATCATTAACAGCTGCAAACCTAACTTCTGTAGACAACTTCTAATGCCTAAAAAGAAACTAATTAGTCCTCTGGATTATTGAGTACATCATCAGCCCAAAGAAATGAGATAAAAGAAATTATGACCATTAAATCTGTGAAAGATTTTGAAGTGCAATAGTATTTGTTAGCATTTGCAAAGTGTGTATCTATAACTTTGTTAGCATTGTCATGGAAACAGAGCTGGGTTGTCTACAAATCATTTGACTTGCATCATCATCAAGACTCACAAGAGACTTTAGCATCTAAGTGCAAGAAAAGTTAAAATTTTAGCCACAAACAAACTTATTTATGAGCTGTGGGTGGGCACAGTTAGTTATAATGTGCAGTATTAACTGTGTGTGGGGTCCATCTTTGAATCAGAAGGTTGTAGCTTCACGCCCCACTCCGGAACTGGAGATGTAACGGCCCATTCTTCTCTGAACCACCTTGCTGTCCATGCTTGGCAATCTTCTGGCCACAAAACCAGGTTACATGGAATGTAGACACGCTCCAAGAGGATTGCTGAAGCCCAGTGAAGAGCACGACACAGCATCATGGAGGAAGATTTGCCCGTAGAATTACTTTGGAGCCATTTAAGGCCTGCTCATGGATATCATAACTGCCAGAGACAGATTCTTTGAGAATGTCTCTATCATTTGGGGGAAAAACAAATTATAAAAATTAACATTAATTATTGAAAATAACACTGAAAATGAAACACATTTAAAATAAAAAAAAAGTCATCTGTTTTCTTTTGAGATTCCTGCATAGGAATCAGGGGATTCAGGGGATCTGACACTCGGCACAGTTATGGCAGGTCTGCATGAATTGTCAGATTTTCAAAAAAAAAGCATTCAGGTCAATCTAGGATACTTTGGTCTTGTACTGAGATTCTGTTGCATTCAAAGGTGTTATCTTCCAAGTGAAGTTTTAAGCCATCTGTGGATGCTGAGATGGTGCTTACTGTTAAAATCTTGCATTTTCCAATGTGATTTGAATTATCTCTTTTACACTTCCTAGACTCTCAAACTCTACAACTTGATGGTACAGCCAAGATTGAGGCAGACCCATTTACTGCAAAACTAAGTTTTGAGGTAACTAGTTATGAAAGAAATTCAGTTCACTATAAAAATTGTTTTATCTGATTTCACAATAGAGGAAGAGGGGATAATACCAGAGAAACAACAGACTTACAGGTACTGGAATCTGGGAACTCAAATAATCAGCAAACATATAAAGTGCAGACTAGATACCTACTTGTATATCCTTGATCTTCTCCCATGTCAAGGTGACATCCTATACAACCAGAAGAATAACACCTCATAGTCCTGATGAAGGATCTTGGCCCAAAACATCTACTGTTTATTCCTCTCCGTAGAAGCTGTCCGACCTACTGAGTTTCTCTAACATTTGATATATGTTGCTCCAGATTTCCAGAATCTGCAGAATCTCTTATGTTTCTGAATTTTCCAATTTCAGGTAACCTCGTTTCCTCTCCCCCCAACCCCCCACACCAGCATCAGACTTAATCAGCTATTAGCATCTAACAAGTTCTCCACCACAATTTTCAGGTTGACCAATTTGTAGTTCCCTGGCTTGTCGTTGCTACCTTTCGAAACAACGTTAGCCACCTTCTATTCTTCAGAAATTTGCCATGACTAATGATGATACAAAGACTGTATCTCTGCAACAGCCTCCACAAATTCTCTAGCCTCCCAAAAATTCCAAGGATGCAGTCAATCAGGCCCTGGTGATTTGTCCACTTTAATGTGCTGTGAGGCTGCAAATACTGCCTTCCTGGTAATATAAATGTTCTTAAAATCTTGTTTCCCTTATCCCTCAAACAACCATGATTTTCTCTTTAGTAAATATCAAGGAGAATCCAAAAAGCATTAGATCCTTTTCCACCAAGGAGAAATATTTGTTAAATATCCCACTCACCTCTTGTGGCTTAAGACATAGGCAGCCCTGCTGACCTCTTAGGGGACTTACTCTCTCCTAATAATCTTTTACTCTTAATACATCTATAGAACCTATTGGGATTTCCCTTAACCTTACCTCCCACATTCACTTGTTTCTGAACTCCTCACTCCTAATGTATGCTTCCTCCTTTTTCCTGACCAGAATCTCAATATCTTTCATTAGCTAGAGTTCCCTGAACTTTACCCTTCACCTTAGCAGAAATATGCTGCCCCTGTACTATCGATATCACCCCCTTAAAAGCCTTTCTATTGCCATTTATTCCTTTCCCTTCAAACCAACATACCCAATCGACCTTTGCTAGATTCTGCCTATTCGTCCAAAACTAGCCTTGCTCTAGTTTCGTAACCTAATCTGTGGACTTGTCCTATACTATTCTATCTATGTCTTAAAAATTAGTAGAATTATGGCTACCTTAGCCAGTATTTCCTGACTGTCATAATCTCAAGGAGGAGGTCCAATATTATACCCTCCCAAGTAGGGCCCTCAAAATATTTACTTAAAAGTCTTTCCTAGACACATTTCACATATTCCACCCAGTCCAGTCCTTTAACACTCTGGTTGGCCCAATTAATACTGGTGAAATTAAAATCTCCCACTAATGCAACCCTATTATTCCTACAACTATGAGCAATTTCTCTACATACCTACTTCTCAAGTTCTATAATACAGCTCCATTAGAGTGACCCTTCCCTTCTTGTTTCTATGTACTGTCCATATAGCTTCACTGGAATATCTTAATGTTAGCAACATAATGGAATGAATGATAAGCTCACAGTCATAAGAAAATTCTTCAGCTGACAGCCACAAGATTCCAGCTCGATAAATGCTCATTATGTGATATTTCCACATGTAAATGTTACATTTGTCTGATTTCTCATTTCAGTAAAGAAAAAAAAGTTTTCTCACTGAACTGAAAGAAAGTAAAGCAAAGTCTGCATTTCTCCATCTGACTTTGTGTCAGGGAAGTTTTCTAAATCTATATCTATAGAGGGACCAACTAGAGGGGATGCAATATTGGATCTCCTGTTAGGAAACGAGTTAGGGCAAGTGACAGAAGTCTGTGTAGGGGAGCACTTTGGTTCCAGTGATTATAACACCATTAGTTTCAACTTGATCATGGACAAGAATAGATCTGGTCCTAGGGTTGAGGTTCTTAACTGGAAGAAGGCCAAATTTGAAGAAATGAGAAAGGATCTAAAAGGCGTGGATTGGGACAGGTTGTTCTCTGGCAAGGATGTGATCGGTAGGTGGGAAGCATTCAAAGGAGAAATTTTGAGAGTGCAGAATTTGTATGTTCCTGTCAGGATTAAAGGCAAAGCGAATAGGAATAAGGAACCTTGGTTCTCAAGGGATATTGCAACTCTGATAAAGAAGAAGAAGGAGTTGTATGACATGTATAGGAAGCAGGGAGTAAATAAGGTGCTTGAGGAGTATAGGAAGTGCAAGAAAATACTTAAGAAAGAAATCACGAGGGCTAAAAGAAGACATGAGGTTGCCTTGGCAGTCAAAGTGAAGGATAATCCAAAGAGCTTTTACAGGTATATTAAGAGCAAAAGGATTGTAAGGGATAAAATTGGTCCTCTGGAAGATCAGAGTGGTCGGCTATTTGCGGAACCAAAGGAAATGGGGGAGATCTTAAATAGGTTTTTTGCGTCTGTATTTACTAAGGAAACTGGCATGAAGTCTATGGAATTAAGGGAAACAAGTAGTGAGATCATGGAAACTGTACAGATGGAAAAGGAGGAGGTCCTTGCTGTCTTGAGGAAAATTAAAGTGGATAAATCCCTGGGACCTGACAGGGTGTTCCCTCAGACCTTGAAGGAGACTAGTGTTGAAATTGCGGGGGCCCTGGCAGAAATATTTAAAATGTCATTCTCTACAGGTGAGGTGCTGGAGGATTGGAGAGTGGCTCATGTTGTTCCGTTGTTTAAAAAAGGATCGAAAAGTAATCCGGGAAGTTATAGGCCAGTAAGTTTAACGTCAGTAGTAGGTAAGTTATTGGAGGGAGTACTAAGAGACAGAATCTACAAGCATCTGGATAGACAGGGACTTATTTGGAAGAGTCAACATGGCTTTGTGCGTGGTAGGTCATGTTTGACCAATCTATTGGAGTTTTTCGAGGAGGTTACCAGGAAAATGGATGAAGGGAAGGCAGTGGATATTGTCTACATGGACGTCAGTAAGGCCTTTGACAAGGTCCCGCATGGGAGGTTAGTTAGGAAAATTCAGTTGCTAGGTATACATGGAGAGGTGGTAAATTGGATTAGGTATTGGCTCAATGGAAGAAGCCAAAGAACGGTAGTAGAAAATTGCTTCTCCGAGTGGAGGCCTGTGACTAGTGGTGTGAGGAGTGCAGTGGAACAGAGGGATCTGGGAATACAGATACAAGATTCCCTAAAAGTGGCGTCACAGGTAGATAGGGTCGTAAAGAGAGCTTTTGGTACATTGGCCTTTATTAATCAAAGTATTGAGTATAAGAGCTAGAATGTTATGATGAGGTTGTATAAGGCATTGGTGAGGCCGAATCTGGAGTATTGTGTTCAGTTTTGGTCACCAAATTACAGGAAGGATATAAATAAGGTTGAAAGAGTGCAGAGAAGGTTTACAAGGATGTTGCCAGGACTTGAGAAACTCAGTTACAGAGAAAGGTTGAATAGGTTAGGACTTTATTCTCTGAAGCGTAGAAGAATGAGGGGAGATTTGATAGAGGTATATAAAATTATGATGGGTATTGGTAGAGTGAATGCAAGCAGGCTTTTTCCACTGAGGCAAGGGGAGAAAAAAGCCAGAGGACATGGGTTAAGGGTGAGGGGGGAAAAGTTTAAAGGGAACATTAGTGGGGGCTTCTTCACACAGAGAGTGGTGGGGGTATGGAATGAGCTGCCAGACGAGGTGGTAAATGCGAGATCTTTTTTAACATTTAAGAATAAATTGGACAGATACGTGGATGGGAGGTGTGTGGAGGGATATGGTCCGTGTGCAGGTCAGTGGGACTAGGCAGAAAATGGTTCGGCACAGCCAAGAAGGGCCAAAAGGCCTGTTTCTGTGCTGTAGTTTCTATGGTTCTATGAAACTACCACGAGAAGTATTACAAACCAAATTCTCATTGGAATTTCATGAATCTGCTGTTGCACTTATGCAAGATCAGGGGAAAAAGTGGTTCTGAGGGCAGGCAGTTTTCCTGTTCAATGGGTAGGATATACAGAAAAAGAACGTCCAATTTACTTTTATTAATAATCTCAGTTAATGGACAATGCACATTGATGCTTTGGGATCTTGCACTCACCTGTTGGAATTATATGTAATTTCATTTTAATAAAAATTAGAAAATTTGCCGTTAAGTGAGATTGCAAATATTTTTGATAACGGAAAAATACTTAGTTATTTACACCTTTGTCAGCATGTGCTCATTCCTTGGGAAGTGATTTTAAGGTAGCATTAAATTCTTATTTTCCTTTCTTTGACACAAAGTCAGAATGCTGCACTTGGGCAGGTTACACCGGAAATTTCCTGATCATTTCATAGGATTTCATCATGAAAGGTGTGCTTCATCTGGCACTTGCAGGAATATTTATCTTATTGGATAAACCATGACCATGATCTCACTGGTGTTCTCTCCCTGCATTACTTTTGTGGCAGCACGGAAGCTCAGACTTTGTCCCTGTGGTTGTGAATAGGGAAGTACTACAGTCAATGAGCAAGAGGGATGTTTTGATTAAACGCTGGCCAAAACCATTAAGATGGCACTACTATCGCTCTCTGTTACCTGATGTCTCCATCACAATGTGCCCCACGTGTTTCCAGGTAGGACTGCATCTTTAGTTAGATTTCTATCGTCTCAACATAAATGTTTATATTCTTGTTTCTCATCATTCCACCCCACTCCACCCAACTTAAAATCTGCCCAAATATTCCTCCCTTGTGTTTTCCACACATCGTGCTCATTCTTTTTTTTTTACCCTATTTAAGTTTCTTTTGACTCCTTTATTATAAATTCATGCCCATCGGTGCATTCTCCTTATTTTCACATTTTTTTGCATTGCACGTCATTTTCAATGTCCTCTCACTCCTGTGATTTCTGTGTACCAACTGCCTGTGTCTCCAATCATTCACGTTCTCTGATCCTTCCAATTCTTCACCACTCTCTGGCTAAATAAATCTCTCTGTATCTCTGTTTTAAATGGACACCCCTCTATCTTGACTTTGTGTTTTAGAAATGGTTTGTAACTTGGAAGTCTTTTATAAGATAGAAATCCTCAGAGTTTTAAATATGTGGTTTGGTTTTAAATGTATATCACTGAAAATAAATTACTGTGTTATATTGTATGTGTTATATCCACCTTGATTGGGAGGGAGGACCTACCACTCAGTGGATATTGGCAGCTAAACTCATAGTGGAAGATTAACAGGGAAGTGAACTAATGTTTGAAGATTAGGTGGTTACAGTATAGCCTCTCTTTAGTGAAAGTACACATAGCTATTTATATCGGATAGGGCTATAAGGTCTTTGTCTGAGTTTGGAACTTTGCAGTCAGCAATCTCAATAGTATCACAATGCCCTCTCCACCCTCATTTCCAACAAGCTCACTGACTACCACTGATGTTCAAACTTTACTATTGGTTGCTTACACGAGGAATTCTGCAGATGCTGGAAATTCAAGCAACACACCTGAAAGTTGCTGGTGAACGCAGCATCTCTAGGAAGAGGTACAGTCAACGTTTCGGGCCGAGACCCTTTGTCAGGACTAACTGAAAGAAGAGCTAGTAAGAGATTTGAGAGGGGGAGGGGGAGATCCAAAATGATAGGAGAAGGCAGGAGGGGGAGGGATGGAGCCAAAAGCTAGACAGTTGATTGGCAAAAGGGATATGAGGGGATCATGGGACAGGATGCCTAGGGAGAAAGAAAAGGGGGAGGAGGGGAAACCCAGAAGATGAGCAAGGGGTATAGTGAGAGGGACAGAGGGAGAAAAAGGAGAGAGAGAGAGAAAAAGAATGTGTGTGTATATGAATAAATAACGGATGGGGTACAAGGGAGAGGAGGGGCATTAGCGGAAGTTTGAGAAGTCAATGTTCATGCCATCAGGTTGGAGGCTACACAGACGGAATATAAGGTGTTGTTCCTCCAACCTGAGTGTGGCTTCATCTTTACAGTGGAGGAGGCCGTGGATAGACATATCAGAATGGGAATGGGACGTGGAATTAAAACGTGTGGCCACTGGGAGATCCTGCTTTCTCTGGCAGACAGAGCGTAGGTGTTCAGCAAAATGATCTCCCAGTCTGCGTCGGGTCTTGCCAATATATAGAAGGCCACATCGGGAGCACTGGATGCAGTATATCACCCCAGCCGATTCACAGGTGAAGTGTCGCCTCACCTTTGGATAACAATCGTAACTGAATGCAGTAGCGAACTGAACGTGAAACAACAGCGTGAGATTTTCGCTGCAATGATAAAGTACGACTTTAATTTTGAAAGGGTACGTAGGTTTAGGGGATATTTGCAAGACGGTTTGAATCCTTACAAAGAACTGTATGATAGAAAAATGTCGCAAGGCTCAGCAGTCAAGCAAGCCTTCCACATCAGCCACAGCAGACGACGAACTTCGACCTTCGACATCGAGGTGGGCAGTCATAGGAGAAGATGAGCTGCCTGCTCTAATGGAAACAGACGACGAGATGACACCCCAGTGTCCCACCGCCCCAACACCCAGCCACGGACAGATACCAATTTGCGGAGAATGCAGCGGTAGCCGGGAGGCACACAGCACATCTTTAAGAAAAAAGCCAAAATAAACATGCTAATTAATTAGGTGCCACCCGACACATAATTGTCGGCCCAGATCAGAGACGACGCAATCGGAAATCGGCACTGATCTGGCCGACAATTACGTGCCGGGCAGCACCTAATTAATCAGCATGTTTATTTCGGCTTTTTTCGTAAAGATGTGTTGGGTGCCTCCCGGCTACCACTGCACCGGTGTGCTTCGAGGCAACGTATCGGTCGGCGGCCTGGAGGATGGGGGCCACTGCACCACCCAAACTGCGACTCAGGCTAACACACCATCTTCAGTGTGCTCAGTGCTGAACCAATTCCGGTAAGTGATACTACACTGTACATACATTATTTCAACTTTATATAAGCTGTGTATTTTTACGTGTTATTTGGTATGATTTGGCAGCTTCATAGCTTAAAGGTTACTGGAGAGCGCTTGCGCCGTGTTTTTGCCAACAGCTCTTGCGTGAGATTTTCTGCTGATGGCGCTTGCGTGAGATTTTCGCTACGAAGAACAGTGCAGTAATGATTGTGGAAAAATATTTCTACTTTATATAGGCTGTGTATTTATCTTATCATATTCCTGCTTTTACTATATGTTACTGTTATTTTAGGTTTTATGTGTTATTTGGCATGATTTGGTAGGTTATTTTTGGGTCTGCGAATGCTCACAAAATTTTCCCACATAAATGGTAATTGGTTCTTCGCTTTACGACATTTCGGCTTACGAACCGTTTCATAGGAACGCTCTACCTTCGGATGGTGGGGGAAACCTGTATACCTTTAATGTATTTTCTGGAAAAAGGCAATCAAAATAGAATATAGCTTTGTTATCTAATCAATGTGTTGTACATAATATGCCTTCTGTTTTACTTTATTTCCATATTTATAAATTGTTAAGCTCATTATTTTTATCATGCTAAATTTGTAACTCAGGGATTTGTCCTTGAGCTTGTCTGTTCATTTACAGCTTTAATCATATCTGGAGTATCTTCATATTTATGTTTGCATGCTCAGATTATTGTTGACAGACTGCTTTCCCACTGTTACTTTATTCTTATTAACAGATGTTCCACACTGAGGACTATGAATTGCTTGTTCTTCAGCACAATTGCTGCCCATACTGTCGCAGACCGATAGATGAACCTAATCCATAATGAGCAGAGCTGATGACCAACTGTTGTCAATACTGATACCAGCAGTAATTCAGCAAGGCAGCTGAAGATTAAGAAGGATGCTTCCATTCCAATATAATGGGAATCTGGGTGCAGAGAACTTTGCAGCAGTTTGAACGTTATTTAAGACAATTTTTGTATCCTTGAGCTGCAGAGAAAGACCACAAATGTAGCAACTCTAGTATGTATGAAATGTAGGGCAGCATCTGTAGTTTCTCAAGGAGAAATTTGGACTTTACTAAAAAAAAAATCCTCAAATCACCTGAAATTTGACAGTTGTATTGAGTATTTATAAAATATGACCAATAAAGATTGTATTTTACATGATGCAACTGAATGTTAACTAAAAACTCTCAAAGGTATTTGTATGTATGACCATTCCTAACAAAAGCACTTCCTCCTGGGACATTTTGCTCATAGTATTTAAATACTAGAGGACATGCATTTAAGAGGAGGGGGGAATGTTTAAAGGAGATGTGCAAGTTAGGGTAGACACCCGGAACAGGCTGATTCAGATAATAGAGATATTGTAGATAAAAAGTGGTACTTAAGAGGTTTTTAGGTAGACACATCAATTGAAGCAGCAGGGCCCGGGTCTGACAGTGAGGATGACCTGAGGTTTGGCCAATTTAAGTAACAGGCAAGATTGAAAAAGTCAGGGTGTTAAGGACAGAGATGAGAGACAAGCTGGTGTTCAGCTTGCTGCTCCACAAGGTTTACTCGTCTCTGCGCTGAACTGAGGCTGTGGCCTGCAACTAACAGGATTGGCTGTGCACTCTGTTTCATTAATATCAGTTCTAAATGTTATTTGCTTCCTGTTATTATTGTTTGCATGATTTGGATTCTTTTCTGCACATTGGGTATTGATGGTCTTTTATAATGGGTTTTGTTGGGTTTCTTTGTTCTATGGCTGCATATAAGGAGACAAATCTTAAGGTTGTATATAGTATACATACTTTGATAATAAATGTACTTTAAACTTTTGAAATGAAGAGAATGGGGACTATGAATCATGCAGGCAGAAGAGATTTTGTTTGATTTGGTATCATGTTCAGCACAGTGTTATACAGTTCTATGTTCTAAAGTCCATATAGACTATATCTACTGTCTTGCCATTGTCAATCCCCTTGTCACCTCTCATGCATGAAACTATACGGATTATCCCTAATTAGTCCTTGCCTTTGTAATTTCAGATATGTCGTGTCTCTCAGAATCCCACCAATGATTTCAACTGATATTAGGTTCACCAGTCTCTAATTGTCCTAGAAGTGCTTCTTAAATAGAGGCACAACATTAGCCACCCTTGTGTCTTCTGGTACCTCACCTATGGGCAATGATGATATCAGTATCTCTACCAGAACCTTGGCAATTTCTTCTGTAACTTCCCACAATCTTGAACTTGTCTTCCTTACAACCGACTCAACCTGGAAGTTAACATTTAAGGAATCTTGCACAAGAACTCCCAAAACCCTTTGCACCTCTGATTTCTGAACTATGTCCCCATTTAGAAAAGTGTCTATACCTTAATTCCTTCTACCAAATTGCAGGACCATATATTTCCCTACATGGTATTCCATCTGCCACTTCTTTGCCCATTCTAATCTGTCTAAGTCCTTGTGTAGACTCCCTGCTTCCTCAACACAATCTGCCCCTCCATCTATCTTTGTATCTTCTACACAAGCTTGGCCTCAACCTCTAGCAAGTAGAAAGAGAAAAGCAGGAGGCTTAGTGTGCTATCCATCTCCAGTTTCTTTCCAAGTTATACACCACTATGAACTACATTTGTTTCTTCAAAACCTTGGAACTCAGGACTGTGATTGCAATCAGTAGTGCTTCAAGGTGGCAGCTCAGCACCACAGTCTCAAGGCCAGTCAGGGTATGGGCAGCAAATGGTGGCCTGAAACACCCACACCCCATGGTGAAAGATGGAAAAATCTAGTCCAGCAGCAATGGTTCGTGAAGATCACTGTTGATGCGATTGGCTTCAGTGGGAATGTTAGCATTAGTATTGATGCAAAGGGTCTTCTTGGGACTTGTTAGAGGTGCTTCTCTGGAATTTTATTCTTTCAGCATTATCAGCAATCGCAGGCATGTTGACAACTATAGACTTCAAGCCTAGTGCCTGGCTATAGGTCACAAATGGGAAACGGGTAGGAGCACTTCCACGGGTCATACTTGTCCTTACACAAGACTTTGCTTACCAAGAGTAATATTCAACTGCTTTCAAGGCCAGTCCCGAAAGAATATCAAAGTCTTCATGATACTGCATGACATTAAAACTCATGAAGCTGCAAAAATTTGTTGTGAACCTCAGAATAGGTCGATGAGGCTCTGAAGAAAACAAAGCCATCAATGGCAGAAGATATCATATAAACATCCAGTAAGGAAACAGGACATTTGGCCCATCTTTTCCATACCAGATATCAAGTACCCTTCTGTTATTAATCTCATCACCTAGCACATTGTCTTTAGGCCTCTGTGTCTATTCAAGTTTCATTAGACACCTCTTAAATTCTATCAGTGATCAGCTTCAACCACTCTTATCAGGCTGGTCATCCCCGGAATGCAACCTGTTTGGATGAAGGATATCCCAATATCCCCTCTGATCTTCTTTACTCAAAACCTATGCTATCTAGTTTTATTTACCTATTATGAGGAAAAGTTTTTGGCAGTCAGCCCTTAATCTCCTTCACACCAGTGATAACAGACCACATATCTCCAGCCTTTCCTCAAAAATGAAACGCTCCATCCCAGCAACATCCTGGTGAATCTCCTTTGCACATTCTCCAGCTGTGTCCTGTACCTTAATGACCAGAACTGTACACAGTATTCCAAGTGAGGTCTGACTGATACTTTAAGTTGGAGCTTGACCTCGTTTCTATTCAGTGCCTCACCTAATGAAGGCCAGTATCCGTATGCCTTTCCATACCACACTGTGTACCTATGTTTGCCACCTTCGGGAATCTATGACCTTGTACCCCAAGGATGCTCTGTTCATCAGCACTCTTAAGTTCATCGTATGTGTCCTTGTCACATTAGTGCTACCAAAAATGCTTCAGAATCAGGTTTATTATTACTGACGTGTTTTATAGCAGCAGAACAGTGCAAGGCACTAAAATAACTACACGTTACAATAATAAATAGGTAGATAAATTAAATACACAAAGTCTGCAGATGCTGGAAATCCAAAGCAACACACACAAAATGGTGGAGGAAATCTGCAGGTCAGGTAGTATCTATGGAAATGAATGAACAGTCAATGTTTCAGGCCGAGACCCTTATTAAGATCCTGAAAACAGAATACAGGGAGTTAGGAAGGAAGCTGAGAAGCAGGACCTCAAGGGTAGTAATCTCAGGATTGCTGCCTTTGCCACGCAACAGTGAAGATAGGAATAGAGTGAAGTGGCAGATAAATGCATGGCTGAAGAATTAGAGCAGGGATTCAGATTTCTGGGTAATTGTGACCTCTTCAGGGCAGATGTGACCTGTACAAAAGGGACGAGTTGTACTTGAATAAGAGGAGGATCAATATTCTTGTGAGCAGGTACACTGGAGCCAATTGGGAGTGGATTAAGCTAATATGGCAGAGGTATGGGAACCAGGATGTTAGAGCTGAGGATGAATTAGCAATGGATGATGGATGTAATGTGAATGTAAGAAAGGACAAGCCAATGATAGGGTACAAATGCATGCAGAGCAAAGAGTTAAATCACAGAGGCAAAATTCAAAAGGGCCAAGAATGCAAGACTGAAGGTACTGTATTTAAATGTGTAGCATTCAGAATAGGGTGGATGAACGTGTGGATTTAGAGATTGGTCAGAATGACATTGTGGGCATCGCTGAGTCGTGGCTGAAAGAAGGCCATAGTTGGGAGCTTAATATCAAGGGATATACTTTATATCGAAAGGACAGGTAGGTAGGCAGAGGCAGTGGTGTAGCTCTGGTGGGAAGAGATGGAATTACATCTTCAGAAAGAGGTGACATAGGGTCAGAGAATCTTTCTGGGTGGAGTTAAGAAATTGCAAGGGTGAAAAAAAAACATTATTGGAATCATATATAGGCGTCCAAATAGTAGTTAACTTGTGGGGTTGAGATTGCAAAGGGAACTGGAATAGGCATGTAATGATGCAATTGTAATGCAGGATTCAGTATACAAGGGGATTGGGAAAATCAAATTGGTGTCAGATAGCAAGAGAGAGAATTTGTTGAATGCCTGTGAGATGGCTTTTTCGAGCTGCTTGTGCTTGAGCCTACTTGGGGAAAGGCTACCTTAGATTGGATGTTGTGCAATAACCCAAATCTTATTAGAGAGCTTAATGTAAAAGGAACTTTTAGGAGGCAGTGATCAGAATATGATTGAATACTGCAATTTGAGAGAGAAAAACGTAAGTCATGAGTATCAGTTTTGCAGTGGAATGAAGGGAATTACAGGGGCATGAAAAAGAAGATTTCCCAAGATTGGGGGAGGATACTGGCAGGAATGACAGCAGAGCAGAGATGGCTGAAGTTTCTGGGAATAGTTCACAAGGCGCAGGAAAGATATGTCCCACAGAGAAGGGAGTTCTCAAATGAAAGGGGTAGGCAACCGTGGCTGACAAGGGAAGTTAAGAACTGCATAAAAGCCAAAGAAAAGGAATATAAGGTAGCAAAAGTGAGTGGGAAGTTGGATGATTGGGAAGTGTTTAAAATTCAACAAAAGGCAACTAAGAAAGCTATAAGAAGGGAAAAAATGAAATAAGAGGGCAAACTAGCCAATAATATAAAAGATACTAAAAGTCTTTAACAGTTATATAAAGAGAAAAGTGAGGTGAGAGTTGATATTGGCCCATTGGAAAATGATGCTGGTGAGTTGGTAATAGGAACAAAGAAATGGCAGGTGAACTTAATGGGTATTTTGCATTAGTCTTCACTGTGAAAGACACAAGCAGTGTGCCAGTGGTCCATGAGTATCAGGGCGCAGGAGTGAGTGCCATTGCTATTACAAAGGAAAAAGTGCCAGGCAAACTCAAAAGTCTTAAGTTGGATAAGTCATCTGGACCAGATGGACTACAACTCAGAGTCCCGAGAGAGGTTGCTAAAGAGATAACAGACACTGGTCTTGATCTTTCAAGTACCTTGATTCTGGTATGGTCCTGAAGGTATGGACATTTGCAACTGTCACTCCAGTCTTTAAAAAGGGAGGAAAGCAAAATAAAGTAGCCAGTTAGCCTAACCTTAATGGTTGGAAAAGTGTTGGAGTCTATTATTAAGGATGAGGTTTTGGGGTACTTAGAGACTATGATAAAATAAGTCAAAGTCAGCATAGTTTCTGTAAAGGGAAACCTTGTCTGACAAATCTGTTAAGAGTTCTTTGAGGAAGTGATAAAGGAGAGGCAATAGATGTCATATACTTGGATTTTCAGAAGGCATTAGATAAGGTGCCACACATGAGGCTGCTTAACAAGATAAAATCCTGTGGTGTTACAGGAAAGATACTGGCATGGATAGGTGAATGGCTGAAAGGCAGGAGACGGTGAGTGAGAATAAAGAGGGCCTTCTCAGGTTGGCAGCCAGTGACTAGTGGTATTCTTCAGGGTTCAGTGTTGGGACCACTACTTTTCACATTTATCGATGATTTAGATAATGGAATTGATGGCTTTGTGGCAAAGGTTGCAGAGGGGTAGGTAGTATTGAGGGAGCAATGAGATTGCAGCAGGATTAGACAAATTGGAAGAATGGGCAAAAAAGTGGCAGATGTAATACAATGTTGGGAAATGCATGATAATGCAATTGGGTAAAAGGAACAATAGAGCAAACTATTATCTAAATGAAGAAAAGGTTGGCACAGGTTGAGTCTGTGGCAAAGAAGGCAAATGCAATGTTGGCATTTATTTCAAGGGTATTGAATATAAAGGCAAGGAGATAAGACACTAGTCAGGACACACTTGGAGTATTGTCAACAGTTTTGGGCACCATATCTCGGAAAGGATGTATTGTCATTGGAGAGAGTCCAGAGGAGGTTCACATGGATGATTCAGAGAATGAAGGGGAGCATTTGGCAGCTTTGGGCCTGTACTCGCTGGAATGCGTGGGGATCTCATTAAAAAAGAGGATGTGCTGGAGCTTTTGGAAAGCATCAAGTTGGATAATTCACTGGGACCGGATGAGATGTAACCCAGGCTACTGTGGGAGGTGAGGGAGGAGATTGCTGAGCCTCTGGCGATGATCTTTGCATCATCAATGGGGACAGGAGAGGTTCCGGAGGATTGGAGGGTTCCCTTATTCAAGAAAGGGAGTAAAGATAGCCCAGGAAATTATAGACCAGTGAGTCTTACTTCAGTGGTTGGTAAGTTGATGGAAAAGATCCTGAGAGGCAGGATTTATGAACATTTGGAGAGGTATAATATGATTAGGATTAGTCAGCAGAGCTTTGTCAAGGGAAGGTCGTGCCTTATGAGCCTGATTGAATTTTTTGAGGATGTGACTAAGGTTCGTCCATCATCACCATCATCGATGAAGACCTCGTCACAATTACTACTTTTTACGAGGTCGAGTTGCTAGCTTGACGCTCAACCCAGCACGGATGGAGAGCATACAAGGGAGCCAGCCAGATTCGAACTCGGGAGTTCTCGCCCCAAAGTCCAGCGCTGATGCCACTACACCACCAGCCGGCTGATTTTTGGTGTCAAGACCAGCACTTGATTAGGATTTAAGTGAGTGAGAGTTGCACAGCATCAGCCTCACTCTCTTCCCAATTCCAATCTTGATCCAGTGGCAAGACAAGAGTGGAGACAGCTGGAGATGGGAATAGGCACAGTGGATGACCAGATCATCTTCTGTGTCTTGTCGTGCTCTACGCGTTCCACGACGTTTGCAGAGACCGTTTTCTTGACTGTTGGACCTTCCATTGGTCTCGTCCGCTCAATCCACCGGAGTCTGTCTTCATATGCTGGGATAGACAACTCCCTATCTCACTGAGGGATTGAGACTCGTAGGCTACCTTCACCTGGTTTAGCTGGCTTGTCGAAGCTGTTGCCCGGGTGTGGCCGTTGTCACATGCAAACAGCCACAGGTGAGAGCTGAGTGCCAGGTGGAGACCAAAGGTGAACAAACCGCCCTGAAAAGGATGCAATATGCTCCCCCACCAGAGGTGCTACACCTCCCTGACACCCCATACGCCGGATGTGACAAAATATATTGATGAAGGAAGAGCAGTAGATGTAATGTATATGGATTTCAGCAAGGGATTTAATAAGGTACCCCATGCAAGGCTTATTGAGAAAGTAAGGAGGCATGGGATCCAAGGGGACATTGCTTTGTGGATCCAGAACTGGCTTGCCCACAGAAGGCAAAGAGTGGTTGTAGACGGGTCTTATTCTGCATAGAAGTCTGTGATCAATGGTGTGCCTCGGGGATCTGTTCTGGGACCCTTACTCTTCATGATTTTTATAAATGAGCTGGATGAGGAAGTGGAGGGATGGGTTAGTAAGTTTGCTGATGACACAAAGGTTGGGAGTGTTGTGGATAGTGTAGAGGGCTGTCAGAGGTTGCAGCGGGACATTGATAAGATGCAAAACTGGGCTGAGAAGTGGCAGATGGAGTTCAACCCAGATAAGTGTGAGGTGGTTCATTTTGGTAGGTCAAATATGATGGCAGAATATAGTATTAATGGTAAGACGCTTGGCAGTGTGGAGGATCAGAGGGATCTTGGGGTCCCAGTCCATAGGAAGCTCAAAGCAGCTGCGCAGGTTGACTCTAGTTAAGAAGGCATACAGCGTATTGGCCTTCATCAGTCATGGAATTGAATTTAGGAGTGGAGAAGTAATATTGCAGCTATATAGGACCCTGGTCAGAACCCACTTGGAGTACTGTGCTCAGTTCTGGTCGCCTCACTACAGGAAGGATGTGGAAACCACAGGAAGGGTGCAGAGGAGATTTACAAGGATGTTGCCTGGATTGGGCAGCATGCCTTATGAGAATAGGTTGAGTGAACACGGCCTTTCCTCCTTGGAGTGACAGAGGATGAGAGGTGACCCGATAGAGGTGTATAAGATGATGAGAGGCATTGATTGTGTGGATAGTCAGAGGCTTTTTCCCAGGGCTGAAATGGCTGCCATAAGAGGGCACAGGTTTAAGGTGCTTGGAAGTAGGTACAGAGGAGATGTCAGGGGTAAGTTTTTTACGCAGAGAATGGTGAGTGCATGGAATGGGCTGCCAGCAAGGGTGGTGGAGGCGGATACGATAGGGTCTTTTAAGAGACTTTTGGATAGGTACATGGAGCTTAGAAAAATAGAGGGCTATGGGTAACACTAGTAATTTCTAAGGTAGGGACATGTTTGGCACAACTTTGTGGGCCGAAAGGCCTGTATTGTGCTGTAGGTTTTCTATGTTTCTATGAAACCTACCGAAAGTTGAAAGGTCTAGATAGGGTGGAAGTGGACAGGATATATCTAGAACTAGAGGGTACAGCCTCAAAACTGTGGGCTGATCTTTTGAATTGAATTGACTTTATTACTTACAGCCTTCATTTACATGAGGAGTAAAAATCTTTGTTTCAAATGTGCAAAGTACAGTTATAGTAATGTGTAATAAATATTATGTACAACAGGATAGTCAATATAACATAGAAATACAATTGTATCAGCATGAATAAATCAGTCTGATGGCCTGGTGGAAGAAGCTGTCCCAGAGCCTGTTGGTCCTGGCTTTTATGCTGCAGTACAGAGCATAACAGAGGTAAGGAGAATTTTTTTTTTATAGTGAGAGAATAGTGAATCTGTGGAATGGTCTACAACAGACTGTGGTGAAGTGGTGAAGTCCAAGTCCGTTAGTATATTTATGGTGCAAATTGATAGTTCCTTGATTGGTCAGGGAATCAAAGGATATGGTGAGGCATATGTAAGGGGTTGAATGGGATCTGGGTTCAGCCATAATAGAATGGTGGAGCAGACCCCACTATTCAGATGGGCTGAATGGCCTAATTCTGCTCCTATGTCTTATGGTCTAATGGTCTTATGAAAGGAAGGGGGAAGACGACAGAATAAGAAGGTGGGGTATGGTCTAGAGGGTGACGGGTGAAACCAGATGCATTCGAAGAGCCATGCCCCAGAGCAATGCACTTGCATTGACAAAGACAGGACTCATTAATCCAGCAATCTCCAGTCTATTACTGGAGGATTTATATTGTGGTTCATAAGGTGGTTAAGAATACTTGCTTTTATTAGTCAAGGCATTGAGTTCAAAAGTCAAGAGGTTACGTTGCAACTTTATAAAACACTAGTTCAGGCACATCTGGTCGCCCCCCCCCCCTCCACTGGATATTGAGACTTTGGAGAGGGTGCAACAGGGGTTTACCAGGATGCTGGCTGGTTTCGAGGGCATGTGATATCATGAGAGGCTGGATACACTTGGGTTTAGAGATCTCTTGCGGGATGTAAGGGATAAATTTGTCCCGGTGAGGAAGATAAAGAATGGTAGAGTGAAGGAACCATGGGTGAAAGTGAGGTGGAAAATCTAGTCAGGTGGAAGAAGGCAGCATACATGAGGTTTAGAAAAGCAAGGATCAGATGGGTCTATTGAGGAATATAGGGAAGCAAGAAAGGAGCTTAAGAAGGGGCTGAGAAGAGCAAGAAGGGGGCATGAGAAGGCCTTGGCGAGTAGGGTAAAGGAAAACCCCAAGGCATTCTTCAATTATGTGAAGAAAAAAAAGATGACAGGAGTGAAGGTAGGACCAATTAGAGATAAAGGTGGGAAGATGTGCCTGGAGGCTGTGGAAGTGAGCGAGGTCCTCAATGAATACTTCTCTTCGGTATTCACCAATGAGAGGGAACTTGATGATGGTGAGGACAATATGAGTGAGGTTGATGTTCTGAAGCATGTTGATATTAAGGGAGAGGTGGTGTTGGAGTCGTTAAAATACATTAGGACAGATAAGTCCCCATGGCCTGACGGAATATTCCCCAGGCTGCTCCACGAGGCAAGAGAAGAGATTGCTGAGCTTCTGGCTAGGATCTTTATGTCCTCGTTGTCCATGGGAATGGTACCGGAGGATTGGAGGGAGGCGAGTGTTGTTCCCTTGCTCAAAAAAGGTAGTAGGGATAGTCCAGGTAACTATAGACCAGTGAGCCTTATGTCTGTGGTGGGAAAGCTGTTGGAAAAGATTCTTAGAGATAGGATCTATAGGCATTTAGAGAATCATGGTCTGATCAGGGACAGTCAGTATAGCTTTGTGAAGGGCAGATCGTGTCTAACAAGCTTGATAGAGTTCTTTGAGGAGGTGACCAGGCATATAGATGAGGGTAGTGCACTGGATGTGATCTGTATGGATTTTAGTAAGGCATTTGACAAGGTTCCACACGGTAGGCTTATCCAGAAAGTTAGAAGGCATGGGATCCAGGGAAGTTTGGCCAGGTGGATTCAGAATTGGCTTGCCTGCAGAAGGCAGAGGGTGGTGGTGGAGGGAGTACATTCAGATTGGAGGATTGTGACTAGTGGTGTCCCACAAGGATCTGTTCTGGGACCTCTACTTTTTGTGATTTTTATTAACGACGTGGATGTGGGGGTAGAAGGGTGGGTTGGCAAGTTTGCAGACGACACAAAGGTTGGTGGTGTTTTAGATAGTGTAGAGGATTGTCAAAGATTGCAGAGAGACATTGATAGGATGCAGAAGTGGGCTGAGAAGTGGCAGATGGAGTTCAATCCGGAGAAGTGTGAGGTGGTATACTTTGGAAGGACAAACTCCAAGGCAGAGTACAAAGTAAATGGCAGGATACTTGGTAGTGTGGAGGAGCAGAGGGATCTCGGGGTACATATCCACAGATCCCTGAAAGTTACCTCGCAGCTGAATAGGGTAGTTAAGAAAGCTTATGGGGTGTTAGCTTTCATAAGTCGAGGGATAGAGTTTAAGAGTCGCGATGTAATGATGCAGCTCTATAAAACTCTGGTTAGGCCACACTTGGAGTCCTGTGTCCAGTTCTGGTCATCTTACTATAGGAAGGATGTGGAAGCATTGGAAAGGGTACAGAGGAGATTTACCAGGATGCTGCCTGGTTTAGAAAGTATGCATTATGATCAGAGATTAAGGGAGCTAGGGCTTTACTCTTTGGAGAGAAGGAGGATGAGAGGAGACATGATAGAGGTGTACAAGATAATAAGAGGAATAGATAGAGTGGATAGCCAGCGCCTCTTCCCCAGGGCACCACTGCTCAATACAAGAGGACATGGCTTTAAGGTAAGGGGTGGGAAGTTCAAGGGGGATATTGGAGGAAGGTTTTTTACTCAGAGAGTAGTTGGTGCGTGGAATGCACTGCCTGAGTCAGTGGTGGAGGCAGATACACTAGTGAAGTTTAAGAGACTACTAGACAGGTATATGGAGGAATCTAAGGTGGGGGCTTATATGGAAGGCAGGGTTTGAGGGTCGGCACAACATTGTTGGCCGAAGGGCCTGTACTGTGCTGTACTGTTCTATGTTCTATGCTCTCTCTGGAGTGGGAGAGGCTGAGGGGAGATATGATAGAGGTTTGTGAGGTTATGAGAGGCATAGGTAGAGTAAACAGGGAATATGTGTTTTCCAGGGTTGAAATTTCTAATACCGGAGAGCATGAGAGGGCGTAGGTTGAAGGGAGATGTGAGGGGTAAGTGTTTTTATTCAGAGAGTGATGGATACCTGGAATGTACTGCCTGGTATGGTGGTAGTGGCAAATAGATTACAGGCTTTTAAGAGATGTTTGGATAGGCACATTGAAGTAAGGAAGAAAGAGGGATATGCACATGTGTAGGTAGGAGGCATTAGTGTTTTTGATTTGCTCTTTAGCTGGTTTGGCACAGCATGCCGAGCTGAAGGGCCTGTTCCTGTGCTGTACTCTGCCATACTCTGTGTATAAGATGGTCTCTCAGCACACAAGATGTGTGTAAGTTCAGTACCTGCAGCCAGAACTAAGTAATCCTTATTAGGATTCTCTCTGCTCACCCTACAAAATGTGGGAAAGGTGCCTAAAACATACTGTCTTGAACACTCTTGGCTAATATTCCCATGTCCAATCTCCTGTCGTCTCTGAGCACACAAGCAAATAAACCTGAACACAGGACAGTTTGCAAGGGTGAGTGTGGTGGGATTCACCTCCACAGATTCAAATAAAATTAATAGAGAGGAGGAACTTGAGTGTAAAATGTACGATATGAACTATATAAAATAATTTGCTCAAAGCCCATAAGATGCCATTCAGAGTAATTTTTCTTCATCTTGGTCTCAGCAGCAAAAATATGATAGAATTGTTCAACAGATTAAAATTGACTGCAAGAATTCCAGTTTAAAAATAAATAGTAGAACATAGAATGAAATGTACACATTTTTACCTTGTGTATTCAGATTACATATCCAAAATATGTTTCATGATTTCCAAATCAACCCATACCGATGAATTATAGAGAGTTTATAAAAAAATAAAAATACTATCTAACTCTCCTTGTATTCAAGGTCAAATGAATAATTCTCATTATCCTCTTACTGCTTCAAACATAATGCTTAACAGGTTATTCCGGGGAGGGGCATGGACCAATTCTTTATTCATCAAAATGAGGTCAGTGAGTGCTTATTAAAACTAGCAACCAAAGCAAGCATTCTAGATGGTTAAGAAATATCGCCTAGCACAAGCGTTTTCACACAACACAGTAGAAAACCTGAATCATTGCTAATCAGGATCAACTTGATTTGCCATTTACATTTACATATGTTAGGAATTTGCTGTGCTGTGTTGGTGAGGGTGCGACATGCAACAAAAACACATTCATCAATTATAAAGAATTCTATAAAAGTAAAGTTAGAGGTTAAACATAGAAACATAGAAAATAGGTGCAGGAGTAGGCCATTTGGCCCTTCGAGCCTGCACCACCATTCAGTATGATCATGGCTGATCATCCAACTCAGAACCCTGTACCAGCCTTCCCTCCATACCCCCTGATCCCTTTAGCCACAAGGGCCATATCTAACTCCCTCTTAAATATAGCCAATGAACTGGCCTCAACTGTTTCCTGTGGCAGAGAATTCCACAGATTCACCACTCTCTGTGTGAAGATGTTTTTTCTAATCTCGGTCCTAAAAGGCTTCCCCTTTATCCTCAAACTGTGACCCCTCGTTCTGGACTTCCCCAACATTGGGAACAATCTTCCTGCATCTAGCCTGTCCAATCCCTTTAGGATTTTATACGTTTCAATAAGATCCCCCCTCAATCTTCTAAATTCCAACAAGTATAAGCCTACTCGATCCAGTCTTTCATCATATGAAAGTCCTGCCATCCCAGGAATCAATCTGGTGAACCTTCTTTGTACTCCCTCTATGGCAAGAATGTCTTTCCTCAGATTAGGGGACCAAAACTGCACACAATACTCCAGGCGTGGTCTCACCAAGGCCTTGTACAACTGCAGTAGTACCTCCCTGCTCCTGTACTCGAATCCTCTTGCTATGAATGCCAGCATACCATTCGCCTTTTTTACTACCTGCTGTACCTGCATGCCCACTTTCAATGACTGGTGTATAATGACACCCAGGTCTCGTTGCACCTCCCCTTTTCCTAATCGGCCACCATTCAAATAATAATCTGTTTTCCTGTTTTTGCCACCAAAGTGGATAACCTCACATTTATCCACATTAAATTTCATCTGCCATGAATTTGCCCACTCACCTAACCTATCCAAGTCACCCTGCATCCTCTTAGCATCCTCCTCACAGCTAACACTGCCGCCCAGCTTCGTGTCATCCGCAAACTTGGAGATGCTGCATTTA
The DNA here is from genome assembly GCF_963921235.1 of Mobula hypostoma. Lineage (NCBI taxonomy): Eukaryota > Metazoa > Chordata > Chondrichthyes > Myliobatiformes > Myliobatidae > Mobula > Mobula hypostoma. Next base: position 12,436,918 of record NC_086111.1, on the reverse strand, counting down.
ATTCCCTCATCTAAGTCATTAATATATATTGTAAACAACTGGGGTCCCAGCACTGAGCCTTGAGGTACCCCGCTAGTCACTGCCTGCCATTCTGAAAAGGTCCCGTTTATTCCCACTCTTTGCTTCCTGTCTGCCAACCAATTCTCTACCCATATCAATACCATACCTCCAATACCGTGTGCTTTAAGTTTGCACACTAATCTCCTGTGTGGGACCTTGTCAAAAGCCTTCTGAAAATCCAAATATACCACATCCACTGGTTTTCCCCTATCCACTCTACTAGTTACCTCCTCAAAAAATTCTATGAGATTCTTCAGACATGATTTTCCTTTCACAAATCCATGCTGACTTTGTCCGGTGATTTCACCGCTTTCCAAATGTGCTGTTATCACATCTTTGATAACTGACTCTAGCATTTTCCCCACCACCGATGTTAGGCTAACCGGCCTATAATTCCCTGGTTTCTCTCTCCCTCCTTTTTTAAAAAGCGGGGTTACATTAGCCACCCTCCAATCCTCAGGAACTAATCCAGAATCTAAAGAGTTTTGAAAAATTATCACTAATGCATCCACTATTTCTTGGGCTACTTCCTTAAGCACTCTGGGATGCAGACCATCTGGCCCTGGGGATTTACCTGCCTTTAATCCCTTCAATTTACCTGACACCACTTCCCTACTAACATGTATTTCCCTCAGTTCCTCCATCTCACTGGACCCTCTGTCCCCTACTATTTCCGAAAGATTATTTATGTCCTCCTTAGTGAAGACAGAACCAAAGTAGTTATCCAATTGGTCTGCCATGTCCTTGTTCCCCATAATCAATTCATCTGTTTCTGTCTGTAGGGGACCTACATTTGTCTTAACCAATCTTTTTCTTTTCACATATCTATGAAAGTTTTTACAGTCAGTTTTTATGTTCCCTGCCGGCTTTCTCTCATAATCTTTTTTCCCTTTCCTAATTAAGCCCTTTATCCTCCTCTGCTGGACTCTGAATTTCTTCCAGTCCTCAGGTGAGCCACTTTTTCTGGCTAATTTGTATGTTTCTTCTTTGGAATTGATACTATCCCTAATTTCCCTTGTCAGCCACGGGTGCACTACCTTCCCTGATTTATTCTTTTGTCAAACTGGGATGAACAATTGTTGTAGTTCATCCATGCGATCTTTAAATGCTTGCCATTGCATATCCACCGTCAACCTTTTAAGTATCATTTGCCAGTCTATCTTAGCTAATTCACATCTCATACCTTCAAAGTTACCCTTCTTTAAGTTCAGAACCTTTGTTTCTGAATTAATTATGTCACTCTCCATCTTAATGAAGAATTCCACCATATTATGGTCACTCTTACCCAAGGGGCCTCTCACAACAAGATTGCTAATTAACCCTTCCTTATTGCTCAATTCCCAGTCTAGAATGGCCTGCTCTCTAGTTGGTTCCTCGACATGTTGGTTCAAAAAACCATCCCGCATACATTCCAAGAAATCCTCTTCCGCAGCACCCTTACCAATTTGGTTCACCCAATCTATATGTAGATTGAAGTCACCCATTATAACTGCTGTTCCTTTATTGCACGCATTTCTAATTTCCTGTTTAATGCCATCCCCAACCTCACTACTACTGTTAGGTGGCCTGTACACAACTCCCACCAGCGTTTTATGCCCCTTAGTGTTATGCAGCTCTACCTATATCGATTCCACATCCTCCCGGCTAATGTCCTTCCTTTCTATTGCATTAATCTCCTCTCTAACCAGCAATGCTACCCCACCTCCTTTTCTTTCATGTCTATCCCTCCTGAATATTGAATATCCCTGAATGTTCAGCTCCCATCCTTGGTCACCCTGGAGCCATGTCTCTGTGATCCCAACTATATCATATTCATTAATAACAATCTGTACTTTTAATTCATCCACTTTGTTACGAATGCTCCTTGCATTGACACACAAAGCCTTCAGGCTTGCTTTTACAACACTTATACAGTTATGTTGAAAAGTGGCCCTCTTTGATTTTTGCTCTGAATTTGCCGGCCTGCCACTTTTACTTTTCACCTTACTACTTTTTGCTTCTACCCTCATTTTACACCCCTCTGTCTCTCTGCACTTGTTCCCATCCCCCTGTTGTGAACTAACCTCCTCTCTCCTAGTCTCTTTAATTTGATTCCCAGCCCCCAACCATTCTAGTTTAAAGTCACCTCAGTAGTCCTCGCAAATCTCCCCGCCAGGATATTGGTCCCCCTAGGATTTAAGTGTAACACATCCTTTTTGTACAGGTCACACCTGTGCCAAAAGAGGTCCCAATGATCCAAGAACTTGAATCCCTGCCCCCTGCTCCAATCCCTCAGCCACGCATTTATCCTCCACCTCATTGCATTCCTACTCTCACTGTCGCGTGGCACAGGCAGTAATCCCGAGATTACTACCTTTGCAGTTCTTTTTCTCAACTCCCTTCCTAACTCCCTATATTCTCCTTTCAGGACCTCATCCCTTTTCCTGCCTATGTCTATGTACCACGACCTCTGGCTCCTCACCCTCCCACTTCAGGATATCTTGGACACGATCAGAAATATCCCAGACCCTGGCACCAGGGAGGCAAACTACCATCCGGGTCTCTGGACTGCATCCACAGAATCGCCTATCTGACCCCCTTACTATCGAGTCCCCTATTACTACTGCCCTCCTCTTCCTTTCCCTATCCTTACTGAGCTACAGGGCCGGACTCAGTGCCAGAGGCACAGCTACTGTCGCTTCCCCCAGGTAAGCTGTCCCCCCCAACAGTACTCAAACGGGCTCAGCCACTGGGGTACTCTCTAGTACCTGACTCTTCCCCTTCTGCCTCCCGTGGCCCCGGTTTGACCACCTGCCTGTAACTCCTCTCTATCAACTCCTCACTCTCCCTGACCGGGACTGATATGGAATGAAATGTGCATGAAGGACCGATTATGGAATGAAATGTGCATAAATATGTGCTTTTATTCAGAATATAACCAGCATTGTAAAAAGTGGTTTGAAGTGTTTACTGTGCAGTGCAGACATGGGTAATGGACAGCGAGAGGTGGTGAGGGGAGCAAACTAAAAAGGACTCCTCTTTTTTGCCTTCCTCTGTTCTTAAAGAGTGGAGCGACATTTGCAATTTTCCAGTCCTCCAGGACCATGCCAGAATCAAGTAATTTTTGAAAGATCTGTTATCTCTTCAGCAACCTTTTTCAGGACTCTGGGATGTAGTCAGTCTGGTCCAGGTGACTTATCCAATTTAAGACCTTTCAGTTTGCCTAGTACTTTGTCCTTTGTAACAGCAATGGCACTCACTCCTGCTCCCTGACACTCACGGCCCTCTGGCATACAGCTTGTGTTTTCCACATTAACTTCCATTTGCCATTTCTTTGTCCCCTATTACTACTTCACCAGCATCATTTTCCAGTGGTCCAGTATCAACTCTCACCTCCCTTTTATTCTTTATATAACTGAAAAAACCTTTAGTAACTTTGCTTTATATTATCGGCCAGCTTGCCGTCAATGGAGGGAAATGGACTGTATGCAGACTGGAGGGATTAGGCATCATTAGCTTAATTTCAGCTCAACAACAGGGCAAAAGGGCTGTTCCTATGCCCCATGGTTTCCTAATACTGTAACAATGCCACCGAATGCCAAACGGAGGTACTTTGACTTTCTTGGTTGAAGTTGTTTTGATTGCAGCACTTAAGAGAAATTTGGATGGGAGAGGTATGGAGGGAAAAGGAAGTGGTGCTAGGCAAACTGAAAGGTCTTAAGGTGGATTAGTCACCTGGGCCAGATGGACTACATCCTGGAGTCCTGAAAGAGGTTGCTGACTAGATAAGGGATGCATTGGACATGATCTTTCAAGAATCACTTGATTCTAGCATGGTCCCAATTATTAAAACTATACAGGCACTATATGACAATCCTACTGCTAGGATTAAAATCAATGGATATTTATCTAATAGTTTTACCCTAGAAAGGGGCACGAGACAAGGTTGTGCATGGTCACCGCTACTCCTCGCATTATATCTGGAACCATTAGCTCAACACATCAGACAAAATGAAGATATCAGGGGAATTACTATTAAAAGGACAGAACATAAATTGGCCTGTTACACAGATGACATTTTGATCTATCTAGGGCAACCAACATACTCTTTACCTAAATTGATGCAATCCTTTGAACAATACGGCCAATTATCAGGATATAAGATCAACATAGATAAAACCCAACTACTTTCATATAACTATAGCCCACCAAGAGAAATTGAAAACAAATATCCTTGGGCATGGCGAACAGAGTCTGTCAAATGTTTGGGCATCATTATCAGACATCCCACCCCTCCAGGAAGTTCCGGGAGTCTCCTGCATATTGATAGTGCCTCCCTGATGCCCGCAAATTATATACAATATCCAGGAAATCAATTTTTTTGAGAGTGAGCAAGCGTGAGATAGAGTGTGAGCGAGAGCGAGCGCGACCATGAGGGAGAGAGAGAGCGCGCGCCATGGCAGAGTGTTCCTAAAAAAGGAAATATAAAATGTACGTCACCCCCGACTACACTAAAGTGTACCCCTGCCTAATAGGGGTCAAAAATAATGACAGTGTTGCTTGCTGCACTGTTTGCAACAGTGACTTTTCTATTGCCCATGGTGGGTTAAGACTGTAAAAGACATGTTGAGGTGGGTTTAACAGGTGTCATTCATTCATTAGCATAGCTAACATTATTTAAACTAGCTGGCTAGCTGCTAAGGAGCTACTCTATTGCAGACATCCCACCTCTCCCACAAGTTCCGGGAGTCTCCCGCAAATTGATGGTGCTACCTCCCCGAAATGAGTTTTTGCAGGGTGGAATGTCCGCATTATGCCAAAAGATTCGGCAAAATTATCAGAATGCAACTAACAGCCTATATATAAAAAATTAAGGAAGATACAACAAGATGGAACCTAATTCCTTTTCTTAGTCTCAGTTCAAGGATTGAATCTATTAAAATGAATATACTGCTCAGACTACTATATCTCTTTCAGACCCTACCAATAGAGGTTAACCAAAATCAATTCAATGAATGGAACAAGATGCAATCAAGATATATATGGCAAGGTAAAAGGCCTAAAGTCTGTCTCAAAACTTTGCAATTAGCCAAGGAAAAGGGGAGATGGGGCCTACCTTCTCGTAGAGATTACTATTTTGCAGCACAGTTGGAGCTGTGATTTGCTGGTGCAATCCATCATATGATGCTCAATGGAAAAACATTAGGAGAGGATACTTTCCATCCCCACACAGGCAATTTTGTCTGATAACAACCTACGGAGTTACATAAATAATATTGACAACCCGTGGGTGAAATGGACTCTTAAAATATGGAAAACTATTATAAAAGAATATAAACTAGAGAGAGACATTGCAATTCTTAAATGGTGTGCATATGACTCGGATTTTATGCCGAATAAACTGGATGCTAAATTTAAGGACTGGACAGCTAAAGGGATAACAGCTATTTGCAATATAATGAAAGAAGGAACACTGTTCAGTTTTGGAATGCTCAAAGAGAAACACTTATTAGGAAAACAAGACTTTTATTGATATTTACAGATGTGACAGTATATTAATAGTATGGTTAAAAATGTAACCAAGGCAAGTACATGCTTGATAGAGCTATTTAAAAAAGCATATAATTCAGACAATGGTAGTAGAATAATTTCAAGCGTGTACAAGGGTTTGTCAAATCTTAAAACACATTCCACTTCATACATTAAAACAAAATGGGAGAAGGAAGGAGGGATAATAATATCGAGGAAGACTGGACAATAATATGGAGGTATCAATAGAAGTATACCAATTCACAGAAATGGAGGGAGTTTGGGTGGAAAAACTTGATAAGATATTTTATTATACCCTCTCAGAAATCCCATTATGATAGTAACCTCCGTGTTTGCTGGAGAAATTGTGGAAATCAAAATGCAAACCATTATCATATTTTCTGGGAATGTCTCGTTATCAAAGACTATTGGAGTGGGATGCACAATGCCCTACAAGACATCTTTAAATGTGAAATACATAGAATAGTACAGCAAAGTACAGGCCCTTCGGCCCACAGTGTTGTGCCAACCCTCAAACCCTGCCCCCCATATAAGCCCCCACCTTAAATTCCTCCATATACCTGTCTAGTAGTCTCTTAAACTTCACTAGTGTATCTGCCTCCACCACTGACTCAGGCAGTGCATACAATGCACCAACCACTCTCTGAGTAAAGAACCTTCCTCTAATATCCCCCTTGAACTTCCCACACCTTACCTTAAAGCCATGTCCTCTTGTATTGAGCAGTGGTGCCCTGGGGAAGAGGCGCTGGCTATCCACTCTATCTATTCCTCTTATTATCTTGTACACCTCTATCATGTCTCCTCTCATCCTCCTTCTCTCCAAAGAGTAAAGCCCTAGCTCCTTTAATCTCTGATCATAATGCATACTCTCTAAACCAGGCAGCATCCTGGTAAATCTCCTCTGTACCCTTTCCAATGCTTCCACATCCTTCCTATAGTGAGGCGATCAGAACTGGACACAGTACTCCAAGTGTGGCCTAACCAGAGTTTTAAAGAGCTGCATCATTACATCACGACTCTTAAACTCTATCCCTCGACTTATGAAAGCTAACACCCCATAAGCTTTCTTAACTACCCTTTCCACCTGTGAGGCAACTTTCAGAAATCTGTGGACATGTACCCCCAGATCCTTCTGCTCCTCCACACTCCCAAGTATCCTGCCATTTGCTTTGTACTCTGCCTTGGAGTTTGTCCTTCCAAAGTGTACCACCTCACACTTCTCTGGGTTGAACTCCATCTGCCACTTCTCAGCCCACTTCTGCATCCTATCAATGACTCTCTGCAATCTTTGACAATCCTCTACGCTACCTACAACACCACCAACCTTTGTGTCGTCTGCAAACTTGCCAACCCACCCTTCTACCCCCACATCCACGTCGTTAATAAAAATCACGAAAAGTAGAGGTCCCAGAACAGATCCTTGTGGGACACCACTAGTCACAAACCTCCAATCTGAATGTACTCCCTCCACCATGACCCTCTGCCTTCTGCAGGCAAGCCAATTCTGAATTCACCTGGCCAAACTTCCCTGGATCCCATGCCTTCTGACTTTCTGAATAAGCCTACCGTGTGGAACCTTGTCAAATGCCTTACTAAAATCCATGTAGATCACATCCAGTGCACTACCCTCATCTATATGCCTGGTCACCTCCTCAAATAACTCTATCAAGCTTGTTAGACACAATCTGCCCTTCACAAAGCCATGCTGACTGTCCCTGATCAGACCATGATTCTCTAAATGCCCGGAGATCCGATCTCTAAGAATCTTTTCCAACAGCTTTCCCACCACAGACGTAAGGATCACTGGTCTATAATTACCCGGACTATCCCTACTACCTTTTTTGAACAGAGGGACAATATTCGCCTCCCTCCAATCCTCCGGTACCATTCCCGTGGACAACAAGGACATAAAGATCCTAGCCAGAGGCTCAGCAATCTCTTCCCTCGCCTCGTGGAGCAGCCTGGGGAATATTCAGTCAGGCCATGGGGACTTATCCGTCCTAATGTATTTTAACAACTCCAACACCTCCTCTCCCTTAATATCAACATGCTCCAGAACATCAACCTCATTCATATTGTCCTCACCATCATCAAGTTCCCTCTCATTGGTGAATACCAAAGAGAAGTATTCATTGAGGACCTTGCTCACTTCCACAGCCTCCAGGCACATCTTCCCACCTTTATCTCTAATTGGTCCTACCTTCACTCCTGTCATCCTTTTTTTCTTCACATAATTGAAGAATGCCTTGGGGTTTTCCTTTACCCTACTCGCCAAGGCCTTCTCATGCCCCCTTCTTGCTCTTCTCAGCCCCTTCTTAAGCTCCTTTCTTGCTTCCCTATATTCCCCAATAGACCAATCTGATCCTTGCTTTTCTAAACCTCATGTATGCTGCCTTCTTCCACCTGACTAGATTTTCCACCTCACTTGTCACCCATGGTCCCTTCACCCTACCATTCTTTATCTTCCTCACGGGGACAAATTTATCCCTAACATCCTGCAAGAGATCCCTAAACATCGACCACATGTCCATGGTACATTTCCCTGCAAAAACATCATCCCAATTCACACCCACAAGTTCTAGCCTTATAGCCTCATAATTTGCTCTTCCCCAATTAAAAATGTTCCTGTCCTCTCTGATTCTATCCTTTTCCATGATAATGCTAAAGGCCAGGGAGTGGTGGTCACTGTCCCCCAGATGCTTACCCACTGAGAGATCTGTGACCTGACCCGGTTCATTACCTATTACTAGATCTAGTATGGCATTCCCCCTAGTCGGCCTGTCCACATACTGTGACAGGAATCCGTCCTGGACACACTTAACAAACTCTGCCCCATCTAAACCCTTGGAACTAATCAGGTGCCAATCAATATTAGGGAAGTTAAAGTCACCCATGATAACAACCCTGTTATTTTTGCACCTTTCCAAAATCTGCCTCCCAATCTGCTCCTCTGTATCTCTGCTGCTACCAGGGGGCCTATAGAATACCCCCAATAGAGTAACTGCTCCCTTCCTGTTCCTGAATTCCACCCATACTGACTCAAAAGAGGATCCTGCTACATTACCCACCCTTTCTGCAGCTGTGATAGTATCCTTGAACAGTAATGCCACCCCTCCTCCCCTTTTTCCGCCCTCTCTATCCCTTTTAAAGCACTGAAATCCAGGAATATTGAGAATCCATTCCTGCCCTGGTGCCAGCCAAGTCTCTGTAATGGCCACTACATCATAATTCCATGTATGTATCCAAGCTCTCAGTTCATCACCTTTGTTCCTGATGCTTCTTGCATTGAGGTACACACATTTCAGCCCTTCTACCTTACTGTCTTTACACTGTTTATTCTGCTTTTCTTTCCTCAAAGCTTCTCTATATTTAGATCTGGCTTTACTCCATGCATTTCTTTCACTGCTTTATTGCTCTGGGTCCCATCCCCTTGCAAATTAGTTTAAACCCTCCCGAACCATGCTAGCAAACCTACCTGCAAGGATATTGCTCCCCCTCGAGTTCAGGTGCAACCCATCCAATCTGTACAGGTCCCACCTTCCCCAGAAAAGATCCCAATGATCCAAAAATCTAAAACCCTGCTCCCTGCACCAACTTCTTAGCCACGCATTCAACTGCCATATCCTCCAATTCTTACCATCACTGTCACATAGCACTGGTAGCAATCCTGAGAACAATCCTTGAGGTCCTGTTCTTCAGCCTTCTGCCTAGTTCCCGAAACTCACACTTCAGGACCTCATCCCTCTTCCTGCCTATGTCGTTGGTCCCTAAATGTATCACGGCTTCTGGTTGCTTTCCCTCTCATACCAGGGTGTCGTGCACCCGGTCAGAGACATCCCGGACCCTGGCACCCGGGATGCAACAAACCATGTGGGTGTCCTTCTCACGTCCACAAAATCTCCTGTCTGCTCCCCTGACTATGGAGTCTCCAATGACGACAGCTCTCTTCTTCTCTGTCCCACCCTTCTGCACCACCGGGTCAGACTCAGTGCCAGAGGCCCTGCCACCATGGCTCACCCCTGGTCGGTCATCCCCGCCAACAGTATCCAGGACGGTAAACTTATTAATCAGGGGAATGGCTACAGGGGTGCTCTGCACTACCTGTCTGCTCACCTTCACTTTACCCCCTCTGACTGTCACCCAATGACCTGCTTCCGACAGCCTAGGTGTGACTACCTCCCTGTAGCTCTCATCTATGACTGCCTCATTCTCCCTTATGAGTCAAAGGTCATCCAGCTGCTGCTCCAGATTCCTTACATGGTCTTCCAGATCACCCAGACATATGCACTTCTGGCAGATGTGACACTGCGGGAGAGGGGCGTTCTCCCAAGACTGCCACATCTCACATGAGAGGCACATCACCGTCTCAGAAGACATTGTAAAGACTAACTGCAAGCAAGCTTGTCCTCCGCCTCTTCGAGTCAAAGACTCAAAGCTCCACTCCTTCACTGGCCCAGTCACTCTCTAGCCGCTTTCCACAGGCTGCTTCATTTGAGCTATCCCTCTATTTATATGTCTGAGCTTTTCAAAATGTTTGGTCACCTGACCTAAATTGCCCAATCAGCTGCTTTCTGCTGAGTCTGAGCTATTGAAACCTTGATTGTCTAATCAACGGCTTTCTGCTTAGAGAGTAAGACCATAGATTTTGGGTATATACCTCAAGAATGGTTGAAAAGAGATAAATATTTCATGAATATACTGCTGGTGGCTGGTTACCAGGAAATGGTTATCACAGGAGAGCCCAACTTTAAATGTATGGATGGAAATTACAATGGAAATTTACAAAATGGAGAAGATAACAGCATCTGTTAATCATAAGTGGAACAATTTGATTCGTACTGGAAAAAATAGTTTAACTGCATAACACCTCATAGGCCTGATTTTATTCTCACAAGTCAATGAATATGTTGTAAAAAAAAATCACTCCCTACTTTGTACATAGTTTTCTTCTTTCGATTGTTCTTTCTTTCCTCTCCTTTCTGTAAGTGTATACCTCAGATAAATATTATGTGGAGGTTTGTGACAAATATGACTATATGATATATATGTACAGTATCTGAAATACATCCTATGGAAAGTTTTGTTTGATGATGAATGAGGGAGGAATTTCATTTAAAGCTTTCAAAGGCCTAGACAGAGTGGATGTGAAGAGGATGTTTCCTATGGTGAGGGAGTCTAGGACTAGAGGGCACAGCCTCAGAATAGAGGGACGTCCATTTAGAATGGAAATGAGGACTTTCTTTAGTCAGAGGGTGGTGAATCTGTTTAATTCGTTACCACAAGGTGGCCATAATAGTGAGGTGATTGGGTGTATTTAAGGCAGAGGTTGATAGGTTCTTCATTAGTCAGGGTGTGAAAGGTTATGAGGAGAAGGCAGGAGATTGGGGTTGAGAGAGAAAATGGATCACCACAATGAAATGGCAGAGCAGACTTGATGGGCCATATGGCCTAATTCTGCTCCTATTTCTTATGGTCAATATCAACACCAATTCCCTGGTGAACATTGAAGCAAAGTATTCATTAGGTACCTCCCCTTCTTCCGTCGACTCCAGGTACATGTTTCCTCTTCTACCCCTGATCAGTCCTACTTCACTGTAGGCATCCTCCTGTTGTTCACATACGTGTAGGGCACCTCAGCGTTTTCCTTAATCCTACTTGTCAAGGCTTTCTCACGTCACCTTCCACCTTTCCTAAGTTCCTTCCTGGTTACGTTGTAGCTCTCTGGAGCCCTGTCTGATCCTTGCTTCCTTAAACCTTAAGTAAGCTTCTTTTTCCTTCTTGACTAGATGTTCCACATCTTTTGTGAACCATGTTTCCTTCATTCCACCATCCTTTCCCTGCCTCAATGGGATGACACCTTGCAGGTGCTCCTTAAACAACCTTCATATTTTTGTTGTACATTTCCATGAGTACATCAGTTCCCATTTTGTGCTCCCAAATTCCTACCTAATAGCATTATAACTTCCCCCTCCCTCAATTAAAAACTTGCCCATACTGTCTGTTCCTGTCCCTCTTCAAGGCTGTGGTAAAGGTCAGGGAGTTGTGGTTAGTGCCTCTGAAATGCTCACCTATCCAGAGATCTGTCACCTGACCGGGTTCATTGCCTTGTACCTGATCCACTGTGGCCTCCCCTGTCAATGGCATATGTGTCAGGAATCTTTCTCCTGGATACTCCTAACAAATTCTGCCCCATCTAAACTTTTTGCATTAAGGAGGTGCCAATTAATATCAGGGAGGTCAAAGTCACCCTTGACAATCACACTGTTAGTTTTGCACCTTTTCAAAATCTGCCTCTCAATTTTTTCCTAATGTCTCAGTTGCTGGGGGGGGGGCAGTGGTTGTCTTAGGATATTCCTATTGAGTCTCTGCTCCTTTACTGTTTCTACCTTTCACCCACACTGACTCAGTGCACAACCCCTCCACAACATTCTCTCTTTCTGCTGCTGTGACACTATCCCTGATTAGTAATTAGTAACTCCTTGTGGGAGTTGGGTTCCCATCCAGCATGAAGTTGAGTTTTATTTGGAGTGCCTAGACCAATGCCAAGTGAGGTACAACTGTGAGTCTGGCTAAGCTATTCTGAAGGACAATTAAGAGCTAACTACTACAATTCTTTTTAGGAAGAAGGTTTTCTTCCCTCAGGTGAATCAGATTTTTAATGACTCCGCTGTGCTTCAGAGACCACCATTTATAGAAGAGTGGATTCCAGTTAATTTGGACACATGAGGCCAGTACATTTTGGCCCAATTATGTGGCTGCCCCAATTAGTTCAAATTTCATGGAATTAGTTAAAAAGATATACAAAAAAAGATATTGTTTAACTGAGAAATTATGTACTTAAATGAAATACAGAACAAATTAGAACACTCACAATACCACTATATTACTATAAAACTGTGTATTAGTAATGTAATAAAATCAGCACAGATATCAAACGCAGATAATGCACTGCCTTCATACAAAGCTTTAGATGACTGCATCCTCCAAATATTCATTTTCATTGTAACACTTATTCTGCGAGTTAGTAATAGAAAAGCACAGCACAAAAACAGGCCCTTCAGCCCATCTAGTTTGTGCCAAACCACTAAAACTGCCTAGTCCAATCAACCTACACACATACTATGGCCACCCTGTCGTCCATGTAAACTGCTCTTAAATGTTGAAATTGAGCTCACAAGTATCACTTGCCCTGGCAGCTCATTCCACACCTTCAGGACCACTAAATGAACAAGTTTCCCATCATGTTCCCCTTAAACTTTTCACCTTTCACCTTTAACCCATTACCTCTAGTTGTCCCACCCAACTTCAGTGGAAAGTTTAAGATGGCACTGGTGAACCTCAGCAACTTCTGGCTGGTGGCTAACGAAACAAGGAGAGCAGCTAAATACTTTGTTAACTGTGCTTTTCTGGCAAATTATCATCACAAGTAATAGTCCGTAACCTCCCTTTGGACCTGCAGGCAATTCGATGTGGCGAGTCGAGGCGGTGGAAGCGTCACTGAGAGTGTGGAAGAGTGTGAAAGGTCAGGCACAGGCCGAATGGAAGCCGTGTGTTCCAGGCCTCAGGGCATACCAATGCGACTGAACACAATGTTTGGACTGAGAGTTACAGACTGCGAGGCTGTGAAGTCCAGCATATCCAAGCAGCAGAAACCATTGTTCGGACAGAGAGCTAAGCACCAGGCCAGATTTGAAAAGGTCAAGGTACTTAGTGCCTGAAGTGGTGTATGGGCCAGTTTAGGTTGTGCTCTACAATGTTTACTTGGCTCTATGCTGAACTTTGGGATTCTCCTGCAAGCTTCAGTTCAGAAACCCTATTTGTCTGCGGTTACTGTTTGCATGATTTTTTTTTTCAATGCACGTTAGGTATTTGATGGTCTTTTTTATGGATCATTTTATTATTTTATTATGGGTTCTTTTATATGGGCAGTATGTGGTTATTATTCTCCACATGAGGTGTTAGAAAGTCTTTTTGTACAGTATAAAAAGTATGTGCGTGTGTGTGTGTTTGGAGAGTGCTAGGAGACAAATCTCAAGGTTGTATAATGTATACATATTTGAAAATAAATGTACTTTGAACTGTGCACAAACTCTATCCTATCTAGTCCTCTTACTGTATGGGAGTCAACCTTATCCTTCATGTGATCCCTCTACAGATTACTTCCTCTAAATCCCCCGGACTGTTGGGTGGTGTACAGTATAATTAATATGGGCATACCTTCCTTATTCCTCAGTTCCACCCATAAAGGCTCAATAGACAAATTTTCCAGTCTGTCCTAACTGAGAACTGCTGTGACATTTTCCTTGACTAGAAACGCCATCCATCCCCCTTTAATCCCTCCCACTCTGTCACGTCTAAAACAACAGAACTCCAGAATATTGAGCTGCCAGTCCTGCCCTCAAATCTCACTAATGGCTGCAATATCATAATTCCATGTGTTGATCCATGCCCTGAGCTCATCTGTCTTTCCAAAATAATTCTTGCACTGAAATGTATGCAGCTCAGAACATTAGTTGCACTATGCTCAACCTTTTCATTCCTGACTTTGTCTGGAGTCCTAACTTCATCTATTTCCACTATCTGTTCTGGCACTGGTTTCCATCCCCCTGCCACTCTAGTTTAAACCCCTTCCCCCTCTCCATGCAGCACTAGCAACATTAGGATACTGGTCTCCCTCCAGTTCAGGTGCAAACCGTCTCTTCTGTCCAAGTCCCTCCATCCGTAGAAGAAAGCCCAATGATCCAAAAATATGACACCCTCTCTCCTACACCAACTCCTTAGTCACAAATTAAACTGTATGATCTTTCTAGGACACTAGCACCTCATGAGCACATGGCACAGGCAGCAATCCTGAGAATATAACCCTGGAGGTCCTGCATTTTAACTGGGCACCTAAATTCCTAAACTCACTTTGCAGGACCTCATCACTCCTATGTCATTGGTACCTACATGGACCATGACCTCTGGCTTTCACTGAAGAATGCTAAGAACTCGATCCAAGGTGCCCCAGACCTTGGCACCCAGGAGGCAACATACCATCTGGGAATCTCATTCTCGTCCAAAGAAACTCCTTTCTATTCCCCTAACTAACGAATCCCATATCACCATAGCTCTTTTTGTCTCCCTTGCTTTCCTTCTGAGTTGCAAAGCCAGATGCACTACAAGAGACCAGTGTCCGTGACGTTCCTTTGTTGGGTCATCCCCCCCAACTGACTCCAACCTGTAGTTGAGGGGTATGGCACTGGCTGTTTTACCCCTTTCCCTTTCCTGACTGTCACCCAGTTTCCTGAGTCTTTCACCTTGTGTGTAACTACCTCTCTGAACATAGAACATAGAATAGTACAGCACAGCACAGGCCCATCGGCCCACAATGTTGTGCCGACCCTCAAACCCTGCCTCCCATATAAGCCCCCACCTTAAATTCCTCCATATGCGTGTCTAGTAGTCTCTTAATCTTCACTAGTGTATCTGCCTCCAATAATGACTCAGGCAGTGCATTCCACACACCAACCACTCTCTGAGTAAAAAACCTTCCTCTAATATCTCCATTGAACTTCCCACCCCTTACCTTAAAGCCATGTCCTCTTGTATTAAGCAGTGGTGCCCTGGGGAAGAGGTGCTGGCTATCCACTCTATCTATTCCTCTTATTATCTTGTACACCTCTATCATGTCTCCTCTCATCCTCCTTCTCTCCAAAGAGTAAAGCCCTAGCTCCCTTAATCTCTGATCATAATCCATACTCTTGAAACCAGGCAGCATCCTGGTAAATCTCCTCTGTACCCTTTCCAATGCTTCCACATCCTTCCAATATTGAGGTGACCAGAACTGGACACAGTACTCCAAGTGTGGTCTAACCAGAGTTTTATAGAGCTGCATCATTACATTGCGACTCTTAAACTCTATCCCTTGACTTATGAAAGCTAACACCCCAGGAGCTTTCTTAACTACCCTATCCACCTGTGAGGCAACTTTTAGGGATCTGTGGACATGTACCCCGAGATCCCTCTGCTCCTCCACACTACCAAGTATCCTGCCATTTACTTTGTACTCTGCCTTGGAGTTTGTCCTTCCAAAGTGTACCACCTCACACTTCTCAGGGTTGAACTCCATCTGCCACTTCTCAGCCCACTCCTGCATCCTATCAATGTTTCTCTGCAATCTTTGACAATCCTCTACACTATCTAAAACACCACCAACCTTTGTGTCGTCTGCAAACTGGCCAACCCACCCTTCTACCCCCACATCCAGGTCATTAATAAAAATCACAAAAAGTAGAGGTCCCAGAACAGATCCTTGTGGGACACCACGAGTCACAACCCTCCAATCTGAATGTACTCCCTCCACCACGACCCTCTGCTTTCTGCAGGCAAGCCAATTCTGAATCCACCTGGCCAAACTTCCCTGGATCCCATGCCTTCTGACATTCTGAAAAGCCTACTGTGTGGAACCTTGTCAAATGCAAATGCAATGCTCTCTACATGTCCTATCACTCTCTCAGCCTCCTGAATGAACCAGAGTTCATCAGTTCCAGCTCCAATTGGATATACATCTTGCAAGTGAAGTCATCAGGGATACTGCCATTCCATATCCCACAAGAGGAGTATTAAACTATCTTGCCTGGCATTCCTACTGTTTTAACTATGCAAATATAAGAAGGAAACAATAAATAAACTATGGAAAAAATCTACCTACAGGTTTTTTTTTACCTTTTCTCACACAAGCCTCTCACTGCTGAAGCCTTGAATAGCTAAAGCCTCAAGTAACTACTCTGACACTGTCCACTTCAACCAAGGCTGTTCCAATAATGAGCGGAAAGAGAAGCTGCTGCAAAGGCATGATCTGTTGGTGTTTGAGGAAGAAGCAAGAGCTATGATTATAGAACAGTGTAAGTATTTCATTTCATTGCCCAATAGGTTGGTTGTGAGGTGTAAGGTTTGAAGGTAACTTGCTTCTAATGACAGGTAAAGTTGCAGTATGATATGGGATTAGTTGGCAGAAATAATTCTCATTATATCTCGCACCTACTAACACCACATCACTATTGGAATCCAAAAGAAATATGAACTGGAATATTGTGAAATGAGTTATTTTAACATATCCATTTGCCTCTGAGTTCCATTGTTCAAGTTTTGAAACATTCCAGGATCTATCCGCCTATCTGTCCTTCTCCACCATTCAGACCCGTACAGGAGGTGACTTCTTTCCTGTTTAAAGTTATTCCTGAGTCATGGAGTGTCGTCTTCAGGCTTGTGCACCTCCTTCTTCATAGTAGTAGTGGGAAGGAAGCATGTCCAGGATAGTGAGGGTCATGAGTGATGGATGCACCTTCTTGTGGCACTGTCTTCTGACTTTGCAAGATCATATGAGCATGATGTTACTGAATAATGGAATATACTCAAGGGACTCAAGAACCAGGTTCAAGATCAGCTATTTCCCTTCAACCATTCAGTTCTTGAATCAACCATCACAACCCTAATCACTGCACTATAGCAATAAAATTGACTTTTTTTGGTTCTAATGGTTTTCTTGCTTGTAAAATTTGTGTATAATTTATGTATTTTTCTTATGAATGTTGCTCATATAATGCTATGTAATGCCGCTGCAAGGAAACTTTTCATTGCACCTGTCTATGCATATGATAATAAACTTGAGTTTGACTTTGAATATAGTTATCTCTTTGTTCAGTAATAATTTAAGCATTTTCCCTTTTCATTGATTCTTGGTCCATCTACTCCCCTCCCCCAAATGCACCCTTCAACTCTCTGTGTAAAGCTCTATTAAAACTCCGACCCTTGCCTATTTCTGATTCTGACTATCTGTCTGTCAACTTTCTAACCAGAATACTACATTTCCTCAATTTATAGTCTATTGATTCCACATTGGAGACATCTTCCACTTAAAGTTGTAAATGAGTAAAAGTGTAGGTTGATAAGATTTTAGAGTATTATTAGGGATGAGGTTTCATGTACTTAAGATACAGAAACATAGAAAACCTACAGCACAATACAGGCCCTTTGGCCCACAATGCTGTGCCGAACATGTACATACTTAGAAATTACCCAGAGTTACCATAAGAGACAGGAGAAGGATTATGCCATTTGGTCCATTGACTCTGTTTCATCATTTCATCATGGCTGATCCATTTTCCTTCTCAACCCCATGCTCCTGCCTTCTCCCCATAACCTGTCACACCCTGACTAATCAAGAACCTATCATCCTCTGTCTTAAATGCACCCAATGGCTTGGTCTCCATAGCTGCCTATGGCAATGAATTCCACCAATTCACCACCTTCTAGCTAAAGAAATTCCATCTCATCTCCGCTCTAACTGGATGTCCCTCTATTCTGAATCTATGCCCTCTGATCCTAGACTCCCCCACTATAGTAAACATCCTAAGTATGAGAAAATCTGTAAATACTGGAAAGTAATACTGGAGTTACTGAAAGTAATGCTGGAGGAGCTCAGCAGCCAGGCAGCATCTATGAAAAAGAGTAAACAGTCGATGTTTTGGGCTGAGACCCCTCATCATGAATCATAAAGGGTCTCGGCCGGAAACGCCTCCTAAAAATCCAAGTACATAACAGTCTCCGCTTCTCCCTTACCTATGCTGTCTGTTATTTTCTCTAAGACTTCCAACAGATTTTTCAGGCAAGATTTTCCCTTAAGGACACCATGTTGACTTTGGCCTATTTTATCATGTGCCTCCAAGTACCCCGAAACCTCATCCTTAACAATCAAATCCAACGTAGGTCAGCTAATTGGCCTATAATTTCCTTTCTCTGCTTCCCTCCCTTCTTGAAGAGTGGAGTGCCATTTGCAATTTTCCAGTCCTCTGGAACCCTGCCACAATCTAGTGATTACAGAAAGATTATTACTAATGCCTCCACAATCTCTTCAGTTCCCTCTTTCAGAACATTGGAGTCTAGTTCATCTGGTCTTGGTGACTTGTCTACCTTTAGACCTTTCAGCTTCCCAGTCAACTTCTTCCAAGTAATAACAACTGCATTCACTTTTGCTCCCGACACTCTTGAGCTTCTGACATAGTGCTAATGTCTTCCACAGTAAAGATTGATGCAAAATACTTATTTAGTTCTTCTACTATTTCCTTGCCCCCATTACTATGTCTCCAGCATAATTTTCCAGTGGTCCAATATCCACTGTCTCCTCTCTTTATATATCAGAAAAAACCTTTTGTACCCTCTTTGATATTATTGGCTAGCTTACCTTCGTATTTAATTTTTCGCACCTTTTTAAGTTGCCTTCTGTAGGTTTTTAAAGGCTTTCCAATCCTATATCTTCCCACTAATGTTTGATCTATTACATGCCCTCAATTTTGCTTTTATGTTGGATTGAACTTCCCTTGTCTACCACAGTTGTGTCATCCTTTCTTTTCCCTCATAATAGCAACTGCACTCCCTTCTGCCCCTGACACGCTTGAACATCCAGCTAGTGTCCTCCATAGTGAAGACTGATGCAAAAATTCATTCTGCTCATCCACCATTTCCTTGTCCCCATTACTATCTCTCCAGCATTGTGTTCTAGTGATCTGATATCTACTCTCACCTCTCTTTTATAGTTCATATATCTGAAAAAATTTTTGTATCCTCTTTGATATAAAGTAAAGGCACCCGTTAGTCTTGTGAGACCATGGATCTGCGCCTGGAAAGTCTTCACTCTCCAGGGCGCAGGCCTGGGCAAGGTTGTATGGAAGACTGGCAGTTGCCCATGCTGCAAGTCTCCCCTCTCCACGACACCGATGTTGTCCAAGGGGAGGGCATTAGGACCCATACAGCTTGGCACCAGTGACGTTGCAGAGCACTGCATGATTAAGTGCCTTGCTCAAGGACACAACACGTTGCCCCGGCTGGGGCTCGAACTCATGACCTTCAGATCGCTAGTCGAACGCCTTAACCACTTGGCCACATGCCCACACTCTTTGATATAATTGGCTAGCTTAATCTTTTCCCTCCTTATGGCTTTTTTAAGTTGCCTTCTGTTGGCTCTTAAAAGCTGCCAATGATCTACCTTCCCACTAATTTCTGCTCTATTGTATGCCATGTCTTTTGTTTTTATGTTAGCTTTGATTTCCCTTGACAGCCACAATTGCATCACCCTGCCTTAGAACACTTCTTCTTTGGGATATATCTATCCTGCGCTTTCCAAATTGCTCCCAGAAAACCCAGCCATTGCTGTTCCACTGTCACCCTTGCTAGTGTCCTCTTCCAATCAGCTTTGGCTAGCTCCTCTCTCATGCCTCTGTAATTCCCTTTACTCCACTGTAATACTGATACATCTGACATTAGTTTCTCCCTCTCAAATTGCAGGATGAATTTGATCATATTATGATCACTGCTTCCTAAGGGTTCCTTTACCTTATACTCCTCAATCAAATCTGGTTCACTAACATAGCATCCAATTCAGAATTGCCTTTTCCCTATTGGGCTGAACCACAAACTGCTCTAAAAAGCCATATCATAGGCATTCTACAAATTCTATCCCTTGGGATCCAAAATCACCAAACTCATTTCCCCAATCTACCTGCATATAGAAATCCTCCATGATTATCATAACATTTTCTACCTCCCATTGTAATTTGTAGCACACACTCTGGCTACAGTTCAGAGGTCTGTATATAACTCCCATCAGGGTCTTTTTACCCTTTCAGTTTCTTAAACCTACCCACAAGAATTCTATATCTTTCTATCTTATGTTACCTCTTTCTAAGGATTTGAATTCATTTTTTACCAACAGAGCCACCCCACCCCCTCTGCTTACCTGTCTGTCCTTTTGATACAAGGTGTATCCTTGGATGTTAAGCTCCAAACTATGATTTTCTTTCAGCCACGACTCAGTGATGCTCACAATGTCATACTTGCCAATCTCTAACTGCACTTGCATTCAAAATTAACACCTTCAGTCCTGTTTTCACCCCTTTGATATTGTCCTGTTACACTGCAATTCATCCATTTTCCCCTATTATTTGCCTGTCCTTTCTGACAGTCCCACTACACACTGCTTCTGCTTGTATACCAACTGCTGCATCCTCAGCCCTAGCACTCAGGTTCCCATCCCCATGCCAACAGCTCTAGAAAACCTGCTCTCAAGGATACTGTTCCCCATCAGGTAAGATGCAGGTACACGATAAGATAAGCTGCATTAGACTTTTTTTAAAGGCAGAAACTGACATTGAGGTGTTAACTGGAAGAATAGACAAAGGAAAGTCAGTGGATATCATTTACTTGGATTTGCAGAAGGCATTTGACAAGATGCAGGTCAAGGGACTACAAAATGAGATAGGAGCCCATGGTATTACAGAAAAGATACTTGAATGAATAGAAGATTGGCTGACTGGCAGAGGGCAAAGAAAGGGAATAAAGGGGCCCCTGTCTGCTGTTTCCATTGATACAACATTTTTCAACTGTTCATTTAAATGTGAATTGTGCTTCAGAAAGGAGCCATTTTTGAATGCTTGCTTGCAATATTCCACAAACTAAACAATCTGTCAGTGCACATTAAGCCCATCACTAAACTCAGAATGCTACAAACATTTCTTCAGTTCCATTTTGCTGAAATAGACTCCCTTGCCTTTTGATTCTGCTTATGAAGCCTAAAGTGTTCTGCAGTCAACAATAGTTTTGGTTGTAAATGTTCCTGAATTACTTTCACAATATCAGCAAGGCTCATTTTGTCAAACTTCTAAGCAAACTGTATGCCCTTCCACTGAAAGCTCTCAGTAAAACTGGCACACACCTTTCAGTGGCTATTTCATTTGCTTGTGGAAACAGCAGGGGCTCTGACAGAAATATTTCAAATGTCATTAGAAACGGGGATGGTCCCGGAGGATTGGCATATTGCTCATGTGGTTCCATTGTTTAAAAAAGGTTCTGAGAGTAAACCTAGCAATTATCGGCCTGTGAGTTTGACGTCAGTGGTGGGTAAATTGATGGAAAGTATTCTTAGAGATGGTATATATAGTTATCTGGATAGACAGGGTCTGATTAGGAATAGTCAACATGGATTTGTGCGTGGAAGGTCATGTTTGACAAACCTTATTGAATTTTTTGATGAGGTTACTAGGAAAGTTGACGAGGGTAAAGTGGTGGATGTGTCTATATGGACTTCAGTAAGGCCTTTGACAAGGTTCCACATGGAAGGTTAGTTAGGAAGGTTCAAGCGTTAGGCATTAATATCGAAGTAGTAAAATGGGTTCAGCAGTGGCTGGATGGGAGACGCCAGAGAGTAGTGGTGGATAACTGTGTGTCAGATTGGAGGACGGTGTGTAGCGGTGTGCCTCAGGGATCTGTACTGGGTCCAATGTTGTTTGTCATATATATTAATGATCTGGATAATGGGGTGGTAAATTGGATTAGTAAGTATGCAGATGATACTAAGATAGGTGGCATTGTGGATAATGAAGCAGGTTTTCAAAGCTTGCAGAGAAATTTAGGCCAGTTAGAAGAGTGGGCTGAAAGATGGCAGATGGAGTTTAATGCTGAAAAATGTGTGGTGCTACATTTTGGTAGGACTAATCAAAATAGGACATGCATGGTAAATGGTAGGGTATTGAAGAATGCTGTAGAACAGAGGGATCTAGGAATAATGCAGTTCCCTGAAGGTGGAATCTCATGTGGATAGGGTGGTGAAGAAAGCTTTTGGTATGCTGGCCTTTATTAATCAGAGCATTGAGTATAGGAGTTGGGATGTAATGTTGAAATTGTATAAGGCATTGGTAAGGCCAAATTTGGAGCATTGTGTACAGTTCTGGTCACTGAATTATAGGAAAGATGTCAGTAAAATTGAGAGAGTATAGAGGAGGTTTACTAAGATGTTGCCTGGGTTTCATCTCTTAAGTTACAGAGAAAGGTTGAACAAGTTAGATCTTTATTCTTTGGAGCATAGAAGGTTGAGAGGGGACTTGACAGAGGTGTTTAAAATTATGAGGGGGATTGATAGAGTTGATGTGGATAGGCTTTTTCCATTGAGAGTGGGGGAGATTCAAACAAGAGGACATGAGTTGAGAGTTAAAGGGCAAAAGTTTAGGGGTAACATGAGGGGGAACTTCTTTACTCAGAGAGTGGTGGCTGTGTGGAACGAGCTTCCAGCAGAAGTGGTTGAGGCAAGTTCAATGTTGTCTTTTAAAGTTAAATTGGATAGATATATGGACAGGAAGGGAATGGAGGGTTATGGACCGAGTGCAGGTCGGTGGGACTAGGTGAGAGTAGAAGTTCGGCACGGACTAGAAGGGCCGAGATGGCCTGTTTCCATGCTGTAATTGTTGTATGGTTATATGTTATAAAATACTGCTCTATTTGCTCAGTATACAATATCCAGTTACCTCTTGAGCAATTGGTACATGTTGTCTTTCTGATGTAGCCAGCCATTCCTCTTTTTTTAAATGATCGTTATCACTATTTATGAGCTCATGAATTTCGGCTGTTTTCAGCCTTTTTTTTAACCAGACTCTCTCTCTCTTTTTCTGAAGAAATTATGTACAGAGCTTTTATCACTCAACTTTTTTTCTCCTCTCACAAAGAGAGCGTGCACACTTTTTTATTAAACTCGACTGCCTCGTTACATTCAACAGGTAGGTAGTCATAAGATCATAGAGAAGTACAGCACAGAAACAGGCCCTTCAGCCCATCTAGTCCATGCCAAAATCATTTAAACTGCCTACTCCCATCAACCTGCACCTGGACCATAGCCCTCCATATCCCTACTATCCAAACTTCTCTTAAACGTTGAAATTGAGCTCTCATGCATCACTTATGCAGGCAGCTCATCCCACACTCTCATAACCCTCTCAGTGAAGAGGTTTCCCCTCATGTTCCCCTTAAACTTTCCACCTTTCACCTTTAATCCATGACCTCTGATTGAAGTCCCACCCAACTTCAATGGAAAAAGCCTGCTAGCATTTACCCTATCTATACCCTAATAATTTTGTATACCTCTTTCAAATCTCCAATCTTCTACGTTCTAAGGAATAAAGTTCTAAACTATTCAGTCTTTCCTTATAACTCAAGTCCTCCAGACTCAGCAACATCCTTGTAAATTTTCTCTGCACTCTTTTAACCTTATTTACATCTTTCCTGTAGGTAGGTGACCAAACCTGCTCACAATACTCCAAATTAGGCCTCATACAAAGGCCAAATTAGGTCTTATACAACTTCAACATAACATCCCATCTCCTGTACTCAATACATTGATTTATGAAGGCCAATACGCGAAAAGCGTTTTTTTACAGCCCTATCTACATGTGACGCCACTTTTAATGAATTATGGAGCTGCATTCCCAGATCCGTTTTTTCTAACACACTCCTCAGTATCCTACCGTTCACCGTGTGAGACCTACTCTGGTTGGTCCTCCCATAGTGCAAAACCTCGCACTTGCCTGCATTAAATTACATCTGCCATTTTTCAGTCCATTTTCCCCTCTGCAAGCCACGATAGCCTTCCTAGCTGTCCACTACACCAATATTGGATCATTGATACAGTTGACAGACAACAATGAACCCAGCACCAATTCCTGCGGCACTCCACTAGTCTCAGGCCTCCAGTCAGAGAGGCAACCATCTACTACCACTCTCTGGCTTCTCCCATGAAGCCAATGTTGAACCCAATTTACTACCTCATCTTAAGTGTCAAGTGACTGAACCTTCTTGACCAACCTCCCATGCCGACCTTGCTAAAGTACATGTAGACAACATCCACTCCCTTGCCTTCATCCACTTTCCTGGCAACTTCCTCAAAAACTCAAAAGATTGGTTAGATATGACCTATCAGGCATGAAGCTATGCTGACTATCCTTAATCAGTCCGTCTATCCAAATACTTATATATCCAGTCCCTTAGAATACCTTCCAATAACTTTTCCACAAATGATGTCAGACTCTCCAACTTATAATTCCCTGGTTTATGTTCAGAGCCTTTATTAAACAATGGAACAACATTGGCAATCTCCTCTAATCCTCTGTAACCCTGCTGTTGTTACAGATGATTAAAATATCTCTGCCAGGGATTTATCCATCCTGATTTGCCTTGTGACAGTAAACAACTCCTACTGTGTAATCTGCATAGAGCTCATGAAGTCGATGCTGCTTTTCCTCACTTCTATAAACTCTGTGTCCATCTCCTGAGTAAATACAGTCTGTTTGAGCTCCAGAAATGGATTACCTTTCTGATCTTCCAGAGGACCAATTTTCTCCCTTACAAACCTTTTCCTATTGACTTATCTGTAGAATCCCTTAGGATTCTCCTTACCTTGTCTGCTAGAGCAACTTCATGCCTTCTTTTAGTCCTCTTGATTTCTTTCTTAAGTGTTCTCTTGCATTTCTTATACTCCATAAACACCTCATTTGTTCCTACCTGCCTATACCTGCAATGCACCTCCTTTTTTCTCTTAGCAGGGCCTAAATATCTCTTGAAAACCAAGGTTCCCTTCACTTGTAACCTTTACGTTTTATTCTGACAGGCTTTGTATTCTCAAAATTCTGCTTTTGAAGGTCTCCCACTTACATAACCATATAACCATTACAGCGCGGAAACAGGCCATCTCGGCCCTTCTAGTCCATGCCGAACTCTTACTCTCACCTAGTCCAAAAAATCATCTTTGCCAAAAAACAGCCTGCCCCAATCCACAATTGCTAGATCATTTATCACACCATCAAAGTTGCCTTTCCTCCAATTTAGAATATTAACCTATAGACCAGACCTGTCTTTTTGCATATTTACTTTGAAACTAATGGCATTATGATCATTAGAAGCAAAGTGCTCCCCTACATAAATTTCTGTCATATGCCCTGTCTCATTCCCTAATAGCAGATCCAGTATCACAAGCTCTCTTACTGGGACTTCTATGTACTGATCAGGGAAACTCTCCTTAACATATTTGACAAACTCTAGTCCTTTTACAGTATTCCCAGTCAATATGTGGGAAGTTAAAACCTCTTACTATAACAGCTTTATGTTTATTGCAACAGTCTGTGATCTCTCTACAAATTTGTTTTTCTAAAACCCTAGTACTGTTGGTTGGTCTGCAATATAGCCCCATTAACATGGTCATACCTTTCTTCTCATCTTTTTTCCAGTCCAGATGAAGGGCCTTTCCCCAAATGTCTATAGTTTACTCTTTTCCATCAATGCTGCCTGGCCTGTTCCAGCATTTTGTGTGTGTTGCTTGAATTTCCAGCATCTGCAGATTTCCTTGGGTTTGTACCTTCCTTATTTCTCAGTTCCAACCATAACACCTCACTAGTTGAGCTCTCCTGTCTGTCCAGATGGAGATTTGCTGTGACATTTTCCCTGACTAGTAATGACACCAATCTTACTTTAATCCCTCCCACTCTGTCACATCTAGAACAACGGAACCTCAGAATATTGAGTTGCCAGTCCTGCCTCTCCTGCAACCAGGTCTCACTAATGGCTACAACATCATAAAGCCAGGTGTTGATCCATGCCCTGAGCTCATCTGCTTTTCCTGCGATCCTTCTTGCATTGAAATATAGGCAGCTCAGGAGACTAGTCGTACCATGTTCAATTTGTTTATTCCTGCTTAGTGTGAGGTCTTACCAACATCTGTCTCCACAACCTCTCCACTAATCGTTCTGGCACTCTGGTTCCCATCCCCCTGCAACTCCAGATTAAACCCCACCATGCAGCATTTAACAAACCTTCCCACTAGGATATTAGTCCCCCTCCAGTTCAGGTGCAAACCATCCCTTCTGTACAGGTCCCATCTTCCCTGGAAGAGAGGCCAATGATCCAAAACTCATATGCCCTCCCTCCTACACCAACTCCTTAACCACATATTAAACTGTATGATCTTCATAGTTCTGGCCTCACTAGCACGTAGCAATCCTGAGATCACAATGCTGAGGATTCAATTTAAGATGTTCCAGACCCTGGAGCCCAGGAGACAACACATCATCTGGGAATCTCATTCTCATTCACAGAACCTCCTTTCTTTTTCCTTAACTAAAGAATCTACTATCACCACAACGTGCCTCTTCTTGCCTTCTCCTCTATGTCTCAGAGCTAGACTCAGTGCCGGAGACCCTACTGCTGTGGATTTCCTCTACTAGGTCAACCCCCCATCTCCAACTGTATCCAAGGTAGTATAGTGTACTTGTTGTTGAGGGGAATGGCCACAGGGGTACACTGCAATAGCTCCTTAACCCCTTTCTCCTTCCTGACTGTCACCCAGTCTCCTGTGTCCTATACTTTGGGTGTAACTACCTCTCTAAATGTCCTATCACTCCTTCAGCCTCTAAATGATCCGGAGTTCATCCAGTTCCAGCTCCGACTCTTCAACACAAAGTGTTAGAAGCTGCAACTGGATGCTCTTCTAGCAGCTGTAGTCGTCAGGGATGCTGGAGGTCTCCTTGTCTTCCCACATCCCACAAAAGAATCCTTTAACTATCCTACCTGGTGTCTCTACTGTCCTAACTGAGCAAATGTTAAAGAAGGGTGGCAAAGAAAAAACCCCTTTTGTTTTTGTCTTCTCTGACTGAAGTCTCTCTTCACTGAAGCCTCAAAGAGCTAAAGCCTCTAAATCTCCACTTTAACTCTGTCAATGGCCACTCTGCTTGCTCCTACCTGCCTTTTATTTATTCTTGCTAATCAATTCCAAACACCAATTGGTTGCTGATCAAAGCTCCAAAAAACTGCCAAATGTTGCTGTCTTTTTCTACTCAGTCAGCAGACGAGTGAAATTCCGACCTCTCAAGCTTCTGATCATAGAGTTATGGTAAAGCACAGCACAGAAAAAAGCTTTTCAGACCATCCATGCTGAACTATTTAATCTGCCTACTCTCATTGACCTGCACTGGGACCATAGCCCTCTATACCCCTATCATCTATGTACTGATCCAAACTTCTCTTAAATGTTGAAATCGAGCTTGCATTCACCACTTGTGCTGGCAGCTCGTTCCACACTCTCATGATCCTCAGAGTGAAAATGTTTCCCCTCACGTTTCCTTTAAACTTTTCACCTTTCACCCTTAACCCATGACCTCTAGTTGTTCTTCCACCCAATCCCAGTGGAAAAACCCTATCTATCCCCCTCATAATTTTGTATATCACTTTCAAATCTCTTCTCAATCTTCTATATTCTAAGGTATAGTCCTAACCTATTCTATCTTTCCTTATAAATCATGGCTTCTAGTCCCAGCAACATCCTTGTAAATTTTCTCTGTACTCTTTGAACCTTATTTACATCTTTCCTGTAGGCAGGTGACCAAAACTACACACAATTCTCCAAATTAGACGTTACCAATGTCTTAAATAACTTCAACATAACATCACATCTCCTGTACTCAGTACTTTGATTTATGGAAGCCAATGTGCCACAAGCTTTCTTTATGACCCTATCTCCCAGTACTGCCACTTTCAATGAATTATGGGCCTATATTCTCAGATCCCTTTGTTCAACAGCACTCCTCAGTGCCCTACCGTTGATAGTGTAAGACCTGGTTGGTCTTATCAAGATGCAACATCTTGCTCTTGTCTGCATTAAATTCCAACTGATATTTTTCAGCCCAATTTCCCTGCTCATCCAGATCCTATTGCAAGCCATAACAGTCTTCCTCACTGACCACTGCACCCCCAATCTTGTTCTCATCTTCAAATTTGCTAATCCAGTTAACCACAATATCATTCAGACCATTGATATAAATGACAGACAACCGATCCCTGCAGTTCTCCACTTGTCACAAGCCTCCAGTCAGAGGGGCAACCATCTACTACCATTCTCTGGCTTCTCCCAACAAAGCCAATATTGTTCCCTATTTACTACCTCATCTTGAATGTCAAGCAACTGAACCTTCTTGATCAATCTCCCAGGCAGAACCTTGTTAAATGCCTTGTTTAATGTCCATGTAGACAATGTCATTGCCTTCATCAACTTTCCTGGTAATTTCCTCGAATAACTCCATAAGATTTGTTAGACATACACCAAAGCTAGGCTGACTTTCCCTAATCAATCCCTATCTATCCAAATACATATATATCCAATCCTTTATAATAAATTCCAATAACGTTTCCACTACTGATGTCAGGCTCACCGGCCAAAAAATTCCTGGTTTATTTTCAAAGCCTTTCTTAAACTGCAGAACAACATTAGCTAACCTTTAAGCCTCCAGTACCTCACCTGTTGCTAAGGATGATTTAAATATCTCTTATAGGGCCCTGGGGATTTCTGTACTTGTCTCCCACAGGGTCTGAGGGGACAACACCTTGTCAGGCCCTGAGGATTTATCCACCCTGATTTGCCTCAAGTTAGCAAACACTATCTCTGTAGTCTGTACAGGGTCCATGAAGTTGATACAGATGCAAAAAAATCATTAAAGATCTCCGCCCATCTGTTTTGGCTCCATGTATGGATTATCATTCTGATCTTCCAGAAGATCAATTTTTTCCCTAGCAATCCTTGCACTCTTAACATACCTGCGAATCCCATAAAGATTCTCCTTTCCTTGACTGCTAGGGCAACCTCTTGCCTTCTATTAGCTCTCCTTATTTCTTTCTTAAGTGTTCTCCTGCATTTCTTGTACTCCATAAGCAACCTGTTTGGTCCTACCTGTCTATACCTGCTATACACCTCCTTTTCTCTTTTAACCAAGGTCTCAATATCTTTTGAAAACCAAGGTTTCCAAAACCTGTTATCTTTATCTTATTTTCTGACAGGCACATACAAGCTTTGTACTCTCAAAATTTCACTTTTGAAGGCCTCCCACTTACCAAGTACAATTTTTGCCAGAAAACAGCCTCTCCCAATCCACACTTGCCAGATCCTTTCTGATACCATCAAAATTGGCCTTCCTCCAGTTTAGGATCTGAACCCGTGTTGGGCCAGGCTGTCAGGACTGGAGGCAGGGGTTGGGCCAGGCTGTCAGGACTGGAGGCAGGGGTTGGGCCAGGCTGTCAGGACTGGAGGCAGGGGTTGGGCCAGGCTGTCAGGACTGGAGGCAGGGGTTGGGCCAGGCTGTCAGGACTGGAGGCAGGGGTCGGGCCAGGCTGTCAGGACTAAGGGCAGGGGTCGGGCCAGGCTGTCAGGACTGGAGGCAGGGGTCGGGCCAGGCTGTCAAGACTGGAGGCAGGGGTCGGGCCAGGCTCTCAGGACTAAGGGCAGGGGTTGGGCCAGGCTGTCAGGACTGGAGGCAGGGTTCGGGCCAGGCTGTCAGGACTGGAGGCAGGGGTCGGGCCAGGCTGTCAGGACTGGAGGCAGGGTTCGGGCCAGGCTGTCAGGACTGGAGGCAGGGGTCGGGCCAGGCTGTCAGGACAAAGGGCAGGGGTCGGGCCAGGCTGTCAGGACTGGAGGCAGGGGTCGGGCCAGCTGTGTTCGCTGCTCTGCGACATTTACTCCACTCCCTGCGGCACTGAGTCTGAGGCTGTGGGCCTGCTCTGGCTGCACCAAGCTTCACCTCACTTTCAATCTAAATTCTATTTGCTTATTTGTATTGTTTTCACACCATAAGACCGTAAAACAAAGGAGCAGAAGTCGGCCATTCGGCCCATCGAGTCTGCTCCGCCATTTTATCATGAGCTGATCCATTCTCCCATTTAGTCCCACTCCCCCGCCTTTTCACCATAACCTTTGATGCCCTGGCTACTCAGATACCTATCAATCTCTGCCTTAAATACACCCAATGACTTGGCCTCCACTGCTGCCCGTGGCAACAAATTCCATAGATTCACAAATTCCATAGATAGATTCTATCTATCTATTCACCACCCTCTGGCTAAAAAAATTTCTTCGCATTTCTGTTCTGAATGGGCGCCCTTCGATCGTTAAGTCATGCCCTCTCGTACTAGACTCCCCCATCATGGGAAACAACTTTGCCACATCCATTCTGTCCATGCCTTTCAACAATCAAAATGTTTCTATAAGGTCTCCCCTCATTCTTCTAAACTCCAAGGAATACAGTCCAAGAGCGGACAAACGTTCCTCATATGTTAACCCTCTTGTTCTCGGAATCATTCTAGTGAATCTTCTCTGTACCCTCTCCAACATCAGCACATCTTTTCTTAAATAAGGAGACCAAAACTGCCCACAGTACTCCAAGTGAGGTCTCACCAGCGCCTTATAGAGCCTCAACATCACATCCCTGCTCCTATACTCTATTCCTCTAGAAATGAATGCCAACATTGCATTCGCCTTCTTCACTACCGACTCAACCTGGAGGTTAACTTTAAGGGTATCCTGTACAAGGACTCCCAAGTTCCATTGCATCTCAGAACTTTGAATTCTTTCCCCATTTAAATAATAGTTTGCCCGTTTATTACTTCTGCCAAAGTGCATAACCATACACTTTCCAACATTGTGCTTCATTTGCCACTTCTTTGCCCATTCTTCCAATCTATCCAAGTCTCTCTGCAGACTCTCCATTTCCTCAGCACTACCAGCCCCTCCACCTATCTTCGTATCGTCAGCAAACTTAGCCACAAAGCCATCTATTCCATAATCCAAATCGTTGATGTACAATGTAAAAAGAAGCGGCCCCAACACGGACCCCTGTGGAACACCACTGGTAACCGGCAGCCAACCAGAATAGGATCCCTTTATTCCCTCCTCTGTTTCCTGCCAATCAGCCAACGCTCTATCCACGTATGTAACTTTCCCGTAATTCCATGGGCTCTTATCTTGTTAAGTAGCCTCATGTGTGGCACCTTGTCAAAGGCCTTCTGAAAATCCAAATATACAACATCCACTGCATCTCCCTTGTCTAGTCTACTGGTAATTTCCTCAAAACACTGGGTATTCGTTGGTCTCTTTTTTAATGGGCTCTTTTGGGTTTCTTGCTTTGCGGCTGCCTGTAAGGAAACAAATCTCAAGGTTGTATAATGTATACATACTTTCATAATAAATGTACTTTGAACTTCGAACTTTTGCATTTTTACTTTGAAACTAATGACATTATGATTACTAGATGCAAAGTGTCCCCCTACACAAACTTCTGTCATCTACCCTGTCTCAACTCTAACAGCAGATCAAGTATCGCATTTCTCTTGCTGGGCTTTCTATGTAATGATGAAAGAAACTTGCCTGAACACATTTGACAAACTCTATCTCATCTAGTTCTTTTACAGTGAGATTCACAGTCTATATTTGGAAAGTTAAGATCACCTACTATACAGTAACAAACCTATATTTCTTGCAGCAGTCTGTGATTTCTCTACAAATTTGTTCCTCTAAATTCTGTGGACTATTGGCTGGTCTGGAATATAGTCCCATTAACATGGTTGTATCTTTCTTATAACTGAGTTCCACCATAAAGCCTCACTAAACAAGTTCTCCAGTCTGTCCAGGCAGAGCACTACCATGACATTTTCCCTGACTGGTAATGTCAACGGAAAACAACGGAACCCAGAATATTGAGCTACCAGTCCTGCCCCTACTGCAACCAAGTCTCACTAATGGTTACAGTATCATAATCCCATGTGTCGATGCATGCCCTGAGCTCACCTGCCTTTCCTGCAATACTTCTTGCATTGAAATCTACGCTCATTAGTCACATCATGCTCAACCTTTTGATTCCTGACTTTGTCTGCGGTCATCTGTCTCCACAACCACCCCACTATCTGCTTGACACTCTGGTTCCCATCCCCCACAACTCTAGCATAAACCCCCTCCCTCTTCCATGCAGCACTAGCAAACCTTCCCACTAGGATATTAGTTCCCCTCCAGTTAGGGTGCAGACCGCCTCTTCTGTATAGGTCCCACCTTCCCTGGAAAAGAGCCCAATGATCCCAAATCTGATGCCTTCCTTCCTACACCAACTCTTTAGCCAGATGTTGAACTGTATAATCTTCCAAGTTTTGGCCTCACTAGCATATGGCACTGTCGCAATCCTGGGATCACAACTCAAGAGGCTCTGCCCTTTAACTTCACACCTAACTCCCCAAACTCACTTTGCAGAACCTCATCATTCTTCTTATCTATGTTATTGGTGCCTTATTGGACCATGACCTCTGGCTGTTCACCCTCCCACTTCAAAATGCTGAGGACTCAATCTGAGATGCCTTGGACCCTGGCACCCGGGAGGCAACATACCATCCGGGAGTCTCATTCTGTCCACAGAAACTCCTTTCTGATCCCCTAACTAACAAACCCCCTATCACCACAGCTTGTCTCTTCTCCACCTTTCCCTTCTGAGTCACAGAACCAGAACCAGAGTCAGAGCCAGAGACCTACTGCCGTGACTTTCCTTTGCCAGGTCATGCCTCCAACAGTATCCAAAGTGATAGTCTTGTTGTTAGGGGGAATGGCCACAGGGGTATGCTGCATTGGCTCCTAAACCCCTTTCCCCTTCCTGACTGTCACCCTTTTTCTTGTGTCCTGCACCTTGGTTGTAACTACCTATCTATATGTATTACCCCCTCAGCCCCCTAAATGACCCAAAGTTCATCCAGTTCCAGCTCCAACTACTTAACACGGAGTGTGAGAAGCTGCAGCTGGATGCACTTCTTGCAGATGCAGTCATCAGGGATACTGGAGATCTCCCTGCATTCTCATATCACACAAGATGTCATCCCCCTCGGTAATTGTTATCTTGTTTTGGATGCTGTTGAGGGGGCTTACCTGACAGAGGACGACCATGGTGATCGGGTCTCTGGCACTTGGTTCCGTGGTGCAGAAGGGAAAGAGGAAGATGAGGAATGCGGTAGTCACAGGGGATTCCATAGTGAGAGGAATAGACAGGAGGTTCTGTCAGCCTGATAAAGACACCCGCTTAGTGTGTTGCCTCCCAGGTGCCAGGGTAGATGATGTCTTGAACAGAGTATTCTGAAGGGAGAAGGTGAACAGTCAGTCTTGGTACACAATGACTTAGGTAGAAAAAGGGAGGAAGTCCTGAAGAGAGAATTCAGGGGTTTGGGTAGGAAGCAGGTCCTCCAGGGTAGCAACCTCAGGATTGCTGCCTGTGCCATGTGCTAACAGCACAAGAATAGCATGAAATGTCATATTAGTGCGTGGCTGAGAGACTCATGGTGTAGGGGGCAGGGCTTCAGGTTCCTGGATCATTGGGGCATCTTCTGGGGGAGGTACAACCTGTACAAAAAGGACAGGTTACACCTGAAATCAAAGGGGTCCAATATCCTAGAAGGCAGGTTTAATAAAGCTGTTAGAGAGGGTTTAAACTAATTTGGCAGACGGATGGGAACAAAGTGATAGGGCTGAGAAAAGGGAAACAAATAAATCAAGTATAGCATGCAACAGAGATGATAGAAAGGACAGGCAGGAGATGAGGCATAATCACAGCCAGTGGGATGATTTACAGGGCAATAGAGGTGTGATGCAGTTAAAACAGAAAGCAACAAATACTGGACTGGAAGTGTTATATTTGAATGCAGGCAGCATAAGAAATAAAATGGATGATCTTGAAATTCAGCTACAGATTGGCAAGTATGACGTTGCGGCCATCTCTGAAACTTGGCTAAAGCATGGCTGCCATTGGGAGCTGAACGTCCAAGGATATATGGTGTATTAAAAAGATAGGTTAGTAGGCAGAGGGGGTGGTGTGGCCCTGTGTATAAGAAATAATATTAAATCATTAGAAAGGGATGACATAGGATCGGAAGGTTAACTCTCTATGGGTTGACTTAAGAAATGGTAAGAGTAAAAAGACCCTAATGGCAGTTGTATACAGGACCCCAAACAGCAGCTGGGATGTAGATTCTGAATTACAACGGGAGATAGAAAAAGCATGTCATGATAATCATTTGGGGATTTTAACATGAAAATGGATTGGAAAACCAGGCCAGTACTGGACCTTAAGAGAGAGAATTTTTAGAATGCCAAGGGAATGGCTTTTTAGAACAGCTTGTTGTTGAGCCCACTCAGGGATTGGCTGTGCCAGATTAGGTGTTGTGCAATGATCCGAAGGTGATAAGAGAGTTTAAGATTAAGGAACCTTTAGGGAACAGTCATCACAATATGATCGAGTTCACTTTGAAATTTGAGAAGGAGAAACTAAATTCCAATATGTCAGTATTTCAGTGGAATAAAGGAAATTACAATGGCATGAGAGGAGGACTGGCCAAAGTTGACTGGAAAGGAAGGACAGCAGAGCAGCAATGGCTGGAATTTCTGTGGAAAACGAGGGAAGTGCAAGACAAGTATATTCCAAATAAGAAGAAATTTTCAAATGAAAGAAGGACACTACTATGGCTGACAAGTGAAGTCAGAGCCAAAGTAAAAGCAAGAGAGAGGGCATACAAGGAAGCCAAAGCTAGTGGGAAGATAGAGGATTGGGAAGCTTTTAAAAACTTGCAGAAGGAAACTAAGAAGGTCATTAGGAAGGAAAAGATAAATTATGAAAGGAAGCTGGTGACTAATATCAAAGAAGATACTAAAAGCTTTTTTAAGTATATAAAGGGTGAAAGAGAGTTGAGGGTAGATATAGGACCAATAGAAAATTATGCTGGAGATATTGTAATGAGAGACACAGAGGAATTGAATTCATATTTTGCATCAGTCTTCACAGTGTCAGGGAAGTGAAGTATGTGCAGTGAAAATTATGACTGAGAAGGTGCTCTGGAAGCTTAATGGTCTGAGGGTGGATAAATCTCCTGGACCTGATGGAATGCACCTTTGGGTTCTGAAGGAATTAGTTGGAGAGATTGTGGAGACATTAACAATGATCTTTCAAGAATCGATAGATTCTGGCATTGTACCGGATGACCGGAAAATTCAAATGTTACTCCACTATTTAAGAAGGGTGGGAGGCAGCAGAAAGGAAAATATAGACCTGTTAGCCTGACATCAGTGGTTAGAAAGTTGTTGGAATCGATTGTTAGGGATGAGATTACGGAGTACCTGGAGGCACATGACAAGATAGGCCAATGCCAGCATGGTTTCCTGAAAGGAAAATCCTGCCTGACCAACCTACTGCAATCTTTTGAGGAATTTACAAGCAGGGTAGACAAAGGAGATGCAGTAGACATGGTGTACTTGGATTTTCAGAGGGCCTTTGACAAAGTGTTGCACATGAGGCTGCTTAGCAAGATAAGACCCCATGGAATTACAGGGAAGTTACTAGCATGGGTGGAGCATTGGCAGACTGGCAGAAAACAGAGAGTGGAAATAAAGGGATCCTATTCTGGCTGGCTGCCGCAAGGGTCGGTGTCCGGACCTCTGCTTTTTACAATGTACGTCATTGATTTGGACTATGGGATTAATGGATTTGTGGCTAAATTTGCCGATGATACAAAGATAGGTGGAGGAGCGGGTAGTGTTGAAGAAACAGAGAGACTTAGATAGTTTAGGGGGATGGGCAAAGAATTGGCAAATGAAATATAATGTTGGAAAGTGTATGGTCATGCACTTTGGTGGAAGAAATAAACAGGCAGACTATTATTTAGATGGGCCGACTGGTGGCGTAGTGGCATCAACGCCGGACTTTGGAGCAAAGGCTCCCGAGTTCGAATCCAGCTGGCTCCCCAGGCATGCTTTCCCTCCGTGCTGGGTTGAGCGTTGAGCTAGCAACTCTGCCTTGTAAAAATAAGAAAAGTCTGCTAAAAAAAATGCCATTATGATGGCGTCTCGATGACTCCACTCGGAGTTAAGGGCTTTCTTCTTCTCTTCTATTATTTAGATGGGGAGAGAATTCAAAATACAGAGATGCAAAGGGACTTGGGAGTCCTTGTGCAGGATATCCTAAAGGTTAACCTCCAGGTTGAGTTGGTGGTGAAGATGGAAAATGCAATGTTGGCATTCATTTCTAGAGGTATAGAATATAAGAGCGGGGATGTGATGTTGAGGCTCTATAAGGCACTCATGAGACCACACTTGGAGTATTGTGTGCAGTTTTGGGCTCCTTATTTTAGAAAGGATATACTGACATTGGAGAGGGTTCAGAATGATTCCAGGAATGAAAGGGTTACCATATGAGGAACATCTGGCAGCTCTTGGGCTGTATTCCCTGG
This sequence comes from Mobula hypostoma, assembly GCF_963921235.1. NCBI lineage: Eukaryota > Metazoa > Chordata > Chondrichthyes > Myliobatiformes > Myliobatidae > Mobula > Mobula hypostoma. The sequence goes on along the minus strand of NC_086111.1, from coordinate 12,400,411 downwards.
AGTTTAGGAGAATGAGGGGGGATCTCACAGAAACATTCCGAATGTTAAAAGGCCTGAACAGATTAGATATGGCAAAGTTATTTCCCATGGTAGGGGATTCTAGGACAAGAGGGCATGACTTCAGGATTGAAGGATGTTCACTTAGCACAAAGATGCAGAGAAATTACTTTAGTCAGAGGGTGGTAAATCTGTGGAATTTGTTGCCACGAGCAACTGCGGAGGCCAAGTCATTGGGTGCACCTAAAGCAGAGATAAATAGGTTCTTGATTAGCCAGGCCATCAAAAGGTATGAGGAGAAGGCAGGGGAATAGGGATGACTGGAAGAATTGGATCAGCCCATGATTGAATGGCAGAGCAGACTCGATGGGCTGATTGGCCTACTTCTGCTCCTATATCTTATGGTCTTTTTCAACTATCCTTAAACAAGAGAAAATCCACAGATGCTGTTATTCCAAGCAACACACAAAAAATGTTGGAGGAACTCAGCAGGCTAGGCAACATCCATGGAAAATAATATAGTTGATGTTTCGGGCTGAGACCTTTCATCAGGACTGGCTATATTACTCAGTACAATATTAATCAGTCTTGATGAAGGATCTTGGTCCACAACATTGCTTGTTTACTCATTTCCATAGATGCTGCCTGGCTCCAACTTCAGATCTCTGAGAGAGTCATCTCATGTTTGTTCTCAAACTTACTAGTCACCACTGTTATGTTTTGTAACTCCAGAAACTGATTAAAAGAAAAACATGCAAAGACCAAAATAACAATTCCTCCCTTCTTCTTACTTTAGTGAGGTGTGCACATATGACGTGGTGAAGTAATGACATTTGCCGTTCACATACTTATACATATAATCTGTAATGAATTATGTAAACAACAAAAAAGCTTAATCAAACAATATGTTTACAATCTTACTCAAATATTACTGAAATATTAAATACACAACAGTTAACTTGCAGATTGAATTGGTAGAAAGGAAGGCAAATTGAGAGGGCAAGAATATAGATTGTAAGACCATAAGACGCAGGAGCAGAATTAGGCTATTCAGGCTATTGAATCTGCTCCGCCATTCCATTATGGCTGATCCTGGATCCCACTCAACCCTATACACCTAACTTCTCGCCATATCCTTTGATGCCCTGACCGATCAGGAAAGTACACCCATGGACTTGGCCTCCGCAGCTATCTATGGCAGAGCATTCCACAGATTCACTACTCTCTGGCTAAAAAAATTCCTCCTTACTTCTGTTCTAATTTTGAGGCTATGCCCTCTAGTTTTAGATACCCCCTCCCCAATAGGAAACATCCTTTCCACATCCACCCTTTCAACATTTGGTAGGTTTCAATGAGACCCCTCCACATTCTTCTAAATTCCAGTGAGTACAGGCACAAAGCTGCCAAAAGTTCCTCATACATTAACCCCTTCATTCCTAGAATCATCCTTGTGAACCTCTTCTGGACTCTCCAATGACAACACATCCTTTCTGAGATATGGGACCCAAAAGTGTTAGCAATACTCTAAGTGTGGCCTGACTAGTATCTTATAAAGGCTCATCATTATATCTTTGCTTTTATATTCTATTCCCCTTGAAACACAGTGAGTCAGTGAGACATCGAACCTAATGAATATTGGAAGGCCTGGATAGAGTGGACATGGAGAGGATGTTTCTGATGGTGGGGGAGTCAGGGATTTGAGGCATAGCCTCAGAATACAAGGATGTCTCTATATAATAGAGATGAGGAGGAATTTCTTTAGCCAGAGGGTGGTGAATCTGTGGAATTCATTGTGACTGTGGAGGCCAAGTTATTGGGTATATTTAAAACAGAGGTTAATAAGTTCTTGATTAGTAAGGACATCAAAAGTTACGGGGAGCAGGCAGAAGAATTAATCATACATTGATGATCTGGATGATGGGGTGGTAAATTGGATGAGTAAGTATGCAGATGATACTAAGATAGATGGAGTTGTGGATAATGAAGTAGGTTTTCAAAGCTTGCAGAGAGATTTAGGCCAGTTAGAAGAGTGGGCTGAAAATGGCAGATGGAGTTTAATGCTGATAAATGTGAGGTGCTACACTTTGGTAGGACTAATCAAAATAGGACATACATGGTAAATGGTAGGGCATTGAAGAGTGCAGTAGAACAGAGGGATCTAGGAATAATGGAGCATCGTTCCCTGAAGGTGGAATCTCATGTGGATAGGGTGGTGAAGAAAGCTTTTGGTATGCTGGCCTTTATTAATCAGAGCACTGAGTATAGGAGTTGGGATGTAATGTTGAAATTGTACAAGGCATTGGTGAGGCCAGATTTGGAGTATTGTGTACAGTTTTGGTCACCAAATTATAGGAAAGATGCCAACAAAATAGAGAGAGTACAGAGAAGGTTTACTAGAATATTACCTGGGTTTCATCACCTAAGTTACAGAGTAAGGTTGAACGAGTTGGGTCTTAATTCTTTGGAATGTAGAAGGTTGAGGGGGGACTTGATAGAGGTATTTAAAATTATGAAGGGGATTGATAGAGTTGACGTGGATTGGCTTTTTCCATTGAGAGTGAGGGAGATTCAAACAAGAGGACATGAGTTGAGAGTTAAAGGACAAAAGTTTAGGGGTAACATGAGTGGGAACCTCTTTACTCAGAGAGTGGTGGTTGTGTGGAACGAGCTTCCAGCAGAAGTGGTTGAGGCAGGTTCGATGTTGTCATTTAAAGTTAAATTGGACAGATATATGGACAGGAAGGGAATGGAGGGTTATGGGCTGAGTGCAGGTCGGTGGGACTAGGTGAAAGTAAGAGTTCGGCACAGACTAGAAGGGCCAAGATGGCCTGTGTCTGTGCTGTAATTGTTATATGGTTATATGGTTAAGAATGTGGTTAAGAGGGATAATAACTCAGCCATGATAGAATGGCAGAAGCAGACTGGATGGGCCGAATGGTGTAATTCTATTCCTATGTCTTGTGATCCTATGGTCTAACTTAACCTTTGCTTTCTTCATTACACTCTGTTCTGCATCCCTACACAACCAACTCCTTCCCAATTTCAAATCCAAATAAGCCTGATACAAATCCTTTACGAATCCTTTAAAAATAATGTGGAGATAAGGAGCGGGGAGAGCATCCGCTGTTCAGATCTGGTTCCTTATACCTGAAAAGGCATTATATGTACAATGTAAGAGGTCTAATGCCACAAAGCTATCAAGGAAGATGTAGCAGCTGTCTGTTTTCTGTTTGCTTTGTAGTCTGTTTATTATGGCAACTAGTCACATTGTGGGGGTGTGGTAAAGGCAAAGGGAGTAAGTTACATATTTTGTAGCAGTTTGTAGTTTGGGGCCGGCAGAGGTCACAGCTTTGCTGACGGCTGAGATAACACTGAAACTCACTTCAAGATTGTATGTTTTTTAATTGCTAGTAAAGCATTAGATAAGGAATTCAACTCTTTGGAACAATCATTTCCTTGGAGCTGAGGGTAGGTGATGAAAATATAACAATCCCGGGCGGTAGCAGGCCAACGGCCATGGTTTTGATTTTAGGATTAGTTTTTGCCGCTATATTTTGTCAGCAAAGATTTCACCAGTATACCAAATGAACATCAGCATTTGTACTAGCCTGGAGCAGCTTGTGGTAAGTAGAATCTTTTTTTTGTTGGTTCAAGTCTTTGTCTGGATGTTTTTTTAAATGGTCAGTGTTGCTGTGTCCAGTTGGTGGACTGGGAAGGTCTTTACTTGTGTTTGCCTGAATTGTTTGAACTTTGGTTCTGTTGAAAAGCTGAAGAATGAAGTATTGAATTTCCATTGGTGAAAAGTTGAGTTGAAACTTCCATTGTTTTGTCTTTTTTGTGCACTTGGAAAACAAAATGAGTCAGGCTGGAAGTATTGATGTTGAAGGCAGAATTAAGAAATTAAACTTACTGGGAAAGCTTTAGCAAAAAGAGTTGACACCCTCCAAAAGGACTATAATAAAACTGTTCAGGGGATTAAAAATTTAATTAGAAATATCTTGCCCGAAGAGCAAGAAGATATTTCAGAAGTGCGCTCTCATTTGGATGATTTAAAATCTCTTTGTGAAGATGCTGCTAGGTAACATAACTTGCTGTTTTCTTTAATGCCAATTTCTGAGTGAGATAAACAAGTTGAAGACTTTGTAAACATTGATATGTGTATTAGTACAGTCATAGCAGAGGCTGAACAATGGTTGATCAACCTGTGCATCTGGTACCACTTTAGTATGCATTAGAATGGAGGCCGGTTTAGCTGAGCTTTGCACAAAACAACATATATTGAGTTATAAGCACTCATTGGAAGAACAAGGCAGAACAGCTTCAGAGAAATCAAAGACAATTTCCGAGAAATCAGAAAGAACAGGCGGAGCAATTTTGAAGACAGATGGAGCAGCTTAAGTTGCAGGAAGAAATTGCAGCCAAGGTGGCCAGAGTTAAAGGGTTACAGGCTGCAAGCACTGTGAGTACTAAACGTGCTACAGCAGGACTGGTGAGAGTTCCTATGTTGATATTGCACAAAGTCCAACATTCTCAACATCAGTGTGGATACATTTGTTCCTCAAAAGTCTATGAGCCATGAGTTTGAACCCCAAGGGGCCGTTCAGGGTGTACACTCTCAGCCTGCAGCATGGAGGCACTCGAAACTGATGCCATATCCAATAGCTTCTGAGGACATCGATTCACGGTATGATGACACTCGTGTTTCAGACGATAAAGATCTAAATGCCACGCTGGAGGCTATAAGGACACAAAAAGAAATAACGACAGTAATGCATTGTATCTCTGCCTTAAAGAGAGATTCAAATCTTCGATGGCCATCCATTTCAGTATCATTCATTTATGAGGGCTTTCAAGAAATTAAGACTGAAGATTTTGGTGAACATCTCTATTTTCTTGAACTGTGCACTGGTGGTTACCTTATAGAGCTTGATAAAAGCTGCAATTGAACCAGCTTTGAGTAAGGATATCTGAGGGCCAAGGCTTTACTACAGGAACGTTTTGGTGATGAACAGATAATTGCTGGGCCTACATGGAAAAGGCTCTTTCTTGGCAGCATATTAAAACAGAAGACGCAGAACATCTTCAAGACTAGTCTTTTTCTTAGAATTTGTTGCAATGCTATGGAAGATGTGCAGGACATGCATGAATTGAATGTGCCTGCGATTATCATAAACAAATTGCCCCCTGAGTTCCGTGGTGTATGAACTGCTAAAAAAGACACAACTGTAAGATTAATTTCGCAACTGTTGTTGACTTTATTGAGGGGCAAGTAAAGATTGCTACACACCCAGTGTTTGGGGAAGTGTACAAACCTACATCGGTGGCAGGAAGTGAAGGTGTGAACAAAACTGGATCATGAATTCAGTCTAAAGCTAAAGGAAGCAGTTTTACCACCACTGTGACTGCTGTGAAAGATAAAGCAAAAGGTTTGCCTGTTCTGCCAGGGTGAACAAACTTTGGCAAAAGTGGTTCATTTTGGTAGGTCAAATATGAAGGCAGAATATAGTATTAATGGTGCAGTGTGGAGGATCAGAGGGATCTTGGGGTCCGAATCCATAGGACGCTCAAAGCAGCTGCGCAGGTTGACTCTGTGGTTAAGAAAGCATACAAGCCTTCATCAATCGTGGAATTAAATTTAGGAGTCGAGAGGTAATGTTGCAGCTATATAGGACCCTGGTCAGACCCCACTTGGAGTACTGTGCTCAGTTCTGGTTGCCTCACTACAGGAAGGACATGGAAGCCATAGGAAGGGTGCAGAGGAGATTTACAAGGATGTTGCCTGGATTGGGGAGCATGCCTTATGAGAATAGGTTGAGTCAACTCGACCTTTTCTGCTTGGAGCGATGGAGGATGAGATGTATAAGATGATGAGAGGCATTGATCGTGTGGATAGCCAGAGGCTTTTTCCCAGGGCTGAAATGTTTGTCACAGGGGACATAGGTTTAAGGTGCTGAGGAGTAGGTACAGAGGAGATGTCAGGGGTAAGTTTTTTACGCAGAGAGTGGTGAGTGCGTGGAATGGGCTGCCGGCAACAGTGGTGGAGGCGGATACGATAGGGTCTTTTAAGAGACTTTTAGATAGGTACATGGAGCTTAGATAAATAGAGGGCTATGGGTAGGCCTAGTAATTTCCAAGGTAGGGACATGTTCAGCACAACTTTGTGGGCTGAAGGGCCTGTATTGTGCTGTAGGTTTTCTATGTTTCTATGTTTCCTACATCAAGGGAGTACAGCGGCATTCTGCACAGTGGGCCTAAAGAACAAGCTTAACCTGACAGGAAAGAAATTCTGTTACACACCATGGGTCAAGAAAGTGTTGTGAGCAGCTACATTGTTTCAGGATTGGAACTGGCTGGCTTAGTAGTGAAAACTATTGTGAACTAACTCACATTTATAAACACAAAATAATCTGCAGATACTGGGGTGAAAGCAACACTCACAACACGCTGGAGGAACTCAGCAGGTCGGGCAGCATCCGTGGAAAAGATCGGTCGACGTTTCGGGCTGGAACCCTTCGTCAGGACTGTAGGGGGAAGGAACAGAGGTGTGGTAAACCATGTATATATGTTGTAACTCGGTTACCTGTCTGGACACACACCTCTGCTGACTGCCCCTGTGGCTCCTCCCACAGAGTCCTGTATAAAGGTGTTCGCCTTGCCCCACCCCCTCAGTTCGGGGGCAGACACTCACTGTGGAGGTCGTATTGTACAGCGAATAAAAGCCTTTCAGTATTTTACCAAACCTCAGTCTTTTGGAGTAATTGAAGGTGCTTCAAGAGGCCCTATAAAGAAGGTGGAGGGAGGGTGGGAAGGAGAAGGCTGGTAGGTGCCAGGTGAAAAACCAGTAAGGGGAAAGATAAAGGGGAGGGGGAGGGGAAGCAGGGAGATGATAGCCAGGAAAGGTGAAGAAAGAATAGGGGAAAATGGGTGGTAGAAGGAGGCGGAACCAAGAGGGAGGTGGTAGGCAGCTGGGGGAGGGGGCAGAGTGACATAGGGATAGGGGAAGGAAGGGGGAGGGAACTACTAGAAGTTGGAGAATTCTATGTTCATGCCAAGGGGCTGGAGACTACCTAGACGGTATATGAGGTGTTGCTCCTCCATCCTGAGTTTAGCCTCATCATGGCAGTAGAGGAGGCCATGTTTGGACATATCGGAATGGGAGTGGAAAGCAGAGTTGAAGTGGGTGGCTACCGGGAGATCCTGTCTGTTTTGGCGGACGGAGCAGAGGTGCTCGACGAAGCGGTCCCCCAATCTGTGTCGGGTTTCACCGATGTAGAGGAGGCCGCACCAGGAGCACCGGATGCAATAGATGACCCCAACAGACTCACAAGTGAAGTGCTGCCTCACTTGGAAGCTCTTGCCACCATTCAGGGCCCCAAAGAGTACTTCCATAGGGCCTCTGCCCCTTCCCCCTACAGTCCTGACGAAGGGTTCAGGCCCGAAACGTCGACCGATCTTTTCCACGGATACTGCCCGACCTGCTGAGTTCCTCACATATGCAGGAAAGTATGCCTGATCACAAAGGGAACATTTCTCATCAGAAAGATCTTTGGGAATGGTCTCACCTGAAACACGTTTACTTGCTGGAAATTGATATGTTTACAGTGTTACGTACCCCGTAACTGGGTTGCCAAACCAGCAGAAATGGATCACTCAGTTGGAGTCTGGATTACTAGAACTAAGAAAGTTTTATTAAAGAAACAAGCAACACAGTAATCGAAAGGATAATAAATGCAACAGTTCAGCAATGATAAACACATGTGCACAGAATTAAGATAACAGGATCGATCAAGCTCTATCGTTGTCTAGGGGTAAATGACCAATTTCAAAGTGACACAAAGTCCAGTTCAATTTAGTTCAGTTCGCAGTAATCGTTGCCATGGCGATGGACAACGTGGGGGGAGAGAGAGAGAGAGAACAGGAACGACTGATCATTCAGAACGGCTTCCACTCACAGACCGGCGATATTGCTCACAAGCAGCTTTCGGGCGGGCCCTTTGTGATGTCACCTGAGGTCACCGACTGTGACCCCTCCTCCAGATGCGGTCGATCCTCTGCAGTGAACCTGGCACCCAAGCAAGGGCGGACACACACCGGGTTCCCGCTGATCGTACCTTTCCACCCTGTGCGTCTGTGGCTTGGTTTCGCAACCAGCCTTCCAAAACAACTCCCGCCGCTCCATTGTCTTCCTTATCTCTCTCTCTCCCAAAGACAGGTGGCAGACCAACTGCTGATCACACAGGACAGCTAACATCTATGTGTATTCTTGTCACACTTCCCCGCTTTAAGGATTTTTACTGGGGGGTAAAAATTACAAACATGAATACATTATTTGATACACACACAAATATACATCTTTATCAGCTATTTGGCTAACACAGCGAGTTTGAAGTTGTCAGCACCTTGACAGACAGTCAGCAATCACATTTTCCATCCCTTTTATATGTGTTATTAATAATCCCTTAGACCAGGCTCCAACTTAGCAAACTTCATAGTGGCTAAAAACACTGATGAATTGCGATCAATGTAATCTCTCATTTGGTTTTGTCCCGGACCACAATAACAAGGGTCGTCCCATTTCGACTTAGTTTTCTCTCGCAAGGGCTTAGTAGGAGGGGGAGGGGTAGTGACCGCAGAGTTATTGCAAAACTTCCTACAGTACCCCACCTTCTCCAAGAGCCTTCTGAGGGCCCTCTTGTCTGTCGGGGTTGGGAGGTCAGCGATAGCCTGCACTGTAGCTTGCATCGCTGCCAGCTGCCCCTGTGTCACCACAATTCCCAGGTAAGTGACCTTCGTGTGGCCGAACTCATTTTTTTCAAGGTTCACTATCAAGCTGGCTTCAGACAGCCGTATTAAATTGCCAATACACACCTCTGTGTTCGTCAGCCCTTTAGTCACTGAATTACTCATTCTATATGGTGTTGCTTACTAGGCTTTCCTATTGTAACAGACACCACCCAACGTCCCAGTTCTTTGCATCGCCTCGGGACAATCAAACACACGGGTGCGAGTCGTTTAATTACTTCTCCTAAAGAGTCGCTTTGTTCGGGGATTAAGGGAGAGACCTTATCAGCAGACCTGGCCAAAACAATAGCCTTCTCCCATCTGGTCGATACCATACTCATCTTTTCAAAATGGTTTTTTTCTCTTATCGGGGGGACCCTAGCTTCATTGATTTCTGTGCTAACACCGAGTAGGTTTGTTAGCATATCAAAAGCCTGTGACCGTCTCAGTTCGCGTCGGTCATAATCAATAACATCCTTCCCCCTGGGCAGCCGGTAAACCTCTTTCATGGTTCCACCAACTGTTCCCTCCAGTACCGCAAAATGTCCACCGGGGGGTACCTCGTGGGCCAGGTTAAAAACCTCATCCCCATAACTCTTTTACACCACCCCCCACTCCTACTTGGTCTCCCTTGCTTCCTTAGCACTTCCTCCCCCACACAATAGCTTACTAGTTCCCTTGCCAAGTCTGTGTCAGAGAGAGCTGTCTCTGTCGAAACCATCAGCCCCTCGTCTCGCTCCCGTGTCTGCACAAATTCTTTCCTGGCTACTGCTACGTCTGTCCCAGCTCCCCCACTACCTCTTGCCTCACTACACTCCTTCTTTTCACTTTCTACCCCCTTCCCGTACAAGGCTGGCAGAAACGTCTCAGCTAAATTCACTACCACAGTCCCGTGATGAACCTGTGAGTCCATGGGCGGGGCCTCAATGCTGGCAGGCTGACCTGTCAATCTCACGACTGGGAACGCGATTCCCCCAGCGATGTCATTACTGAGCAAGACTTCCACGCCTTTCATCGGTAGTTCGGACCTCACCCCGATCGTGACTAGTCCAGAGACCAGGTTGCTTTGTAAGTGTATCTGGTGCAAAAGGACTGACTCTGTCCCTTCCCCAATACCTTTGACCTTTACCTCCCCAGTCTGGGTCTCTGAGCTAAACTCTAATACACTCTTCAGTATTAGTGACTGACACGCTCCCGTGTCTCTCCAGATCCTCACTAGAACTGGTTTTAACCCCTCCTTCACTGACACCAATCCGGCCGAGATAAACTTCTCGCGTCCTTCCTGAACTTTGGCAGACCTGTCCTTCCCTAGCGGTTCGTGTACCAGCTCGATACAGCCAGTCAAAATTTCCATTTTTCCTTTTCCCGTCTCCTTCTTTGGGGCAAAGCACCTGGACGCAAAGTGTCCGACTTTCCCGCAATTATAACAGACGACCCCAGTAGACTTCCTACCAGACTGCTCCCGGTCTACCTTATCCTTCTCACTAGTCCCCGGCTTACTTTCTGACTTTTCCAGCGGACTCTCCCCGCCGTCCTGACTACCCTTCTGGTAGCCTATACTCGGGGCAAACTTCATTTTATGCGTCAACGCATACTTATCCGCTAACTTAGCAGTTGCGGCTAACGTGGCTGCCTCTTTCTCATCTAGGTAGGGTCTCATACCCTCAGGGACACAACCTTTAAACTGCTCAATCAGGATCAGCTGTAGCAGTCTGTCATAATCCCGGTCTACCCCCTTCGAGGCGCACCAACGCTCACAATATGTCTGCATCTCATGGGCAAACTCCAAATACGTGCGGTCCCATTGCTTCCTCGCATTCCGGAACCTCTGCCGGTATGCCTCCGGGACCAACTCATAAATCCTGAGGATGGCTCTTTCACCACCTCATACCTCTGGGCATCTTCCGCGGACAAAGCTGAGTAAGCTTGTTGGGCTTTCCCTTTCAGTACACTCTGAAGCAAAACAACCCACTTATCCCTCGGCCAGTCCTGACTTATAGCCACTTTTTCGAAGTGGAGAAAGTACCGATCTACGTCGGTATCGTCAAATGGGGGAACCAGCCTAACCTCCTGGGTCGCCCGGAACCCTCCACCTTGGTTCGGCACGAGCCCCTGCTCTGCCCTTAACCTTAACTTCTCCAGCTTGAATTCCCTTTCCCTCTGTTTCTCCAACTGCCTCTCTTCTCGCTCCAACTGCCTCTCTCTCTCTTTCCTTTCTAACTCTCTCTCCTTCTCTTCTCGCTGTAACTGTCTGTCCCTCTCTTTCTCTTCTCGCTCCAACTGCCGTACCCGGAACTCGTGCTCGAGTCTCAGTTTTTCAAGCTGCACCTGTACCGCGTCTCCAGCAGGTTTTTCAATAGACACCACCTCCAGCTCGCCTTGGGGAAACACACCTTTTGATACATAGTGCTCTACGATAGCTCTGTGTATCTCCTCTCTCCTCATTGTCGACTTCCCCTTAGCAAGATTCAACCGTTTGGCCACAGCTACCAATTCCACTTTCCTGGCATCCTCTAATGCCTCCAAGGTCGGCGCCTTTATAAATTCCTCAGCCTCCATTTCTGCTGTTTGTCTTTTCTTTCTTTCGGGAATTTTGACCCAATCAATTTACTCCGTCCCAAATTTAGCGTTCAAAATCCCGGACGAGCCCCCACTTATGTTACATACCCCATAACTGGGTTACCAAACCAGCAGAAATGGATCACTCAGTTGGAGTCTGGATTAGTAGAACTAAGAAAGTTTTATTAAAGAAACAAGCAACACAGTAATCGAAAGGATAATAAATGCAACAGTTCAGCAATGATAAATACACATGTGCACAGAATTAAGATAACAGGATCGATCAAGCTCTATCATTGTCTAGGGGTAAATGACCAATTTCAAAGTGACACAAAGTCCAGTTCAATTTAGTTCAGTTCGCAGTAATCGTTGCCATGGCGATGGACAACGTGGGGGGAGGGAGAGAGAGAACGAGAACGACTGATCATTCAAAACGGCTTCCACTCACAGACCGGCGATATTGCTCACAAGCAGCTTTCGGGCGGGTCCTTTGTGATGTCACCTGAGGTCACCGACTGTGACCCCTCCTCCAGATGCGGTCGATCCTCTGCAGTGAACCCGGCACCCAAGCAAGGGCGGACACACACCGGGTTCCCGCTGATCGTACCTTTCCACCCTGTGCGTCTATGGCTTGGTTTCGCAACCAGCCTTCTAAAACGACTCCCACTGACTTGCGGGGGTGGGGGGGCACCGCTTCCAGGGTCTCGTTACCTCGTGGTGTCGTGTGTGTCCTGCCTTAGCGAACCTGTCCCTTTTTATCCCCCTGCTGGGGTATCGCCTGTCCATCACTTCAAACAGTTCAGGGTTCAAAGGGGGAGCCGCTCTAGACAGCTCTCTCTCTCCCGTCCCTTCATTACACATCTCCAAATGTTGCTCCATTGTCTTCCTTATCTCTCTCTCTCCCGAAGACAGGTGGCAGACCAACTGCTGATCACACAGGACAGCTAACATCTATGTGTATTCTTGTCACAACAGGGATGAATAAGGTCAAAGAACGGCTGCATGTGATTTGCAGTGTTAATGATAGATCACATGCAGTCAGAACAGTACTGGGCAGGACCATTAATAGACCATTAAAGCAAGATCATTGCAGAAGAGACTATGCTCAACCGCAGGGACTTCTGTTTCATGCTTGGTTGAGCTTTGGCATCAGATTTCCCTGAAAGTTAGGAGAAACAACCTGGTTAGTCAAGAGAAAATCACATGGAGCTGGTAGAAAGTTCAGCAAAACTGGTGGAAGATCAGTATAAGATTAGTTTAAGACTGAGAAAGAAGGATGTAAACATGCCTAATAACTGGAAGATTGTTGAGCAGGGTGCTCTGAATCTAAGGGAGAGGTTCAAGAAGGTTTTGTAATTTCACGCTGACTACATTGGTGGACTTTAGATTGGTGATACATCTCTCTGGAGCAACCTTATCACTGAGTTGTGCCAATTTTACTTTTAGAAGGTGCGCAGAAGATAATGAAGAACAATTCATCTGTGAATCAGTGGATAAGGTTTTGCTTTGTTTCTGTGTTGATGTCATTGTCTTCTGAAGAAAAAGCCCTGTATCTCTATAATGACCTTGTATTCATTTGTGTTAAAGGTGGTTTTCAGCAGACATAGTGTGCTATCTGTGATACCAAAATTACAAGATTAAAAGATGTGTAAGATTTGGATTTGGATCAAGATATTCCTTCGGTGGAGAGAGCACTGGGCGGGCAATGGTATATTAAGTCCAATATTTTCAAGTTTAAGATCACAATCCAAAATAGACAGTTTACCAGAAGGGTGAACCCTCTCTACAGTTGGTTCCATCTATGACCTTTAGGAATTTTGAGTCCAGTAGAGCTACCTACCAAGGAGATCCTACAAGACCTAGGCAAGGGAGGACTTAGTTAGGATGATACATGAACATCATCAGTTGAGTGGACAAGCTGGCTGGAAGAACTTTGTCAATTGAAAGACTTCAAGGTAACTATGTAGATGTTTGAAACCTTTGGATTTAGATGAAGCTGCTGGTGCACAGTTATGCCATTTTTCAGATGTGAGTGAAGATGGCTGTGGAGTAGTGACTATTATTGCATGAGCACAGTGGTTTTGTTCAAGGTAAAATCTGTTGAAGTCAGTTTTCATCCCTCATATGGAGCTCGTTGCTGCTATGATGGCAAGTCAGAAGGATACATTGTGGAAGAAGGAGTTTCATATGCAGCCTCAGGACTCAGTGTTTTGGATTGATAGTACTCCTGTGCTGTAGTATACTAGAAATGAAACATCCAGATTCCAAATTTTTGTTACTAACAAAGTTTCAGAAATTCTTAAAATCTCACAGGCACCCCAATAGAGGTACATGAATACTATGATCAACACTGCAGATGTGGCATCCAGAGGACTGAAGAATAAGACTTGGACATCAAGTCAGGACCTCAATATCTTCTTCGGCCTGAAAGTGAATGGCTTGTGAATCCTGATTGTTCTGAAGGACTTCCTCTAGATGATCCAGAAGTCAAGAAGTTTTCTACAATGAATGTCACACACATTGGGGAAGAGTTGGATACAATAATATGTGATATCCATCACTTCTCAAATTGGACATGTTTGAAGAAGACAGTGGCTTGGATTCTTAGGTTTAAGAACTTGCTCTTATTTCTTAGTTCAGAAAGGAAGCAGATGGAAGCAATTCCAATACATGTCAAACTTGTCTTGGAAGTGATGGGTCAAGGAGTATTTGCAGGAATATTAATCAAGTATAAAGCATAATTTCCTCCCAGGAGATATTGTGTTTATAGTTGACAACACAGCACCTCAAAACTCATCAATCATGGGAAGAATCATTCAAGGCTTTCTAGACGGAAAATGATTTGTACAACAAATATGTATTAAGACCAAGACTAACTGTTTCGATCAACCTATAATTGAGATCTGTCTTTTATAGGAGGCAGAGAACTAAGTGCTAGTAATCTCTGGCCTAGATGAGTGTTCCATAACTTGTCTGGAGACAAATGAGGACATTTGTGAAATGTTAAGATTTCATGTTTCCTGTGCCTTAGTAGCATGTAGTTGTAATTATTATAGAATAACAAGTAGGGAGCTGGAATGTAGAAGCGGTGTATCTGTTCTCTATTTGCTTTATATTTTGTGTTGCACATCTGTTATGTTTATTATGGCAACTAGTCACATTGTGGGGGTGTGGTAAAGGCAAAGGGAATAAGTTACATATCTTGTGGCAGTTTGTAGTTTGGGGCCGGCAGAGGTCACAGCTTTGCTGACTGCTGAGATAACACTGAAACTCACTTCAAGATTGTATGTTTGTTAACTGTTAATAAACGATCGAAATAAGGAATTCAACTCTTTGGAACAATCATTTCATTGGAGCTGAGGGTACATCATGAAAGTATAACAATCCCGTGGTGGTCGCAGGATAGCGGCAATGGTTTTGTATTTTGGATTAGTTTTTGCTACTACTAAGGGTATGACCTGTAGAAAAGATATAAGGGAAGGTATGAGCTGTACAAAAGGGACAGGCTGCACCTGAACCTGAGAGGAGCCAAAATGTAGGTTCTTTATGGGTAGGTTTGCTAGAACTGTTGAGGAGAGTTTACTAACTTGGCAGCAGGATGGGAAACTGAGTGATAGGGCTGAGGATGGAGCTGTTAGTATACATGTAGAGGCAGTGTGTAGTGAGACGGTCAGGAAGGACAGACAGATGATAGGACAAAGTTATAGTCAGTAGAATGATTTGCAGTGTAACAGGGGGACAAATCGGAAAGGGTGACAATTACAGAACAGAAGGTGTTATATTTCAATGCACACAGTAAATGGAATAAAGGAGGTGATCTTGTAATGCATTTAGAGATTGGCAAATATGGTATGTGGGCATCACTGAGTTGAGGCTGAAAGTAGATTATAACCAGGAGCTTAACATTGAAGGATACACATTGTATCGAAAGTACAAGCAGGAAGGCAAAGGGAGTAGTGCAGTTCTGTTGGTAAGAAGTAAAATCAAATCCTTAGAAAGAGGTGACATGGGATCAGAAGATGTAGAATCCTTGTGGTAGAGTTAAGAAACTGCCAGGGTAAAAAGACCTGATGGGAGTTACATACAGGCCTCCGAACAGTAGCCAGAATGTGGGCTACAACTTACAATGGGAGATAGAAATGGCATGTAAAAAGGGAAAATTTATGATAGTGATGGGAGATTTCAATACGCAGGTATATTGGGAAAATCAGGCTGGTGCTGGTTTTGGATCCCAGGAGGCAGAATTTGTAGAAAACCTACAAGGTAGCTTTTCAGAGCAGCTCATGGCTGAGCCTAGTAGGGGATCATCTATCCTGGATTGGGAGTTGTGTAATGAAACAGATTTGATTAAGGAGCTTAAGGTAAAGGAATTTGGATTTTCAGAAGACCTTTGACAAGATGCCACACATGAGGCTGCTTAAAAAACTACAAGCCCATGGTACAGGAAAGATTCTAACGTGAGTAAAGCAGTGGCTGATTGGCAGGAGACAAAGAGTGGGAATAAAGGGAACCTTTTCTGACTGGCTGCCAGAGACTAGTAGTGTTCCACAGGGGTCGGTGTTGGGACTGATGCTGTTTGCGTTATATGTCAATGATTTGGATGATGGGGATGAACTGAAAGCTTTGTTGCAAAGTTTGCAGATCAAATGAAGATTAGTGGAGGAGCAGATAGTTTTGACAAATTAGAGAGCCTATAGAAGAACAGACAGATTAGGAGAATGGGCAAAGAAACGGTAGCTGGAATACCGTGTTGGTAAGTGAATGATCATGCATTTGGTAGAAGAAATGAAAGGGTAGACAATTTTCTAAGTGGAGAGAAAATACAAAAATCTGAGATGAAAGGGACTTAGGAGTCCTTATGCAAGATTCCCGAAAGGTTAATTTGCAGGTTGAGTCTGTGACGAGGAAGGCAACTGCAACGTTAGCATTCATTTCAAGGGGACTACAGTATAAAAGCAAGGATGTAATATTTAGACTTTATAAATTTCTGGTGAGGCCTCATTTAGAGTATTGTGAGCAAGTTTGGGTGCCTTATCTTAGAAGTGACGTGCTGCAACTGGAGAGAGTTCAAAGGAGGTTCACAAACATGATTCCAGGATTGAATGGCTTGTCATAAGAAGATCGTCTAATGGCTCTGGGCCTGTATTCACAGGAATTCAGAAGAATGAAGGGTGGCCTCATTGAAACCTATCAAATGATGAAAGGCCTTGATGGAGTGGACGTAGAGAGGATGCTTCCTGTGGTGGGAGAGTCTAAGACCAGAAGACACAGCCTCAGAATGGAGGGGTGTCCTTTTAGAACAGAGATGAGGAGGAATTTCTTTAGCCAGAGGATGGTGAATCTGTAGAATTCTTTGCTACAGCAGCTGTGGAGGCCAAGTATTTATGTATATTTAAGGCAGAGGTTGATAGATCGTTTATTGGTCAGGGCATGAAGACAGGAGAAGACAGGCAGAAGCCAGGAGATTGGGGCTGAGAGGAAAATTAGATCAGCCATGATGAAATGGTGGAGCAGATTTGATGGGCCAAATGGCCTAATTCTGCTCCTATATCTTATGATCTTATGAATCCTTAGGAGGCAAAGATTATAATATGATAGAATTTACCCTGTATTTTGAGAGGGAGAAGCTAAAATCAAATGTATCAGTACTATAATGAAGTAAAGGGAATTACAGAGGCATGAGAGAGGAGCTGGTCAAAGTTGATAGGAAGGGGACACTGACAGGGATGACGGCAGAACAGCAGTGGCTGGAGTTTCTGGAGCAATTCGAAAGGTGCAAGGTAGATATATTTCAAATAAGAAGAAGTATTCTAGAGGCAGGATGACACAACCATGGCTGACAAAGCAAGTCAAAGTCAACGTAAAAGGCAAACTGAGGGCATATAATAGAGCAAAATTAGTGGGAAGTTAGAGGATTGGGAAACTTTTAAAAACCAACAGAACACAAAAAAAGCTATAAGGAGGAAAAAAATTAAATATGAAGTTAAGATAGCCAATTATATCAATGAGGATTCGAAAGACTAGCAAATAGCAGACAAACTGAACAAGTATTTTTACTATGGTGCACACCTACCATTCTAGCAGTAAGATGCTCACTTCCACCAGTCTGACATCACTGTGGACAGTGCCATTCCAGGGTCCATCTTTCCTTGTTCATGCTAAGCTGCCCCAGTGATTTAGGGAATAGAAGCAGAGCTGAGGGGTGCCCAAAAGTCGGATCCAGGCCCAGGAGGGGTCCTCCCAACTGGTTGTCTGTCCCTGCTACTGTGCACCCCAGAGTGTTGGCCTGGCTGCCTGGTTGGCCATCCAGGTTCAACAGACCATGTCATTTTTACAGAGATAATTTTGGTGGTGTCCATGACTTCATCTCTGCCTGTCCCATATGTACCCAGAACAAGATGTCACATCTTGGTCTGTTCTACTTGCTGCTTGTGGCTCAACGCCCCTGGTCCCACCACTTGATGGATTCAATACTGGACTGTCTCTGTCAGATGGAAACACCACCATTCTGGTAGTTCTACAAAACTGCCATTGGCTTATGAAACTGCCATCCTCAGCACACGTTCAAGCTGTACACCTTCCTCAGGGCACAATGCCTAATTGAGGACCACAACTCACATCCTGCTTTTGGAAAACTTTCTGTTCTCTTTTCAGAGTCACAGCCAGGTTTCCACCCACAATCTAACAGCCAGATTGAAAAAGTGAATCGAGAGTTGGAGATAACTCTCTGCTGCTCTGTCTCTTCCAATCCCACAACCCTGAGTTCCTAACTGGTTTGGGCAGAGATTTCTCGCAGTAACCTCCATTTGTCCTCCAATGCCATATCCTCCTTTGAATGGCAAAATGGATTCCAGCCACTGCTCTTCTCTGACCAAGAGATTGACTTGGGAGTTTCTGCTGCTGAACAGAATCAGAATCAGGTTTAATATCACTGATATTTGTTGTGAAATTTGTTGTTATGTAGCAGCAGTACATTGTAAAACATAATAAAAACTGTAAAAACAGTAAGTATATTATTTAAGTTAAATTAAATAAATAGTGCAAAAGGATAAAAAGGTAGTGAGGTAGTGCTCAGTGTTTAGTTAGTAATCTGATGGCAGAGGGGAAGAAGCAGTTCCTGAATAGTTGACTGTGTACCTTCAGAAGCCTGTACCTCCTTTCCTGATGGTAACAGTGAGAAGAAGCCATGTCCTGGCTGATGGGTCTTCAATGATGGATCCTGCCTTTTCAAAGCATTGCACCTTGAAGATGTCGTAGATGATGGTGAGACCTTGAAATAATTGCCAACATTTCATTTGCCTTCTTTATCACAGTATGCCCACAACTCATTAACCCTAACCAACAGAGCATGTCCACAAGTCACTAACCCTAACCCAGATGTCTTTGGGATGTTCAAAGAAACAGGAACACTCAGAGGAAATCCACTCGGTCATGGGAAGAACATACTGTACCTACTCCTTATAGACAGCAGAGGGAATCTAACCCATTATCGGTGATTGCTGGTGCTGTAAAGCAATTGTGCTAACCACTACACTACCATGCCTTAGGTGAGAGTATCTGACCCAGATACTCCTGTAGCCTAGAACAATCTTGCTCACCCTCCCCAATACTACCCACTTTTATGTCATTCACAAACTTAATAAACATACCTCCTGTATTCATATCTAAGTCATTAAAGTACAACTAAACATTGAAGGGTCCAGCGCCAATCCCTGCCTTACTACATTAGTCAGATTTCCAACAGAAAGTCACCACTGTGCTACCCATTATCAAGCCAAAGATCCATCTTGCCTTGGTTCCCATGTGCTTTAAGCTTCTGATTCAGCCTACCCTGCAGGACCTTGTCAAATGGCTTACTAATGTATTGATAACATCTAGTGCCCTATCATCATCAGTTCCCTTGGTTACCTCCTCAGAAAACTAAAATTAATGAGAGAGGGTTTCACCATACAAAGACACGCTGACTATCTCTGACCAGTCTCTATCTTTCCAAATGAACGTAATTCTTATCCCTGAGGATTTTCTCCAATATTTTCTCACACTGATGTTAGATTCACTGGCCTGTAGGTACCTCACTTACCCTGCTGCCCTTCTTAAACAAAGGACAAACATTACCTATCACGCATTCTTCTGGTGCCTCATCTCTAGCTAACAAAATGCAAAAATATCCACTCGGATGTCAGATATCTTCCTCCCCCTTTGCTTCCCAAAGCAGCTTGGAATATTGCCCATCTGGTCCTGGATAATTCAACCTTAACATTTTTCATATCACCCAACATTTCCACCTTCATAACAGTGACTTGATCCAAACTACAGTATCATAAGACCATAAGTTATAGGAACAGAAGTAGGCCATTCAGCTCATTGAGTCTGCTCCGCCATGCAATCATGATCTGATCTAATTCTTCCAGTCATCCTCACTCCCCTGCCTTCTCCCCATATCTTTTGATGCCCTGACTAATCAAGAACCTATCTATTTCTGCCTTAAGTATACCCAATGATTTGACCTCCACAGCCACTCGTGGCAACAAATTCAACAGATTTACCACCTTCTGACTAAAGACTCAACAGAGCCCTCCTTGAGCTCACTTCCTTCCAATTCCTTTTCCTTATTGAATGCAGATACAAAGCAATATAACTGGCATGGAGCTTAGGAGCTCTGAGGCACAGAGAGACCATGGGATGGGATTCCAACAGAAAACACAGAAGAGAATCACCAGGATGTTGCCTGTAATAGAAGGTTGTAATTTTAAAGGAAGACTAAATATGCTGCATTATTCTCCCTGTAATGCAGGATGGTGAGGGGTGCCTTTTGTCTGGCTAAAGGCTAGTCCAGCATAGGATTCATGGTAACTTTGCAGTTTGGATTAAGAGTTGCCTTGCCCAGAGAAGAAAGAGAACTGTGGTGGAAGTTTGGCTGGAGGTCTATAATCAGTGATGTTCCGTACATGGTCTTCTTTGTACAGATTCCACCTGCTCTGAAAGAGAACCCAATAAACCTTCTCCCATCTGCGTGAGATGTGGGACATTTGAGAGACTTTGAACTTTTTACTGTGCTCATGGACTTCTTCACCAAGTTATGATATTGTTGCACTGTTGTAACTATATGTTATAATTATGTGGTTTTGTCAGTTTTTTCAGTCTTGGTCTGTCCTGTGTTTTGTGATATCACACTGGAGGAAATATTGTATCATTTCTTAATGCATGCATTACTAAATGACAATAAAAGAGGACTGCATGTCTTCATAATCTAATTACACCCCTGGAAGTCCTGTTTTATAACTTTCTATTTCACTCCCTAAAATCATATCCCTTCTCCTCCCCCTGTCATTGGTAGCTACTATATATGGTCCAGAACCTCCAGCTGCTCACCATCCCCTCTGAGAATGTCCTGCACTTGCTGTGAGACAGCCTGAACCCTGGGACCTTGAGGGCTATACACCATCATGGAGTATGCAGTGTGGCCACAGAAACACTTACCTGCACTCCTTCCTATTGAGTCACCTATCACTATGGCTCTACTTGACTTCTCTCCTTTGCGTTAGAGCTAGGCACAGCACCACTAACCTGGGTACTGGTACTGTCCTCTGAAAGGACACCCACCAACACTATCCAAAGGGGAGACTGAGGGAAATAGCCACAGTGGAATCCTAGAAATGTAGAAACATAGAAAACCTACAGCACAATACAGGCCTTTTGGCCCACAATGCTGTGCCGAACATGTACTTATTTTAGAAAGTATCTAGGTTTACCCATAGCCCTCTATTTTCCTAAGCTTCATGTACCTATCCACGAATCTCTTAAAAGACCCTATCATATCTGCCTCCACCACCGTTGCTGGCAGCCCATTCCACGCACTCACCACTCTCTGCGTAAAAAACTTACCCCTGACATCTCCTCTGTACCTACTTTCAAGCACCTTAAAATTGTGCCCTCTCGTGTTAGCCATTACAGCTCTGGGAAAAAGCCTCTGGCTATCCATATGTTCAATGCCTCCCATCATCTTATACACCTCTGTCAGGTCATCTCTCATCCTCCACCACTCCAAGAAGAAAAGGCCGAGTTCACTCAACCTATTCTCATAAGGCATGCCTCCCAATCTAGGCAACATCCTTGTATGGGGGAGTCTAGTACAAGAAGGCATGACTTCAGGATTGAAGGGCGCCCATTCAGAACAGAGACGCGAAGAAATTTTTTTAGCCAGAGGGTGGTGAATCTGTGAAATTTGTTGCCATGGGCGGCAGTGGAGGCCAAGTCATTGGGTGTATTTAAGGCAGAGATTAATAGGTATCTGAGTAGCCAGGGCATCAAAGGTTATGGTGAGAAGGCGGGGGAGTGGGACTAAATGGGAGAATGGATCAGCTCATGACAAAATGGCAGAGAAAACTCGATGGGCTGAATGGCTGACTTCTGCTCCTTTGTCTTACGGTCTTATGGTCTAAATATCCTCTGCACCCTTTCTATAGTTTCCACATCCTTCCTGTAGTGAGGTGACCAGAACTGAGAACAGTATTCCAAATGGGGTCTGACCAGGGTCCTATATAGCTGTAACATTACCTCTCGGCTCCTAAACTCAATCCTATGGTTGATGAAGGCCAATGCACCGTATGCCTTCTTAACCATAGAGTCAACCTGTGCAGCAGCTTTGAGTGTCCAATGGACACGGACCACAAGATCCCTCTGAACCTCCACACTGCCAAGAGTCTTACCATTAATACTATATTCTGCCATCATATTTGACCTACCAAAATGAACCACCTCATACTTATCTGGATTGAACTCCATCTGCCACTTCTCAGCCCAGTTTTGCATCTTACCGGTGTCCCGCTGTAATCTCTGACAGCCCTCCACACTATCCACAACACCCCCTATCTTTGTGTCATCAGGAAATTTACTAACCCATCCCTCCACTTCCTTATCCAGGACATTTATGAAAATCACAAAGAGCAGGGATCCCAGAACATATCCCTGAGGCACACCACTGGTCACCAACCTCCATGCAGAATATGACCTGCCTATAACCACTCTTTGCCTCTGTGAGCAAACCAATTCTGGATCCACAAAGCAAGGTCCCCTTACTTTCTTCCTTATTTTCTCAATAAGCCTTGCATGGGGTACCTTATCAAATGCCTTGCTGAAATCCATATACACTACACCTACAGCTCTACCTGCATCAATGTGTTTAGTCACATCCTCAAAAAATTCAATCAGGCTCATAAGGCACGACCTGCCCTTGACAAAGCCATGCTGACTATTCCGAATCATATTATGCCTTTCCAAATGTTCATAAATCCTGCCTCTCAGGATCTTTTCCATCAACTTACCAACCGCTGAAGTAAGACTCACTGGGTTTATAATTTCCTGGGCTATCTCTACTCCCTTTCTTGAATGAGGGAGCAACATCTACAGCCCTCCAATCCTCCGGAACCTCTCCCATCCCCATTGATGATGTAAGGATAATTTCCAAAGGCTCAGCAATCTCTTCCCTTGCCTCCCACAGTAGCCTGGGCGAGATCTCATCT
Source organism: Mobula hypostoma (assembly GCF_963921235.1). Taxonomy (NCBI): domain Eukaryota; kingdom Metazoa; phylum Chordata; class Chondrichthyes; order Myliobatiformes; family Myliobatidae; genus Mobula; species Mobula hypostoma. Next base: position 12,377,552 of record NC_086111.1, on the reverse strand, counting down.
GGTCCCGGAGTCTGATCCAACTTGATGATTTCCAAAAGCTCCAGCACATCCTCTTTCTTAATGTCTATATGCTCAAGCTTTTCAATCTACTGTGTCATCCCTACAATCGCCAAGATCCTTTTCCATAGTGAATACTGAAGCAAAGTATTCATTAAGTATCTCTACTATCTCCCCCAGTTCCATACACACTTTTCCACTGTCACACTTGATTGTTCCTATTCTCTCACATCTTATCCTCTTGCTCTTCACATACTTGTTGAATGCCTTGGGGTTTTCCTTAATCCTGCTCGCCAAGGCCTTCTCATAGCCCCTTCTGGCTCTCCTAATTTCATTCTTAAACTCCTTCCTGCTAGCCTAATAATCTTCTAGATCTCTATCATTACCTAGTTTTTTGAAACTTTTGTAAGCTTTCCTTTTCTTGTTGACTAGATTTTCAACAGCCTTTGTACACCATGGTTGCTGTACCCTACCATCCTTTCCCTGTCTTATTGGAATGTATCTATGCAGAACATTTGCCACATTTCTGCCGTACGTTTCCTTGAAAACATCTGTTCCCAATTTATGCTTCTAAGTTCCTGTCTGATAACCTCATATTTCCCCTTACTCCAATTAAACACCTCCTTAATTTATCTGTTCCTATCTCTCTCCAATGCTATGGTAAAGGAGATAGAATTGTGATCACTATCTCCAAAATGCTCTCCCGCTGAGAGACCTGACACCTGATCAGGTGAATCCTGCTCTAACTGTGTACTCTTTTACTTCTTCTGGTAGTCACCCATTTATCTACAGCCTGCACCCGAGGTGTGGCCACCTCACGTAAACTTCCATCGATGCTTTCAGATTCCTGGATGACCCTGAGTACATCCAGCACCAGCTCCAATTCCTTCATCTGGTCTGTCAGGAGCTGCATCTGGGTACATTTCTAATAGATGTAGTCAGCTGGGAGACCGTAAGGCTTCCTGATTTCCCACATCATGCAGAAGGAAGCATTCCACTACTCTGACTGCCATCTTATCTAGAGAAACATACAGAAAGGGCCAGCCCAAAGTGTTAACTATTTATTCATTTCTATGTGTGCTGCCTGACCTGCTGGGTTCCTCCAGTAGTTTCTGTCTGTTGTTCTGGATTTCCAGCATCTGCAGAATCTCTTGTGTTTATGCCACCTTATCTACACTGTCAAAGGTCACAAATTAGCAGGAATATAAAAACCTTACATGATTGTTACCTGCTCCTCAACTGTGCCTTCTTGCTGAAGCCTCTCAAACCAAAGCATCAGCTCTGAACTCCTACCCTGGTGCACTCTAATAATGGCTCCTCCAAAATGCCACTCCACTTGACCTTACCTTCTTTCTATAGGCAAAGTCTGTGGCAACTAAGCCAATCGGAATAACATTTTAAAAGCTGCTGACTTCTCCTTTTTGTATCTCTGACAGCTGCAACTGGAGAATGTAAAGCAGTGGCAGATATGGGTGGAGAAGTGGCAGACAGAGTTTAATCTGAGCAGGTGTGGAGGGGTCACTCTGACCAAAGTGAGCAACACACACAAAATGCCGGGGGAGCTCAGCAGTCCAGGCAGCATCTACAGTCAACGTTTTGGGCCAAAACTCCTTGGCAGACTACTTTGAGAGGGCTACTGCAAGAGGAAAGTATATCATCAATGGCGTGACTCCTTAAAACATTGATGTATAGAGGGAATTTAGGGTTTAATTCTATAGCTCATCTAGGTGTTCATGCAGATAGATGGGATGGTAAAGAAGGCCTTCGTTGTTCAGATATTGGAGTATTAGGTTCAGAAAGTCATGTTGCAGCTATATGAAACTTAGTTTGGGCTGCACTTGGATTAGGAAAAATTTCAGTAGAGGTTTACCGGGATGCTGTCTGGACTAAGGAATATCAGCTATAAGGAAAGGATGGACAAACTTATGTTGTGAGAAGAACTGATGTAAGTTTCTAAAATTATGAGGGACAAAGATAAGGTAGACAATCAGAATCCTTTTCCCTGGGTAGAAATGTCAAATACTAGAGTAAATGCATTTAAAGTGAGGGGGAGGAGATGAACAGGTAATCTTTTGCACAGTGCCTGGAACGGACTGCAGTGCCAGGAGCAGAGGTGGAAGCAGACATGAAAGCAAAGTTTAAGAGGCTGTTAGACGGTCACATGAATATGCAGGGATAGAGGGATATGGATCATGTACAGATAGAAGAGATCTAGTTTACTTTTATATTACAGGAAGTTCTGCATGTTTAACCCTGCTCTGGACTCTCCACACCAATCTTACTTATTCCTCGTTTCTTTATAAAAGGCCTTTAACATTCCTTAACAATCTATTCCTACACACTGGCCCCACACATCAAACTCCTTTTCATTTATCCTGTATCCAGCTCCCCCCCACTTGGACATATCACAAATATTTTTGTCCACTTAATTTTTAAACCAGTCACATGGAGGATTGATTTTCAAATCTTCCTGAATTGGAAGCCCATGTTATTTAACTTTACCAATACCAACAACAAAACAAAAATCAAAAACAAAACAAGATGGTGGGTACAAACAGATGCTCGAACTGGAGAAACACACAAAGTGAAGGAATAACTCAGGATGTACGCATGGAGGGAAAAGGACAGACAACATTTCAGGAAAATGTTTGATGTTCGCTTGGATGCTCATGTGTCACTGTGAAAGTTTTCAAAGATAATTACTTGCTTCACTGGAAGCAACGCATTTCTTTTTTGATGGGATTTACCTCAAAGGGAAATTGAGATGGATTAACACAAGAAAATCTATAGATGAGGGAAATCAATGTATGTTGACTGTGATGGATTGTTGAGTTCCGCAGTCTACTGTCTCCATAGAATGTATAGATAGACTAAAATAAATCCATCTGAAAACTACTTATCCTCAGTCTAATTTAATAACAAGAAGTTCATATGGAGCCTGGTTGGTAAGATGGTTGTGTATTCAGATGCAGTAGCCTCTCCAGGGCCAACCAAAGGTGCTTCTGTCTTTTTTTATGCTCGCAAGACAATGCTAGACTTTAAGAACTTCAGGTTCTGTAGATCTACCACATCAGCGAGCTGCTGGTTTGCGGACAGCTGGAGAAGCTGGACGCGGTGCAGAACATGCTACTGCCTGCTACAGAAAGCATTGGAGTTTGTGCACAAAAGCAGTGTGCTTCTAACAGTCAGTGATTGTCTTGGACATTTTTCTTGTGATCACAAGACCCTGTTGGACATTGGTAATGTAAAATACTACAAATCTGTTTCCCCTGTTTACTGGGGAGACAGGTGGCGGGGGATCTGCGTGGCCTCAGTTGCAGAAAGACTAAGTTTCAAGCCACAGGCTTGCTTGTTGAAGCAGCTCAGGAAAAGAGATGCCAGAGGCAGTGTAGTATGGCGTCCATGCCGGCCCCTTCCATCAGGGCAGCCCTCCAGGGCTTGCTCAGTGGAAGACAGGCTGGATTGAGTGTGTGTGTACGTTCATCCGCCAGCTGCTGAGAACTGCTCGTTCTCGCTAGCACCACCAATTTACAGAACACGTCACTCAGGGGCTATATATATATTTTTTTCTGTGAATGTATGTGCACTACTATCTTATATGTGTTACTAAATGTGCCTTGTGCTGCTGGTACTGTGTTTTGTACATTGGCACCAGAGAAACACTGTTTCGTTTGGCTGTATTCATGTATGGTTGAATGACAATTAAACTTGAACTTGAAATTGAACATAACCACACTAATACAGAGGTAGATGTGCACAGGAATAGAGGGATACTCATGAGTGAGTGTACACACAAACAGATACACACCTTGGGTACACACTGATAGGCACAACTTTGAATGCAGTAGAAGCTATGTGCAGGTACACCCAGACAGATGGACACAGGCGGGTTCACACATACAGGTACTCACATACAGGTACACAAAGGAAGGTACACACATACAGGTACACAAAGGAAGGTACACACATACAGGTACACACACTCTGCCTGTACCACCAGGTGTACTTTTTTACAAGAGCTGCCTCTGACTCTGAGAGAAGGTTTCGCCCTCTTCCATCTGGTGGCTGTAGCATTAATAACTTGATGAGTTTATGATATTGTGTGATGCTGGCTGGATTACTATTGCCGTGTGTTGTCCTAAATTGGTTCTGCTGACAAGCAGAGGCCATGCTAATCCTGGGCAGGGAGTTTATAAGCTGGCCTGAGCTCCGGGAGAGGAGACACATTCCCAGTGCAGCAGGGTGACCCAGGAATCCGTCGGGAGGAAGGAAGGACGCCCCCCACCTCTGCCCAGCCCCAGACCCACAGCTGCCTGCAGCCATGAACGGTACAGAGGGGGAGAACTTCTATGTGCCCATGTCCAACAAGACGGGGGTAGTGCGGAGCCCGTTTGAGTACCCCCAGTACTACCTGGCCGAGCCCTGGAAGTTCTCAGTACTTGCTGCCTACATGTTCTTCCTCATCATCACAGGCTTCCCGATCAACTTCCTCACCCTTTATGTCACTGTGCAGCACAAGAAGCTGCGACAGCCCCTCAATTACATCCTCCTCAACCTGGCCGTGGCCGACCTCTTCATGGTCCTTGGTGGCTTCACCACTACCGTCATCACCTCCATGAATGGCTATTTCGTCTTCGGACCCACTGGCTGCAACTTTGAGGGATTCTTCGCCACGCTTGGTGGTAAGTGGCCTAACTCCCGAGGACTAGGGTCTCAGATAGAGAGCTCCCCTCTCCGTCCACCCCAACATCCGACTCAGCCCAGCACATGCCCCTTCTCCCCTTCCCCACCCCCAGGATCAGCACTGTTCACCCTATTTGTGGTCCCTGTGGATGGTGGTTGCTTCACCCAATACCCCAGGGTGAGGTATGTAAGCTGGTTGGGGTTTGTGGGGAGAGCTGGGACATGGGAGCAGCTATTGCAACTCAGGCCATCACATGGGAAGACGTGGTCCTGGAGTGAGAACAGATCCCAGCAACTTTCCTGCACGAAGAAACTTTAGGCAAGTGGAGCTAAACAGTCTCAACGCCAAGGGCAATGCGCAGAAGTAGCCTCCCACCTGGGAGAAAATCATCTAACAGGGACTGGCCAGTGGCAATTATTGACTAAGGATGGTATCAAGGAAGGAGTGCAAGGGAGACCAGAGGATAATACTGAAGACTTCTGAGGTTCCACCAATGTCCGGTCAGGGTACTGAACCTGTCCTTGACACTGTAGGCAGGGCTTCTGTTGCTAACTTTAAGGGGAGCATTGGCCCTGGTGTAGCTGAGAGTGGTCCTGTGACGGAGACACTTGGGCCACCTGGCCAATGAGTGAGGAACAGTGTCTCAAGGTGGGGTAACTACATCCACCTTCAGGGAGGGAAGGACAACAGTGGTAAACACACTGTCCGGAGTGCTGAAGAGAGGAACTAGTGCATGGAGATCGGGAGACAACTACAGGAAGACTGAACTGACATTACTCCAGGTTAATGTAAATGAGATAAAGTGGGTATGATGTGCTTTATTTAATTAGTTGTGCATCAAAGAGATGTAGATGGTTTTAAGGAGTTTGTGATGGACAGATTGACCATTGTTTGCTTAGAGGAGAAACTTCAGTGGAGAACTGTGCCCACAGTCAGCCGCTTTACTTAGCACTTGGTGTGAGAGTCTCATTCAGAAAGGTGAAATTAGAGGACTCTTCCCATGGGGCAGAATTTTAAACAGTCAGCAAGTTTGCCGTTGATGATCTTATTGTAATATTTAAAACTGATTTCCAGAGACTAACTGATTAAGGAGTGCGTGGAGTGAAGCGTATTTGGATTACAGATTAGTTTAGAGGAAGGTCGTGTCATTGGCAAAGCCAGAAGGACTGGGAGGAAAGCAGTGGGAGAAATGGAAATAAGATTGAACAGGGTTCAGCTGTTTATCAAAAATTAAATAAATACAAAAGGAATTACATTATTAAAGAAAATGATTAATTTGCTGATTGATTCAAAATCAAAGCAAACTACCCATTAAATCTGACTTAAATCCCAACCCATTCTCAGTGTCCACAAGTTACTGTCCGTCAGTCAACTAAATTTTGGATATTTGATGTCAGGGTTGGACTATGTTTCCTCTGCCATTTCCATGTAACCAGCACCCCCTCACGCTGTCTGAGAGTGAGGATCTGTAGATTTTCGCAGGGGGGTCTGAGCAGCTGTCCTGGTGCACTGTGGTGGGAGATTTCATGAAGTTGTGTAAAGTAACCCAATGTGTTCAGTCTGCCAGTCCCATTCCCCTCTTGCACTTCCCTAAATGCTTGCAATGTTCCCTCTGATTAACAACCTTTCATTACTTTTGCACTACTCAAAGGGCGATTGAACTGTTAACAAACTTTAGGATGTGAGAGAAAATCCTCATGGTTACAGGTAGAGTATGCACACTCCAAACAGATAGGATCCTGAAATCTGGATCATACTTGGGTATCTAGAGCTGTAAGCAAATCTGTTTTTCTTCTCTCTGGCATGGTGAAAACAGAGCAGTTGTTGTTCTAGTGATCTGTGATGCCTCTCAGGACCAACATACAAGGAAGAATATGGAAAAGGTCTTAGTCAAGGAACCCCCACCCTTTCCCATTCACATATGCCCCACGTTTCCCAGTATCCTCACAATTATCCCTCATTCTACATACATTCTTCACCATTCTCCTACCCAACTTCTTCACACCCACTGACTCTCCCTTTCCCCCACCCATCAGTCTCCCACATGATCCCTGCACCTTCCCCCATCCTCCCTTCACCTTTCCCACCGCAACTTCCCACCTCTTTTTCTTCTAGTGTGTGGGGGGATGCAGGACCCTGGATAACCAAGGCACCAACGTGGTCACCCACAGACAGCTCACTGTAAAACATCAAACAAATAAGAAGTCAGAGAAGATTCTTAGCAAATATTTAAATAAAATAGCAATTCAATTAAATGAAGCTAAGTTAAGAAGCTGGGTTCTCTGCTGACGGTGCCTAGTGAGAGCTCCTGTCCAACTGAGGACAGGAAGATGTGAGTCTCAGACAGGGATGTGGCCCCTGGACAGGTGTAAGTCCTGGACAGGTGTGAGTCCCAGAAAAGATTGTAGGTGCTGGACACGGGTGTGGATCCTGGACAGGTTGTGGGTCTCGGGCAGGTGTAGGTCCTGGACAGGTGTGAGTCCCAAAGAAGTGTGGGTCATGGAGAGGGGTGTTGGTCTCAGAGAGGGGTGTCAGTCCTGGACAGATGTGGGTCTCAGCCAGGTACAGATAGATGGGTACGTTATTGATCCCAAAGGAAATTACAGTGTCACAGTAGTATTACAAGTGCACAGATATACAAATATTAGAAGAGAATTAAGAAAGAATAAAAAAAAGTTACCTTAAAAATAAGATGTACAAGATTTACAGATCAAAGATCGGTCCCAGACAGGTGTGGGTCCCGGACAGGTGTGGTTCCCAGGCAAGTTTGGCTTCTGGTGTTTGGTGCCAGTTTACCCCATTTACATGTTATTTAGCTCAGAGGGAATCCCGCTAACTGGAAACCAGCTCAACTCAGCCCATACAGCACTGAGAGAATAGCTGGTAATGAATCAGCAGGTTAAAATGTATGCGAGGAGACATATGCTCCATCCAAAGTAAAATGGGACAATAATTCAGAGGATACCGAATCGAGACCCCCAACCATCTAGGGATTTTAAGAGCCTCTGGAGCCTGCACTGCCTTTCTGTATATAAGTCTATCAGCAAGTTCCTCGATTCCCTTTCTATCAGATAATTTAATTGGTCAGCACAACACTATGGGCCGAAGGGCCTGTTCCTGTGCTATAATATTGTATGTCCTGTGTACAACCTGTACAGCTCCCATTAAATACTTTCACAACTACTTTCTGCTGGATGCACTAATACTGAAACAAAAAGACGGGAAGACTGATGAAAAGATTCGGAAAGAAAACAGAAGCAGTCAGGACAGCAAAATTATTCAAGTATATAAAGAGAAACTGAAGTATTCGGGCAATGTGTGGTGAGTGGGGTGGACAGATCCTCAGTGCTGTGTCACAAGGCCTTACAAAGAGCTAAGGAAGGATGGGCTTATTTCTAGGTGTGTTAAACATGTCAGACCAGGGGAAGAAGCCTGCTGAAGCTTTGGGGATAATTCAGGGTCAGGATTACCAAAAGGCAGTGCAAAAGAGATTTCCCACAACTTTTTTTATACATGTTGGGATTTGATTAGGTGGAGTGAGGGCTGTACTTTAGGATATAAATGACCACTTGTCCAGAGATAAAGGTGTGTACAGATGAGTGGAGAGGTGAAGGTCCATTAAAGAGGAATGGAACAGCTATTTAACCCCTGCACAGCAGAGAGTCTGAAATATTCTTGTCAAAGCTGGCAGCCTTGAAAGTTCAGAAGCCTGAATCTGGAACCATGTTGGATTCACATGTAGCTCCTAACATTCCAAGCACTCCCTCTGTGACCACAACTGGTATCAGTAGTTTTGCAGCACAAGATCATCAAGCACAAAAGCATCAGATTAAGTATTTCAACTGTTTCAATCATTTTGGTTGGCTATAATGTTTACAATTATAAACGGGTGTTTTCAAATGCTTTGAGTTAATTTATTAAAGATTTCAAATTATTCACTTTTTAATTTGTTAATCCATTTTAATGAATGTCAAAGATGTTTAAAACTATAAGATTGTCACCAGCTTTCAAAGGCGGTGGTGCTGAGGAAAGTTTTGCCCCCATTAGGGCTGATTTGGGGCTGGGCCTCCTTACCATTGCCAGAATTCAACCATGGGAACAGCTTGCAAACCCAGATGCAGTGAGGTTGGCCATGTGTGGTGTTACCAAGGTAGTGATATCAGTCTCGGTCTTGGCCAGCAAGAGAAAGTTGGACAGTGTGTGTATCAGACAACCAGTGACAGTGGAAGAGAAGGTGTTACTTGGACAGTGTTGAATTGACTTAATTGAATTGAATTGACTTTATTTCTTACATCCTTCACATACATGAGGGGTAAAAATCTTTATGTTATGTCTCTGTCTAAATGTGCAATGTGCAATCATAGTAATTTATAATAATCGAACAGTCAATATAACATAGAAATGCACTCAAATTAATGATGGCCTGGTGGAAGAAGCTGTCCCAGAGCCTGTTGGTCCTGGCTTTTATGCTGTGGTACCGTTTCCTGGATGGTAGCAGCTAGAACAGTCTGTGGTTGGGGTGACTCAGGTCTCCAATGATCCTTCGGGCCCTTTTTACACACCTGTCTTTGTAAATGTCCTGAATCATGGGAGGTTCTCAACTGTAGATACGTTGAGCTGTCCGCACCACTCTCTGCAGAGTCCTGCGATTAAGGGAGGTACAGTTCCTACACTAGAACAGTGATGCAGCCAGTCAGGATGCTCTCAATTGTGCCCCTGTAGAATGTTCTTGGGATTTGGGGGCCCATACCAAACTTCCTCAACCAACTGAGGTGAAAGAGGCGCTGTTGTGCCTTTTTCACCACACAGCTAGTGCGTACAGACCACATGAGGTCTTCGGTGATGTGTATGCCGAGGAACTTAAAGCTGTTTACCCTCTCAACCCCAGATCTATTGATGTCAATAAGGTTTAACCCGCCTCCATTCCTCCAGTAATCCACAACCAGCTCCTTTGTTTTTGCGAAATTGAGGGAGAAGTTGTTTACTTGACACCACTGTGTCAGAGAGATGACTTCTTCCCTGTGGGCCACCTTGTTATTGTTTGAGATAAGACCAATCAATGTAGTGTCATTTGCAAATTTAATCAGCAGATTAGAGCTGTAGGTGGCGACTCAGTCGTGGGTATACAGGGAGTAAAGGAGGGGACTCAGTTCATAGCCCTGAGGGTCTCCTGTGTTAAGAACCAGAGAGTTGGAGGTGAGGGAGCCCACTCTGCCAGCGATCTGACAGGAAGTCCAGAATCCAGCTGCACAAGGTTTATCAGACAACCAATCTTGATTTAAGTAGAGCATTGTGTATCAAAAAACCAGTATTGATCGAGGATACACGAGGTCACTCAGAACAGTGCACAGTGCGTGGTGAAAAACCCTGCAGCGTAAAACCTGCCTGATTCCCTCTGTAAACCCAACCCAATGTAAACCCTGTGTGAAACCCGACCAGGTTTAAACCCTGTGCAGTGTAAATACTGACCGTTGTAAACTGTTGGTTATTTTATGTTTTAGTCATGTTGTAAATATATCATTTAATTAAACATTTTTTGTTTGAATACTTCATTAGGGTTGAATATCCATGAGACGATAAGATACTTGAGCAGAATTTGGCAGTTCGGCCCATTGAGTCTGCTCCAACATTTCATCATGGTTGATCCACTTCCCTCTCAACCCCATTCTTCTGACTTCTCCCTGTAACCTTTCATGCCATGACTCATCAAGAATCTATCAACCTCTGCCTTAAATACACTCAATGACTGCCACCTGTGGAAACAAATTCCACGTATAAACCACCCACTGGCTAAAGAAATTCCTCCTCATCTCCCTTTTAAATGGACATCCCTCTATTCTGAGGCTGTGCCCTCTGGTCCTAGACTCCCCCACTAAAGAAAACATCCTGTCCACATCCACTCTATCTAGGCATTTCAACATTCGACAGGTTTCAATTAGATCTCCGCTCATTCTTCTAAATTTCAGCAAGTACAGGCCCAGATCCATCAAATGCTCCTCATATAATCCTTAAATGGCTTTCAATCCTGGAATCATTTCAATGAACCTCCTCTGAACCTTCTCCAACGCCATTACATCCTTTCTTAGATAAGGGGCCCAAAGCTGCTCACAATACTCCACGTGAGGCCTCACCAGTGCCATCTAAAGCCTTAGCATTACATCCTTGTTTTTATATTCTTGTGTTCTCGAAATAAATACTAATATTGTATTTTCCTTCCTTGTCACCAACTCAACCTGCAAGTTAACCTTTTGGGAATCCTGCACCCTTTGCTCCTGAGATTTTTGAATTTTCTCACAGTTTAGGGAATAGTCTATGCTTTCATTCCTTCAACCAAAGGTTCAACACTCTCACCTGTCATCTGTCACTTCTCTGCCCATTCTCCTAATCTGCTAAATCATACATCATCACACCACCACATCATATGTGCGCACCTTGCTTAAAGTAAAACTGAAACTAAGACTTGCATCCCCAGCTCCTTGCTTTTGCTTTCAATTAGTTTCATGTTTTGGAGTTCCAAATCATAATAGTGGTGTCCAAGATGACTACCTACCTGTTGAAGGGCAGTGAGAGCTTTGAATTTAAAAAAAGCACGGTGAGATGTTAGAGTTTTAAAAAAAGCAGAGCAGAACTTCTCTCTTTGGAATGGAGAGAGAGAAGACAGTTAGGTTAAAAAAGTCAGAAAATGGACACATTCATAGGTTCACAAACAGTGACTACCATGTGATAATCATAAATTTTTAAAAAAGGAAGAGCAGAAATGGCTGGCTACATATGGTTCATATTCTGCATGGAGTCTGGCAACCAGTGGTGTGCCTCAGGGATCTGTTCTGGGACTCCTCCTCTTTGTGATTTTTATAAATGACCTGGATGAAGAAGTAGAAAGGTGGATCAGTAAGTTTGCTGATGACACAAACGTTGGGGGTGTTGTGGATAGTTTGGAGGGTTGTCAGAGCGTACAGCTGTGCTGAGAAGTGGCAGATGGACTTCAAGGTCCCACACAGGAGATTAGTGTGCAAACTTAAAGCGCACGGTATTGGGGGTAAGGTATTGGTGTGGGTGGAGAATTGGTTAGCAGACAGGAAGCAAAGAGTGGGAATAAACGGGACCTTTTCAGAATGGCAGGCGGTGACTAGTGGGGTACCGCAAGGCTCAGTGCTGGGACCCCAGTTGTTTACAATATATATTAATGACTTGGGTGAGGGAATTAAATGCAGCATCTCCAAGTTTGCGGATGACACGAAGCTGGGTGGCAGTGTTAGCAGTGAGGAGGATGCTAAGAGGATGCAGGGTGACTTGGATAGGTTGGGTGAGTGGGCAAACTCATGGCAGATGCAATTTAATGTGGATAAATGTGAAGTTATCCACTTTGGTGGCAAAAATAGGAAAACAGATTATTATCTGAATGGTGGCCGATTAGGAAAAGGGGAGCTGCAACGAGACCTGGGTGTCATTATACACCAGTCATTGAAAGTGGGCATGCAGGTACAGCAGGCGGTGAAAAAGGCAAATGGTATGCTGGCATTTATAGCGAGAGGATTCGAGTACAGGAGCAGGGAGGTACTACTGCAGTTGTACAAGGCCTTGGTGAGACCACTCCTGGAGTATTGTGTGCAGTTTTGGTCCCCTAATCTGAGGAAAGACATCCTTGCCATAGAGGGAGTACAAAGAAGGTTCACCAGATTGATTCCGGGGATGGCAGGACTTTCATAAGAAGAAAGACTGGATGAACTGGGCTTGTACTCGTTGGAATTTAGAAGATTGAGGGGGGATCTGATTGAAACGTATAAAATCCTAAAGGGATTGGACAGGCTAGATGCAGGAAGATTGTTCCCGATGTTGGCGAAGTCCAGAACGAGGGGCCACAGTTTGAGGATAGAGGGGAAGCCTTTTAGGACCGAGATTAGGAAAAACTTCTTCACACAGAGAGTGGTGAATCTGTGGAATTCTCTGCCACAGGAAACTGTTGAGGCCAGTTCATTGGCTATGTTTAAGAGGGAGTTAGATATGGCCCTTGTGGCTACAGGGGTCAGGGGGTATGGAGGGAAGGCTGGGGCGGGGTTCTGAGTTGGATGATCAGCCATGATCATAATAAATGGTGGTGCAGGCTTGAAGGGCCGAATGGCCTACTCCTGCACCTATTTTCTATGTTTCTATGTAACTCAGATAAGTGTGAAGTGGTTCATTTCGGTAGGTCCAATTTAAAGCCAGAATATAATATAAATGGTACGATGCTTGGCAGTGTGGAGGATCAGCGAGATCTTGGGGTCCATGTCGATAGGACACTCAAAGCTGCTGCGCAGGTTGACAGTGTTGTTAAAAAGGCAAATGGTGTATTGGCATTCATCAACTGTGGGATCGAGTTTAAGAGCCGAGAGGTAATTTTACTGCTAAAGAAGACTTTGGCCAGACCCCACTTGGAGTACCGTGTTCAGTTCTGGTCACCTCACTACAAGAAGGATGTGGATACTATAGAGTGCAGAAAAGAGGATTGGAGCACGTACCTTATGAGAATAGGTTAAGTGTACTTGACATTTTCTCCTTGAAGTGACAGAGGATGAGAGGTGACCTGATAGAGGTGTATAAGATGATGAGAGGTATTGGTCGATTGATAGGCTTTTTACCAGGGCTAAAATGGCTAACATGAGGGATCATAGTTTTAAGGTGCTTGGAACTAGGTACTGAGGGGATGTCAGGGGAATGATTTTCACACAGAGACTGGTGGGTGTGTAGAATACACTGCCGGTGACAGTGGTAGAAGCAGTTACAATAGGGTCTTTTAAGAGCCTCTTACATAGGTACATGGAGCTTAGAAGCATGGAGGGCTATGTGCTAGGCAGACTCTAGAGTAGGTTACATGGTTGGCACAACATTGTGGGCCAAAAGGCCAGTTAAATGCTGTAGATTTCTATGTTCTATGTTCTACGTCGGAATTGGAATGATGCACGTGTTCAATTGCACAAGAGGTAACTGGAATATGCATACTGAATGAATTGAGCAGTATTTTGAACCAAACGAAATAGCTAATGAGAAGTGAGTGCCAGTTTCGCTCAGTACATGTGGTTTAAAAGCATACAGTTTGTTTAGAAGTTTAACTGCTCCAACACACCAACTGAAATGAGTTTTTACTGATAGCGTGAAATAATGCAGGAATATTTGGACCAAAACCGTTGCTGATTACAAAATGATTTAGGTTTCATAAGTGGAATCAAAAGGAAGAGGAGCCCACTTCTAAATAGTTCAGTGATGGGCTTAATGATACACTGACAGATCACTTAATTTATGGAATCTTACAAGAAAGCATTCAAAAATGGCTCCTAACTGAAGGACAACTTACATTTAAAAGAGTAGTTGAAAAACCTGCATCAATGGAAACAGCAGGAAGAGATGTAATTGAACTGCAGTCAGGAATGAAAGTGAGAATGAACAAAACAGAAATGCTGTTGATGAGAAAACTAGTAATGTTGAGAGTGACACAGGTCTAGGTAGCCTTGAGATTTACAATGTGAAATCTAACAATAGACAAGCAATATGGCTTACACCAGAAGTGAATGGCAAATTAATTAAAACGAAATTGGACACTGGCTCAGCTGTTTCAGTCATTCCACAAAATGAGCTTGAATGGCATTTCAAAGATACTGAACTAAACCCTGCGGATATCCAACTAAGAACTTACACTGGAGAAAAAATAACTCTGGTAGGAATGACATTTGTAACTGTGACATACAATAGCCAACTAGCCACATTGGGCTGCTATGTGGTGAAAAAAAAGGAGGACCAGCATAATAAGGTCATGAGTGGCTGAGACAACTAGAACTTGACTGGAAATCCATCGACTAGGTGCATGCCACATCCCCTGCAATAGGGTCAACTGAAAGAGAATTAAGAAAGGTAGTGGATGATGCCCACAATGGTGTTCAGGGATGGCACTGGAAAACTCAAACATATCAAAGATAAAATAGTGTAAGATGAAACTGTTATGCCCAAGTTTTACAAAGCCTATCTGGTTCCTTATACCATCTGAAATAATGTAGCCAAAGAGCTACATCACATGGAGGCTGAACAAGTTCTTTCCAAGGGTAAATGGAGCCCATGGGCAACACCAGTGGTCTTAGTAGCCAAGAAGAATGTGTCTGCCAGGATCTGTGGTGAATTTCAGGTCACCATAAACCCAATACTGAATGTAGATCAAAACCCTCTCCCAGGATAGTGGATATCTTCTCAAACCTTTCTGGAGGGAAACACTACAGCAAGGTGGAATTAGCTTGCGCCTACCTACAGATGGAGATGGAAGCAAGGAAAAGAAAATACATGAAAAATTTCCAAAAGCGGACACTCCTCTTGACACATTCTCCATAATGCAAATTAAAGGTCTCCCTATAATAGCAGCCATAATCCAAAGGGAAACCAGGAAAAAAAACTCAGGTCTACATGTTGACTCAAAATGGCTGGAATGTCCAGCAGAAATCACATTTTTAAATTTATTCATTTATGGGATGTGGGTGTCGCCAGCTAAGCCATCATTCATTGCCCATCGTAAGTTGCCCATGAGAAGATGGTGATGAGCTGCCTTCTTGAACTGCTGCAGTCCCTGAGTTGTACACTCACAGTGCTGTTAGGGAGGGAACTCCATGATCTCCCCCATTTATACCAGTGCCAGGTGAATTTGCGCTTGATGAAAGTTGCTTTATGTGGGAATTAAGAGCTCTTGTACCGTGCAAGCTAAGAGCTAAAGTGTTGGAGGAGCTACATGCTAGTCATCTAGGTATGGTCAAAATGAAAGTGTTGGCTCGAAGCTTTCGCTGGCCTGGAATCAATCAGCAGATCGAGTAGCTTGCTATACACTGTTTGGGATGCCAACATGTCCAGAAGATGCCAACAGCAGCACCTCGTAATCCCTGGGAATGGCCTGGCAGAGGATTTTGCCAGACCACTCATGGGCACAAATTTCCTGGTGCAGCTACAAAGTGGCCAGAAGTGTTCCCTATAGCCTCCACTATAGCCTTGTTGATGTGTTGAGAAGCCTCTTCTCAAGGATTGGTGTTCCAGAACACATAGTCAGTGACAATACAGCATAGATTGTGGCAGATGAGTTTCAATCACTCCTGAAAACGAGGAATAAGACATATTACATCTGCACCGTAAGACATATTTCATCAGCGCCATCTTGAAACTTCCGGCTTAATGTGGTGCTGGTGAAGCTGAGTGACTACTTGCCAGTGACAAACAAAACAAACAAACAACTAACACAGACCAGAGAAAATCTGCAGATGCTCGAAATCCAAGCAACACACACAAAATGCTGAGTTGGAAAAGAGTGCAGTCGACAAGACTGGAGAAAAAAAAGATAAGGAGTAGGGTTAAAAGGTGGGGGGAGGGGAGAGCAACTCAAGGAGACAGGTGAAACCGAGAGAGGAATGAGCCATTGCTAGAGCAGACTTGGAGGCGATTGGATGTGGCAGAACCGAGGCGAGGCAGAGTCAAGGCAGAGCCTGGGCAAGAGAACGAGAAAAGACCTGAGGTCTGATCGAATTAAGTGATGGGCCAAATTGGAAAAGTCAGGTATGGGCCAAATCAGGTAGCGAGGCCAAGAGCATATTGAAGCAGCAGAGCATAGGTCTAAGAGCAAGGAATGGTCCAAGGTTTGGACAATTTCAGCGCTGTGCCTTATTGAAAAGGTCAGCGTGTCAGGACCAGAGGCAAGTAACAAACTGATTCAGCTTGCTGTTCCGTGAGTTTTACTCATCTCTGCGCTAAACAGAGGCTGTCACCTGCAACAGACGGGTTCCTGAATCAGCTACAGTCAATGTTCCCTCTAATTTGTAATGCCCAGTTATGCAAAAATCTTGTACTGTGCAGTTTTTGCCCAGTGACAACAATATGTGCACACTGAGTAATTTCTTCAATAAAGACAGTGTAAATAAGCTAGTTCTAAAATCCACAGACAAATCATTGCAAACTCCATATTGTCAACACCGTTCGATCAGAAACCAGAAAAGGAAATATGATTACGTACAATCATAAAATCTACTTAACATGCCAATGAGGTAGAGGGTCACAATCTTTTGTGCACGGTTTAAATTCGTTTGTGCGCATACACCCGAGAGGGAACGTTAGCTGCTATGATGCCTGGCTTTGTGTCGTTGAACACCATTCTTGTTCACTGACTTTTCTTATAGTGGACACATGAACATAGACTTTAGAAAGTTCTAGAGATTTCTGCAGGTCTTTTGCTGTCACCCTTGGGTTCTTTTTCACCCTCAGCACTGCACGTTGTGCTCTTGCTGTGATCTTTGCAGGATGCCCACTCCTAAGGAGAGTAGCAACAGTACTGAGTTTCCTTCATTTGTAGACAATTACTCTTACTGTGGACTGATGAACACATTTGTATCCTTTCCAGCTTCATGCATCTCTACAATTCTTCTTCTAAGGTCCTCTGAAAGTTGTTTTGATCACGGCGTGGTACACATAAACAGATTTTTCTTGCGAAGAGCAGGCTCTGTCAGTAACCTGACTGTGTGTCTTTTTTATAGGGCAGGGCACCTCTGCAACCCACAGCTCCAATCTCATCTGATTGATTGGAACACCTGACTCCAGATAGCTTTTGTAAAATACATTACCCAAAGGTTCACATACTTTTTCCAACAAATACATGCAATATTGGATAATTTTTCCCAATACATAAATAATGTTTTTGTGTTCCCTTTATCTAGTTTAGGACTTCGGTGAAGATTGGATCACATTTTAGGTCATACATATGCAGAAAAAGAGAAAATTCCACAGGGTTCACAAACTTTCTAGCACCACTGGAGTGAGATGAACAAAAGTGAGTACTTGGAAAAATTCAGGACAGAATAGTACCACTCTCCTAAACAGTGGAGTTTGTGTTGATCTCATCTGCAGATGACACATCCATCAGTTGAGAAGAGCATAGTCAATTGTTAGAGAAGATAAGAGGCCAGAGCAATCAGAACAACTTCCTGCAGTTCAAAATTCAAATCCTACCACCACCATGAAAGAGGCCCCAGAACCTGAGATTGTTTTGCAAGTCACAGAACCAAGAAATCCTCCACAGTGATGACATCTTTAGGCCTGAATGGGAAAATTGAAGATTTAAAATGCTGTGGATATTTATGTAGATCTGTGTAATGGTTACATTATACAGAACACAGTGAATATACTGTGAGAGTGAGAGAGAGACAGAGAGAGCTGGAGATGCATTCTATTTTCAGTTAGAGTTTATAGCTAAGCAAGAAGGAGTGCTGTATATTCAATGTTTCATTAATAATTGAGTAATATAAAAAATACATTTTTGATTAACAATTCTTTGCTTGCTTAAATAATTCATTACAGGCTGTATGTACGAGTACCCGAATAACAAAAGGCAACACACTAGCATCCCAGTGTAAACCCTTTCCGGTGTAAACCCTTCCCAGTGTTAACCCTTCCTGGTGTAAACCCTTCCCAGTGTAAACCTTTCCCAGTGTAAACTCTGCCGGATGTAAACCCTTCCCAGTGTAAACCCTTCCTGGTGTAAACCCTTCCTGGTGTAAACCCTTCCTGGTGTAAACCCATCCCAGTGTAAATCCTTCCCGGTGCAAACCCGTCCCAGTGTAAACCCGTTCTGGTGTAAACCCTTCCTGGTGTAAACCCTGCCTGGTGTAAACCCTTACCTGTGTAAACCCTTCCCAGTGTAAACTCTTCCTGGTGTAAACCCTGCCTGGTGTAAACCCTTCCCAGAGTAAACCCTTCCCAGTGTAAACCCTGCCTGGTGTAAACCCTTCCCAGTGTAAACCTGTTCTGGTGTAAACCCTTCCTGGTGTAAAACCTGCCTAGCATAAACCCTTACCTGTGTAAACCCTTTCCGGCGTAAACCCTTCCCAGTGTAAACCCTTCCCGGTGTAAACCCTTCCTGGTGTAAACCCTGCCTGGTGTAAAACCTTCCCAGTGTAAACCCTTCCCAGTGTAAACCCTTCCCATTGTAAACCCTTCCCAGTGTAAACTCTGCCTGATGTAAACCCTTCCCAGTGTAAACTCATCGCTGTGTAAACCCTTCCCGGTGCAAACCCGTCCCAGTGTAAACCCGTTCCGGTGTAAACCCTTCCTGATATAAACCCTGCCTGGTGTAAACCCTTCCCAGAGTAAACCCTTCCCAGTGTAAACCCTTCCCGGTGTAAACCCTTCCCAGTGTAAACCCGTTCCAGTGTAAACCCGTCCCAGTGTAAACCCGTCCCAGTGTAAAACCATTCCGGTGTAAACCTTTCCTGGTGTAAACACTTCCTGGTGTAAACCCTGCCTAGTGTAAACCCTTTCCGGTTGTAAACCCTTCCTGGTGTAAACCCTTCCCGGTGTAAACCCTGCCTGGTGTAAACCCTTCCCAGAGTAAACCCTTCCCAGAGTAAACCCTTCCCAGTGTAAACCCTGCCTGGTGTAAAACCTTCCCAGTGTAAACCCTTCCCAGTGTAAACCCGTCCTGGTGTAAACCCTTCCCAGTGTAAACCCCTCCTGATGTAAACCCTTCCTGGTGTAAACCCTTCCCAGTGTAAACCTTTCCTGGTGTAAACACTTTCCGGTGTAAACCCTTCCCAGTGTAAACCCTTCCCGGTGTAAATCCTTCCTGGTGTAAACCCTGCCTGGTATAAACCCTTCCCAGAGTAAACCCTTCCCAGTGTAAACCCTGCCTGGTGTAAAACCTTCCCAGTGTAAACCCGTCCCAGTGTAAACTCTGCCTGATGTAAACCCATAAGACCAAAAGACCATAAGACAAAGGAGCAGAAGTAGGCCATTCGGCACATCGAGTCTGCTCTGCCATTTTATCATGAACTGATCCATTCTCCTATTTAGTCCCACTCCCCCACCTTCTCACCATAACCTTTGATGCCCTGGCTACTCAGATACCTATCAATCTCTGCCTTAAATACACCCAATGACTTGGCCTCCACTGCTGCCCGTGGCAACAAATTCCACAGATTCACCAGCCTCTGACTAAAAAAATTTCTTCGCATTTCTGTTCTGAATGGGCGCCCTTCTATCCTCTCGTAGTCATGCCCTCTCGTACTAGACTCCCCCATCAAAGGTAACAACTTTGCCACATCCACTCTGTTCATGCCTTTTAACATTCGAAATGTTTCTATGAGGTCGCCCCTCATTCTTCTGAACTCCAAGGAATACAGTCCAAGAGCGGACAAACGTTCCTCATATGTTAACCCTCTCATTCCTGGAATAATTCTAGTGAATCTCCTCTGTACCCTCTCCAACGTCAGCACATCCTTTCTTAAATAAGGAGACCAAAACTGCCCACAGTACTCCAAGTGAGGTCTCACCAGCGCCTTATAGAGCCTCAACATCACATCCCTGCTCCTATACTCTATTCCTCTAGAAATGAATGCCAACATTGCATTTGCCTTCTTCACTACTGACTCAACCTGGAGGTTAACTTTAAGGGTATCCTGTACGAGGACTCCCAAGTCCCGTTGCATCTCAGAATTTTGAATTCTTTCCCCATTTAAATAATAGTCTGCCCGTTTATTTTTTCTGCCAAAGTGCATAACCATACGCTTTCCAACATTGTACTTCATTTGCCACTTCTCTGCCCATTCTTCCAATCTATCCAAGTCTCTCTGCAGACTGTCCGTTTCCTCAGCACTACCGGCCCCTCCACCTATCTTCGTATCATCAGCAAACTTAGCCACAAAGCCATCTATTCCATAATCCAAATCGTTGATGTACAATGTAAAAAGAAGCGGCCCCAACACTGATCCCTGTGGAACATCACTGGTAACCGGCAGCCAACCAGAATAGGATACCTTTATTCCCACTCTCTGTTTCCTGCCAATCAGCCAAAGCTCTATCCACGTATTTAACTTTCCTGTAATTCCATGGGCTCTTATCTTATTAAGCAGCCTCATGTGTGGCACCTTGTCAAAGGCCTTCTGAAAATCCAAATATACAACATCCACTGCATCTCCCTTGTCTAGCCTACTGGTAATTTCCTCAAAAAATTGTGATAGGTTTGTCAGGCAGGATTTTCCTTTAAGGAATCCATGCTGAGTTCTGCCTCATATGCCTCCAGGTACTCTGTAACCTCATCCTTGACAATCGACTCCAACAACTTCCCAACCGCTGATGTCAAGCTAACAGGTCTATAATTTCCTTTTTGCTTCCTTGCCCCCTTCTTAAATAGCGGAGTGACATTTGCAATCTTCCAGTCTTCCAGAACCATGCCAGAATCTATCGACTTTTGAAAGATCATCACTAATGCCTCTGCAATCTCCACAGCTACTTCCTTCAGAACACGAGGGTGCATTCCATCTGGTCCAGGAGATTTATCTACCTTTAGCCTATTCAGCTTCCTGAGTACTTCCTCTGTCGTAAGTGTGACTGCGCACACTTCTCTTCCCTGCCACCCTTGAGTGTCCAGTATACTGCTGATGTCTTCCTCAGTGAAGACTGATGCAAAATACTCGTTCAGTTCCTCTACAATCTCCTTAGCTCCCATTACAATTTCTCCAGCATCATTTTCTATCGGTCCTATATCTACTCTCACCTGCCTTTTACTCTTTATATACTTGAAAAAGCTTTTAGTATCCTCTTTGATATTATTTGCTAGCTTCCTTTCATAGTTAATCTTTTTTCTCTTAACGACCTTCTTGGTTTCCTTTTGTAAGGTTTTAAAAACTTGCCAATCCTCTGTCTTCCCACTAACTTTTGCTTCCTTGTATGCCCTCTCCTTTGCTTTAACTTTGGCTTTGACTTCTCTTGTCAACCACGATTGCATCCTTTTTCCACTCGAAAATTTCTTTTTTTTTGGAATATACCTGTCTTGCACATTCCTCATTTCTCACATAAACTCCAGCCACTGCTGCTCTGCTGTCTTTCCCGCCAGTGTCCCTTTCCCGTCAACTTTGGCTAGTTCCTCTCTCATGCCACTGTAATTTCCTTTACTCCACTGAAATATCGACACATCAGATTTCGGCTTCTCTTTTTCTAATTTCACAGTGAACTCAATCATGTTATGATCACTGCCTCCTAAGGGTTCCTTCACCTCAATCACTCTAATCACCCCCGGTTCATTACACAATACCCAATCCAGTACAGCCGATCCCCTAGTGGGCTTAACAACAAGCTGATCTAAAAAGCCATCTCGCAGAGATTCTACAAATTCTCTCTCTTGAGATCCAGTGCTGACCTGATTTTCCCAATCTACTCGCATGTTAAAATCCCCCACAATTATCATAACACTGCCCTTCAGACAAGCCTATTCTATTTCCAGTTGTAATTTGTAGTCCACATCCCTGCAGCTGTTTGGAGGCCTATAAATAACTGCCATCAGGGTCCTTTTACCCCTGCTATTTCTTAGCACAACCCATAAAGATTCTGCACCTTCCGATCCTATATCACCTCTTTCTAATGATTTAATATCATTTCTTACCAATAAAGCCACACCTCCCCCTCTGCCTACCTTCCTATCCTTCTGATACACTGTGTATCCTTGGACGTTCAGCTCCCAGAGACATGCATCCTTTAGCCAGGTCTCAGTGATGGCCACAATATCATACCTGCCAATCTGTAGCTGTACAACAAGATCATCCACCTTATTCCTTATGCTGCGTGCATTTAAGTACAACACCTATTTGATACATTTTGCTTTGATTTCACTGCAACTTTATTGCACTGCAACTCATCCCAATGGCTACAAATTTGCCCCATCACCTGCCTGTCTTTCCTGACATCTTTACTGCTCACTATCTTAGATTAATTTCTGTTTTCCCCTTCCTCCGCTCTATCATTCAGGTTCCCATCCCCCTGCCAAATTAGTTTAAACCCTCCCTAACAGCTCAATTAAACTTTCCCACCAGGATATTGGTCCCCTTCGGGTTCAGGTGTAACCTGTCCTTTTTGAACAGGTCATGCTTCCCCCAGAAGAGATCCCAATTATCCAAGAATCTGAAGCCCTGCCCCCTACACCAGTCCCTCAGCCACGCATTCACCTGCCTGATCCGACTATTCTTGCCCTCGCTAGCACGTGGCACAGATAGCAATCCCGAGATTACTTCCCGGTGCAAACCCTTCCCAGTGTAAAATCTTTCCAGTGCAAACCCTTCCCAGTGTAAACCCTTCCTAGTGTAAACCCTGCCTGGTGTAAACCCCTCCCAGTATACATCCCTCCTGGTGTAAACCCTGCCTGGTGTAAACCCTTACCTGTATAAACCCTTCCCAGTGCAAACCCTTCCTGGTGTAAACCCTTCCCAGTGTAAACTCTGCCTGATGTAAACTCTTCCCGGTGAAAAACCTTTCCAGTGTAAACCCTTCCCTGTGTAAATCCTTCCCGGTGTAAACCCTCCCAGAGTAAACCCATCCCGGTGTAAACCCTTCCCAATGTAAACCCTTCCAAGTGAAAACCCTTCAGTGTAAGCCCTTGCCAGTATAAACCCTTCCCAGTGTAAACCCTTACTAGTCTAAATCCTGCCTGGTGTAAACCCGTCACGGTGTACATCCTTCCTGGTGTAAACCCTCCCTAGTGTAAACCCTTGCCTGTGTAAACCCTTTCCGGTGTAACCCCTTCCCAGTGTAAATCCTTCCTGGTGTAAAACCTTCCTAGTGTAAACACTTCCCAGTGAAAATCCTTCCCGGTGTGAACCCTTCCCAGAGTAAACTCTTCCCCGTGGAAACCCTTCCCAGTGTAAACTCTGCCTGCTGTGAACCCTTCCTGGTGTAAACCCTTACTTGTGTAAACCCTTTCCGGTGCAAACCCTTCCTGGTGTAAACCCCTTCCGGTGTAAACCCTTCCCGGTGTAAACCCTTCCAAGTGTAAACGCTGCCTAATGTAAACCCTTCCCAGTGTAAACCCTTTCCAGTGTAAACCCTTCCCAGTGTAAACCCTTCCCAGTGTAAACTCTGCCTGGTGTGAACCCTTCGTGGTGCAAACCCTGCCTGGTGTAAACCCTTCTAAGTGTAAACTCTGCCTGATGTATTCCCTTCCTAGTGCAAACCCTTTCTGGTTTAAACCCTTCACAGTGTAAACCATTTCCAGTGTAAACCCTTCACAGTGTAAACCCTTCCCGGTGCAAACCTTTCCCAGTGTAAACTCTGCCTGATGTAAACGCTTCCCGGTGCAAAACCTTCCCAGCGTAAACCCTTCCCGGTGTAAACGCTTCCTGTTCTAAACACTTTCCAATGTAACCCTTCCTGGTGTGAACCCTTCCTGGTGTAAACCCTGCCTGGTATAAACCCTTACCTATGTAAACCCTCCCCAGTGTAAACCCTTCCCAGTGAAAACTCTGACTGATGTAAACTCTTCCCCGTGTAAACCATTCCCGGTGTAAACTCTGCCGATTGTGAACCCTTCCTGGTGTAAACCCTGCTTGGTGTAAACCCTTCCCGGTGCAAACCGTTTCCGGTGTAAACCCTTCCCAGTGTAAACCCTTCCCAGTGTAAACCCTTTCCAGTGTAAACCCTTCCCAGTGTAAACACATCCCAGTGTAAACCTTCCCAGTGTAAACCCTTCCCAGTGTAAACCCTGCCTGGTGTGAACCCTTCCTGGTGTAAATCCTGACTGGTGTAAACCCTTACCTGTGTAAACCCTTTCCAGTGTAAACTCTGACTGATGTAAACTCTTCCCCGTGTAAACCCATCCCGGCGTAAACTCTGCCGGCTGTGAACCCTTCCTGGTGTAAACCCTGCCTGGTGTAAACCATCACCTGTGTAAACCCTTTCCGGTGCAAACCCTTCCCAGTGTAAACTCTGCCTGGTGTGAACCCTTCCTGGTATAAACCCTGCCTGGTGTAAACCCTTACCTGTGTAAACCCTTTCTGGTGCAAACCCTTACCTGTGTAAACCCTTCCCAGTTCAAATCCGACGCGGTTTTAAATTCTTCACAGTGTAATCCCTTCCCAGTGTAAACTATTCCCAGTGTAAACTCTGCCTGATGTAAACCCATCCCGGTGCAAAACATTCCCAGTGTAAACCCTTCCCAGTGTAAACTCTGCCTGTTCTAAACCCTTCCCAGAATAAACCCTTCCTGGTGTGAACCCTTCCTGGTGTAAACCCTGCCTGGTGTAAACCCTTACCTGTGTAAAGACTTTGCGGTGTAAACCCTTCCCAGTGTAAACTCTGCTTGATGTAAACGCTTCCCAGTGTAAACTCTGCCTGCTGTAAACCCTTCCCGGTGTAAAACCTTCCCAGTTTAAACCCTTCCCGGTGTAAACACTTCCCAGTGTAAACCCTTCCCGTTGTAAAAGCTTACCGGTGTAAACCCTTTCCAGTGTAAACCCTTCCCAGTGAAAATCCTTCCCAGTGTGAATTCTTCCCAAAGTAAACTCTTCCCCATGTAAAACCTTCCCAGTGTAAACTCTGCCTGCTGTGAACCCTTCCTGGCGTAAACCCTGCCTGGTGTAAAACCTTACCTGTGTAAACCCTTTCCGGTGCAAACCCTTCCCGGTGTAAACCCTTCCAAGTGTAAACTCTGCCTGATGTAAACCCTTCCCAGGGGAAACTCTTTCCCGGTGTAAACCCTTCCCAGTGTAAACTCCTTCCAGTGTAAACCCTTCACAGTGTAAACCCTTCCCAGTGTAAACCCTTCCAGATGTAAACTCTTCCCAGTGTAAACTCTGCCTGTTCTAAACCCTTCCCAGAATAAACCCTTCCTGGTGTGAACCCTTCCTGGTGTAAACCCTGCCTGGTGTAAACCCTTACCTCTGTAAAGACTTTGCGGTGTAAACCCTTCCCAGTGTAAACTCTGCTTGATGTAAACGCTTCCCAGTGTAAACTCTGCCTGCTGTAAACCCTTCCCGGTGTAAAACCTTCCCAGTTTAAACCCTTCCCGGTGTAAACACTTCCCAGTGTAAACCCTTCCCGTTGTAAAAGCTTACCGGTGTAAACCCTTTCCAGTGTAAACCCTTCCCAGTGAAAATCCTTCCCAGTGTGAATTCTTCCCAAAGTAAACTCTTCCCCATGTAAAACCTTCCCAGTGTAAACTCTGCCTGCTGTGAACCCTTCCTGGCGTAAACCCTGCCTGGTGTAAACCCTTACCTGTGTAAACCCTTTCCGGTGCAAACCCTTCCCGGTGTAAACCCTTCCAAGTGTAAACTCTGCCTGATGTAAACCCTTCCCAGGGGAAACTCTTTCCCGGTGTAAACCCTTCCCAGTGTAAACTCCTTCCAGTGTAAACCCTTCCCAGTGTAAACCCTTCCAGATGTAAACTCTTCCCAGTGTAAACTCTGCCTGATGTAAATCCTGCCCAGTGCAAACCCTTCCCAGTGTAAGCTCTGCCTGGTGTGAACCCTTCCTGGCGTAAACCCTTCTAAGTGTAAACTCTGCCTGATGTATTCCCTTCCTTGTGAAAATACTTTCCGGTTTAAACCCTTCCCAGTGTAAACCAGTTCCAGTGTAAACTCTGCCTGATGTAAACGCTTCCCAGTGCAAAACCTTCCCAGTGTAAACCCTTCCTGTTGTAAACCCTTCCCGTTCTAAACCCTTCCCTGTGTAAACACTTCCTGGTGTGATATCTTCCTGGTGTAAACACTGCCTAGTGTAAACCCTTCCCATTGTAAACCCTTCCCAGTGTAAACTCTGCCTCATGTAAACTCTTCCCCGTGTAAACCCTTGCCGGTGAAAACTCTGCCGGCTGTGAACCTTTCCTGGTGTCAACTCTGCCTGGTGTAAACCCTTACCTGTGTAAACCCTTTTCGGTGCAAACCCTTCCCAGTGTAAACTCTTCCCGTTGTAAACCCTTCTAAGTGTAAACTCTGCCTGCTGTAAAGCCTTTCTAGGTGCAAACCCTTTCCGGTTTGAACCCTTCTCAGTGTAAACCACTTCCAGTGTAAACCCTTCACAGTGTAAACCCTTCCTGGTGCAAAACATTCCCAGTGTAAACCCTTCCCGGTGTAAACACTTCCCTTTGTAAATGCTTACCGGTGTATACCCTTCCTGGAGTGAACCCATCCTGGTGTAAACACTGCCTGATGTAAACCCTTCCCAGTGTAAACTCTGCCTGCTGTAAACCCTTCCTGGTGCAAAACCTTCCCAGTGTGAACCCTTCCCGTTGTAAATGCTTACTGGTGTAAACTCTGCCTGCTGTTAACCCTTCCTGGTGTAAACCCTGCCTGGTGTAAATGCTTAGCTGTGTAAACCCTTTCCAGTACAAACCCTTCCCGGTTTAAACCCTTCCAAGTGTAAACTCTGCCTGATGTAAACCCTTCCCAGTGCAAACCCTTTCCGGTGTAAACACTTCCCAGTGTAAACCCTTTCCAGTGTAAACCTTCACAGTATAAACCATGCCTGGTGAAAAACCTTCTCAGTGTAAAACCTTCCTGGAGTAAACCCTTCCCAGTGTAAACCCGTCCTGGTGTAAACCCTTCCCAGTATAAACACTTCCCGGTGTAAACCCCTCCCAGTGTAAACCCTTCCCAGTGTAAACCCTTCCTAGTGTAAACTCTGCCTGATGTAAACCCTTCCCAGTGTAAAAGCTTCCCGGTGTAAACCGGTCCCAGAGTAAACCCTTCCCAGTGTAAACCCTTCCAGGTGCAAACCCTGCCCAGTGTAAACTCTTCCCGGTTTAAACCCTTCCCAGTGTAAACTTCCTGGTGCAAAACCTTTCTGGTTTAAACCCTTCCCAGTGTAAACCCTTTCCGGTGCAAACCCTTCCCAGTGTAGACTCTGCCTGGTGTGAACCCTTCCTGGTGTAAACCCTGCCTGGTGTAAACCCTTACCTGTGTAAACCCTTTCTAGTGCAAACCCTTACCTGTGTAAACCCTTCCCATTTCAAACCCGACCCGGTGTAAACTCTTCACAGTGTAAACCCTTCCCAGTGTAAATGATTCCCAGTGTAAACTCTGCCTGATGTAAACCCATCCTGGTGCAAAACATTCCCAGTGTAAACCCTTCCCAGTGTAAACTCTGCCTGTTCTAAACCCTTCCTGGTGTGAACCGTTCCTGGTGTTAACCCTGCCTGGTGTAAACCCTTACCTGTGTAAAGACTTTGCGGTGTAAACCCTTCCCAGTGTAAACTCTGCTTGATGTAAACGCTTCCCAGTGTAAACTCTGCCTGCTGTAAACCCTTCCCGGTGTAAAACCTTCCCAGTTTAAACCCTTCCCGGTGTAAACACTTCCCAGTGTAAACCCTTCCCAGTGTAAACCCTTCCCGTTGTAAAAGCTTACCGGTGTAAACCCTTTCCAGTGTAAACCCTTCCCAGTGAAAATCCTTCCCGGTGTGAACTCTTCCCAGAGTAAACTCTTCCCCATGTAAACCCTTCCCAGTTTAAACTCTACCTGCTGTGAACCCTTCCTGGTGTAAACCCTGCCTGGTGTAAACCCTTACCTGTGTAAACCCTTTCCGGTGTTACCCCTTACCTGTGTAATCCCTTCCCAGTGCAAACCCTTCCCAATGTAAACTCTTCCCGTTGTAAACGCTTCTAGGTGTAAACTCTGCCTGATGTACACCCTTTCTAAGTGCAAACTCTTTCCGGTTTGAACCCTTCTCAGTGTAAACACTTCCCGGTGCAAAAAATTCCCAGTGTAAACCCTTCCTGGTGTAAACACTTCCCAGTGTAAACACTTCCCTTTGTAAATGCTTACCGGTGTATACCCTTCCTGGAGTGAACCCGTCCAGGTGTAAACCCTGCCTGGTGTAAACCCTTACTTGTGTAAACACTTTCCGGTGTAAACCCTACCCAGTGTAAACACTGCCTGATGTAAACACTTCTCAGTGTAAACTCTGCCTGCTGTAAACCATTCCTGGTGCAAAACCTTCCCTCAGTGTGAACCCTTCCCATTGTAAATGCTTCCCGGTGTAAACTCTGCCTGCTGTTAACCCTTCCTGGTGTAAACCCTGCCTGGTGTAAATGCTTAGCTGTGTAAACCCTTTCCGGTGCAAACCCTTTCCGGTGTAAACACTTCCCAGTGCAAACCCTTCACAGTATAAACCATGCTTGGTGAAAAACCTTCTCAGTGTAAAACCTTCCTGGAGTAAACCCTTCCCAGTGTAAACCCGTCCTGGTGTAAACCCTTCCCATATAAACCCTTCCCGGGGTAAACCACTCCCAGTGTAAACCCTTCCTGGTGTAAACCCTTCCCAGTGTAAACCCTTCCTAGTGTAAACTCTGCCTGATGTAAACCCTTCCCAGTGTAAAAGCTTGCCGGTGTAAACCGGTCCCAGAGTAAACCCTTCCCAGTGAAAACCCTTCCAGGTGCAAACCCTGCCCAGTGTAAACTCTTCCTGGTTTAAACCCTTCCCAGTGTAAACTCTGCCTGATGTAAACCCTTCCTGGTGCAAAACCTTTCTGGATTAAACCCTTTCCAGTGTAATCTCTTCACAGTGTAAACCCTTCCCAGTGTAAACCCTTTCGGGTGCAAATCCTTCCCAGTGTAAACCCTGCCTGATGAAAACCATTCCCTGTGCAAAAGCTTCCCAGTGTAAACCCTTGCCTGTGTAAACCCTTCCCAGTGTAAACACTATCCAGTGTAATCCCTTCCCAGTGTAAACCCTGCCTGATGAAAACGCTTCCAGGTGAAAAACCTTCCCAGCGTAAACCCTTCCTAGTCTAATCCCTGCCTGGTGTAAACCCATCACAGTGTACAACCTTCCTGGTGTAAACCCTCCCTGGTGTAAACCCTTCCCTGTGTAAACCCTTTCTGGTGTAACCCCTTCCCAGTGTAAATTCTTCCTGGTGTAAACGCTTCCTGGTGCAAACGCTTCCCAGTGAAAGTCCTTCCCGGTCTGAACCCTTCCCAGAATAAACTCTTCCCCGTGTAAGCCCTTCACAGTGTAAACTCTGCCTGCTGTGAACCCTTCCTGGTGTAAACCCTGCCTGGTGTAAACCCTTACCTGTGTAAACCCTTTCCGGTGCAAACCCTTTCCGGTGTAAACCCTTTCCGGTTTAAATCATTCCCGGTGTAAATCCTTCCAAGTGTAGACGCTGCCTGAAGTAAACCCTTCCCAATGTAAACCCTTTCCAGTACAAACCCTTCAGAGTGTAAACCCTTCCCAGTGTAAACCCATCCCAGTGCAAACCTTTTCCAGTGTAAACCCTTCTCAGTGTAAACCCTTCCCTGTGTAAACTCCTGCCTGCTGTTAACACTTCCTGGTGTAAACCCTGCCTGGTGTAAACTCTTCTAAGTGTAAACTCTGCCTGATGTATTCCCTTCCTAGTGCAAACCCTTTCCGGTTTAAACCCTTCCCAGTGTAAAACATTTCCAGTGTAAACCCTTCACAGTGTACACCCTTCCCGGTGTAAGCATTTCCCAGTGTAAACTCTGCCTGATGTAAACTCTTCCCGGTTCAAAACCTTCCCAGTGTAAACCCTTCCCATTCTAAACCTTTCCCAGTGTAACCCTTCCAGATGTAAACCCTTCCTGGTCTAAACCCTGCCTCGTATAAACCCTTACCTGTGTAAACCCTCCCCGGTGTAAACCCTTCCCAGTGTAAAGTCCACCTGATGTAAACTCTACCCCGTGTAAACCCTTCCAGCTGTAAATTCTGCCAGCTGTGAACCCTGCCTGGTGTAAACCCTTACCTGTGTAAACCCTTTCCGGTGCAAACCCCTCCCGGTGTAAACCCTTCCCAGTGTAAACCCTTCCCGGTGTAAACCCTTCCAAGTGTAGACGCTGCCTGATATAATTCCTTCCCAGTGTAAACCTTTCCCAGTGTAAACCCTTCCCAGTGTAAACCCATCCCAGTGCAAACCCTTTCCGGTGTAAACCCTTCCCAGTGTAAATCCTTCCCTGTGAAAACTCTGCCTGCTGTTAACACTTCCTGGTGTATATCCTGCCTGGTGTAAACCCTTCTAAGTGTAAACTCTGCCTGATGTATTCCCTTCCTAGTGCACACCCTTTCCGGTTTAAACCCTTCCCAGTGTAAACCATTTCCAGTGTAAACCCTTCACAGTGTACACCCTTCCCAGTGTAAAACTTTCCCAGTGTAAACTCTGCCTTATGTAAACGCTTCCCGGTTCAAAATCTTCCCAGTGTATACCCTTCAGGTTCTAAACCTTTCCCAGTGTGACCCTTCCTGGTGTGAACCCTTCCTGGTCTAAACCCCGCCTGGTATAAACCCTTACCTGTGTTAACCCTCCCCGGTGTAAACACTTCCCAGTGTAAACTCTACCTGATGTAAACTTTTCCACGTGTAAACCCTTCCCAGTTTAAACTCTGCCGGCTGTGAACCCTTCCTGGTGTAAATCCTGCCTGGTGTAAACCCTCCCTGGTGTAAACCCTTCCCTGTGTAAACCCTTTCTGGTGTAACCCCTTCCCAGTATAAATCCTTCCTGGTGTAAACCATTCCTGGTGCAAACGCTTCCCAGTGAAAGTCCTTCCCGGTGTGAACCCTTCCCAGAGTAAACTCTTCCCCGTGCAAGCCCTTCACAGTGTAAACTCTGCCTGCTGTGAACCCTTCCTGGTGTAAACCCTGCCTGGTGTAAACCCTTACCTGTGTAAACCCTTTCCGGTGCAAACCCCTCCCGGTGTAAACCCTTCCCAGTGTAAACCTTTCCCGGTGTAAACCCTTCCAAGTGTAGATGCTGCCTGATATAAACCCTTCTCAGTGTAAACCCTTTCCGGTGTAAACCCTTCCCAGTGTAATCCTTCCCTGTGTAAACTCTGCCTGCTGTTAACACTTCCTGGTGTAAACCCTGCCTGGTGTAAACCCTTCTGAGTGTAAACTCTGCCTGAGGTATTCCCTTCCTAGTGCACACCCTTTCCGGTTTAAACCCTTCCCAGTGTAAACCATTTCCAGTGGAAACCCTTCACAGTGTACACCCTTCCCGGTGTAAAACATTCCCAGTGTAAACTCTGCCTGATGTAAACGCTTCCCGGTTCAAAATCTTCCCAGTGTAAACCCTTCCCGTTCTAAACCTTTTGCAGTGTGACCCTTCCTGGTGTGAACCCTTCCTGGTCTAAACCCCACCTGGTATAAACCCTTACCTGTGTTAACCCTCCACGGTGTAAACGCTTCCCAGTGTAAACTCTACCTGATGTAAACTCTTCCACGTGTAAACCTTTCCCGGTTTAAACTCTGCCGGCTGTGAACCCTTCCTGGTGTAAACCCTGCCTGGTGTAAACCCTCCCTGGTGTAAACCCTTCCCTGTGTAAACCCTTTCTGGTGTAACCCCTTCCCAGTGTAAATCCTTCCTGGTGTAAACCCTTCCTGGTGAAAACGCTTCCCAGTGAAAGTCCTTCCCTGTGTGAACCCTTCCCAGAGTAAACGCTTCCCCGTGTAAGCCCTTCACAGTGTAAACTCTGCCTGCTGTGAACCCTTCCTGGTGTAAACCCTGCCTGGTGTAAACCCTTACCTGTGTAAACCCTTTCCGGTGCAAACCCTTCCTGGTGTAAACCCTTTCCGGTGTAAACCCTTCCCGGTGTAAACCCTTCCAAGTGTAAACCCTTCACAGTGTACACCCTTCCCGGTGTAAATATTTCCCAGTGTAAACTCTGCCTGATGTAAACGCTTCCCGGTTCAAGACCTTCCCAGTGTAAACCCTTCCGGTTCTAAATCTTTCCCAGTGTAACCCTTCCTGGTGTGGACCCTTCCTGGTCTAAACCCTGCCTCATATAAACCCTTACCTGTGTAAACCCTCCCCGGTGTAAACCCTTCCCAGTGTAAACTCTACCTGATGTAAACTCTTCCCTGTGTAAACCCTTCCCGGTGTAAAGTCTGCCGGCTGTGAACCCTTCCTGGTGTAAACCCTGCCTGGTGTAAACCCTTACCTGTGTAAACCCTTTCTGGTGCAAACCCTTTCCGGTGTAAACCCTTCCCAGTGTAAACCCTTCCCGGTGTAAACCCTTCCCTGTGTAAACTCTACCTGCTGTTAACACTTCCTGGTGTAAACCCTGCCTGGTGTAAACCCTTCTAAGTGTAAACTCTGCCTGATGTATTCCCTTCCTAGTGCACACCCTTTCCGGTTTAAACCCTTCCCAGTGTAAACCATTTCCAGTGTAAACCCTTCACAGTGTACACCCTTCCCAGTGTAAAACTTTCCCAGTGTAAACTCTGCCTTATGTAAACGCTTCCCGGTTCAAAATCTTCCCAGTGTATACCCTTCAGGTTCTAAACCTTTCCCAGTGTGACCCTTCCTGGTGTGAACCCTTCCTGGTCTAAACCCCGCCTGGTATAAACCCTTACCTGTGTTAACCCTCCCCGGTGTAAACACTTCCCAGTGTAAACTCTACCTGATGTAAACTTTTCCACGTGTAAACCCTTCCCAGTTTAAACTCTGCCGGCTGTGAACCCTTCCTGGTGTAAATCCTGCCTGGTGTAAACCCTCCCTGGTGTAAACCCTTCCCTGTGTAAACCCTTTTTGGTGTAACCCCTTCCCAGTATAAATCCTTCCTGGTGTAAACCATTCCTGGTGCAAACGCTTCCCAGTGAAAGTCCTTCCCGGTGTGAACCCTTCCCAGAGTAAACTCTTCCCCGTGCAAGCCCTTCACAGTGTAAACTCTGCCTGCTGTGAACCCTTCCTGGTGTAAACCCTGCCTGGTGTAAACCCTTACCTGTGTAAACCCTTTCCGGTGCAAACCCCTCCCGGTGTAAACCCTTCCCAGTGTAAACCTTTCCCGGTGTAAACCCTTCCAAGTGTAGATGCTGCCTGATATAAACCCTTCTCAGTGTAAACCCTTTCCGGTGTAAACCCTTCCCAGTGTAATCCTTCCCTGTGTAAACTCTGCCTGCTGTTAACACTTCCTGGTGTAAACTCTGCCTGATGTAAACGCTTCCTGGTTCAAAATATTCCCAGTGTAAACCCTTCCCGTTCTAAACCTTTCCCAGTGTGACCCTTCCTGGTGTGAACCCTTCCTGGTCTAAACCCCGCCTGGTATAAACCCTTACCTGTGTTAACCCTCCACGGTGTAAACGCATCCCAGTGTAAACTCTACCTGATGTAAACTCTTCCATGTGTAAACTCTTCCACGTGTAAACCCTTCCTGGTTTAAACTCTGCCGGCTGTGAACCCTGCCTGGTGTAAACCCTTACCTGTGTAAACCCTTTCCTGTGCAAACCCTTCCCGTTGTTCTCCCTTCCAAGTGTAGACTCTGCCATCTGTAAACCCATCCCGGTGCAAACTCCTTCCGGTGTAAACCCTTCCCAGTGTAAACCCTTTCCAGTGTAAACCCTTCACAGTGTAACCCCAGTATAAACTCTGCCTGCTGTAAACCCTTCCTGGTGTAAAACCTTCCCAGTTTAAACCCTTCCCGGTGTAAACACTTCTAAGTGTAAACTCTGCCTGATGTAAACCCTGCCCAGTGCAAACCATTCCCAGTGTAAATGCTGCCTGGTGTGAAGCCTTCCTGGTGTAAACTCTGCCTGGTGTAAACCCTTCTAAGTGTAAACTCTGCCTGATGTATCCCCTTCCTAGTGCACACCCTTTCTGGTTTAAACCCTTCCCAGTGTAAACCCTGCCTGATGAAAACCCTTCCCAGTGTAAACCCTTCCTGGTCTAAACCCTTCCCACAGTAAACTCTTCCCGGTTTAAACACTTCCCAGTGTAAACTCTGCCTGATGTAAACCCTTCTAAATGTAAACTCTGCCTGATATATTCCCTTCCTAGTGCAAACCCTTTCTGGTTTAAACCCTTCCCAGTGTAAACCCTCCCCAGTGTAAACCCTTCCCAGTGTAAACTCTGCCTGATGTAAACCCTTCTAAATGTAAAGCCTGCCTGATGTATTCCCTTCCTAGTGCAAACCCTTTCCGGTGTAAACCCTTCCCAGTGTAAACCCTTTCGAGTGTAAACCCATCCCAGTGCAAAGCCTTTCCGGGGTAAACCGTTTCCGGTGTAACCCCTTCCTAGTATAAACCATTTCCAGTGCAAACCCTTTTCGGTTTAAACCCTTCCCAGTGTAAATCCTACACAGTGTAAACCCTTCCCGGTGTAAACCTTTCCCAGTGTAAACCCTTCCCAGTGTAAACTCTGCCTGATCTAAACCCATCCTGGTGCAAACCCTTTCCGGTTTAAACCCTGCCTGATGTAAACCCTTCCTGGCGCAAAACCTTCCCAGTGTAAACCCTCCCAGGAGCACACCCTTCCCAGTGTAAACTCTTCTCTGTTTAAACCCTTCCCAGTGTAAACTCTGCCTGATCTAAACCCTTCCTGGTGCAAACCCTTTCCGGTGTAAACACTTCCCAGTGTAAACCCTTCCCAGTGTAACCCCTTCCCAGTGTAAACTCTGCCTGCTGTAAACCCTTCCCGGTGTAAAACCTTCCCAGTTTAAACCCTTCCCGGTGTAAACACTTCTAAGTGTAAACTCTGCCTGATGTATCCCCTTCCTAGTGTAAACCCTTCCTGGTGCAAAACCTTCCCAGTGTAAACCCTTCCTGGTGCAAAACCTTCCCAGTGTAAACCCTTCCTGGTCTAAACCCTTCTGATGTAAACTCTGCCTGATGTAAACCCTTCTAAATGTAAAGCCTGCCTGATGTATTCCCTTCCTAGTGCAAACCCTTTCCGGTGTAAACCCTTCCCAGTGTAAACTCTGCCTGCTGTTAACCCTTCCTGGTGTAAACACTGCCTGCTGTAAACCCTTACCGGTGTAAACCCTTTCCGGTGCAAACCCTTCCCGGTGTAAAACCATCCAAGTGTAAACTCTGCCTGATGTAAACCCCTCCCGGTGCAAACCCTGTCTGGTGTAAACCCATCCCAGTGTAAACCCTTTCCAGTGTAAACCCTTCACAGTGTAAACCCTGCCTGGAGAAAAACCTTCTCAGTGTAAAACCTTCCTGGAGTAAAACCTTCCCAGTGTAAACCCATCCTGGTGTAAACCCTTCCCAGTATAAACCCTTCCCGGTGTAAACCACTCACAGTGTAAACCCTTCCCGGTGTAAACCCTTCCCAGTGTAAACTCTGCCTGATCTAAACCCTTCCTGGTGCAAACCCTTTCCGGTTTAAACCCTTCCCAGTGTAAACCCTGCCTGATGAAAACCCTTCCCAGTGTAAACCCTGCCTGATGAAAACCCTTCCCGGTGCAAAACCTTCCCAGTGTAAACCCTTCCTGGTCTAAACCCATCCCACTGTAAACTCTGCCTGATGTAAACCCTTCTAAATGTAAACCCTGCCTGATGTATTCCCTTCCTAGTGCAAACCCTTTCTGGTTTAAACCCTTCCCAGTGTAAACCATTTCCAGTGTAAACCTTTCACAGTGTAAACCCTTCCCAGTGTAAACTCTGCCTGATGTAAACCCTTCTAAATATAAACCCTGCCTGATGTATTCCCTTCCTAGTGCAAACCCTTTCTGGTTTAAACCCTTCCCAGTGTAAACCATTTCCAGTATAAACCCTTCACAGTGTAAACTATTCCCAGTGTAAACTCTGCCTGATGTAAACCCTTCCCCGTGCAAAACATTCCCAGTGTAAACCCTTCCCAGTGTAAACTCCGCCTCATATAAACACTTCCCGGTGAAAACACTTCCAGTGTAAACCCCTCCTGTTCTAAACCCTTTGCAGTGTAAACTCTTCCTGGTGTGAACCCTTCCTGGTGTAAACCCTGCCTGGTGTAAACCCTTACCTGTGTAAAGACTTTCCGGTGTAAACCCTTCCCAGTGTAAACTCTTCCCAGTGTAAACCCTTCCCAGTGTAAACTCCGCCTCATATAAACACTTCCCGGTGAAAACACTTCCAGTGTAAACCCCTCCTGTTCTAAACCCTTTGCAGTGTAAACTCTTCCTGGTGTGAACCCTTCCTGGTGTAAACCCTGCCTGGTGTAAACCCTTACCTGTGTAAAGACTTTTTGGTGTAAACCCTTCCCAGTGTAAACTCTGCTTGATGTAAACCCTTCCCAGTGTAAACTCTGCCTGCTGTAAACCCTTCCCAGTGTAAACTCTGCCTGCTGTAAACCCTTCCCAGTGTAAAACCTTTCCAGTGTAAATCATTCCTAGTGTAAACCCTTCCTAGTCTAAAACTTGCCTGGTATAAACCCTCCCTGGTGTAAACCCTTGCCTGTGTAAATCCTTTCCGGTGTAACCCCTTCCCAGTGTAAATCCTTCCTGGTGTAAACCCTTCCTGGTGTAAACACTTCCCAGTGAAAATCCTTCCCGGTGTGAACCCTTCCCAGAGTAAACTCTTCCCCGTGTAAATCCTTCCCAGTGTAAACCCTTCCTAGTGTAAGTCCTTCCCAGTGTAAACCCTTTCCAGTGTAAACCCTTCACAGTGTAAACCCATCCCAGTGCAAACCCTTTCCCGTGTAAACCCTTCCCATTGTAAACCCTTCCCAGTGTAAACTCTGCCTGGTGTGAACCTTTCCTGGTGTAAACCCTGCCTGTTGTAAACCCTTCTAATGTAAAATCTGCCTGATGTATTCCCTTCCTAGTGCAAACTCTTTCCAGTTTAAACCCTTCCCAGTGTAACCCTTCCTGGTGTGCACCCTTCCTGTGGTAAACCCTGCCAGGTATAAACTCTTAACTGTGTAAACCCTTCCCAGTGTAACCTCTGCCGGCTGTGAACCCTTCCTGGTGTAAACCCTGCCTGGTGTAAACCCTTACCTGTGTAAACCCTTTTCGGTGCAAACCCTTCAGGGTGTAAACTCTTCCAAGTGTAGACACTGCCTGATGTAAACCAATCCTGGTGCAAACACTTAACGGTGTAAACCCTTCCCAGTGTAAACCCTTTCCAGTGTAAACCCATCACAGTGCAAACCCTTTCTGGTGTAACCCCTTCTCAGTGTAAATCCTTCCTGGTGTAGAGGCTTCCCAGTGAATATCCTTCCCGGTGTGAACCCTGCCAGGTATAAACCCTTAGCTGTGTAAACCCTCTCCAGTGTAAACCCTTCCCAATGTAAACCCTTTCCAGTGTAAACCATTCCCAGTGTAAACCATTCCCACTGTAAACTCTACCCCGTGTAAACCCTTCCCGGTGTAACTTCTGCCAGCTGTGAACCCTTCCTGGTGTAAACCCTGCCTGGTGTAAACCCATTCCGGTGCAAACCCTTCCTGGTGTAAACCCTTCCAAATGTAGACACTTCCCAGTTCAAACCCGACTCGGTGTAAACTCTTCACAGTGTAAATCGTTCCCAGTGTAATCTATTCCCAGTGTAAACTCTGCCTGATGTAAACCCTTCCTGGTGCAAAACATGCCCAGTTTAAACCCTAACAGTGTAAACCCTTCCCAGTGTAAAGCCTTCCACAGTTTAAACCCTTCCCGGTGTAAACACTTCCCAGCGTAAACCCTTCCCATTGGAAACGCTTACCGGTGTAAACCCTTCCCGGTGTAAACCTTTCCCAGTGTAAACTCTGCCTGATGTAAACCCTTCCCGGTGGAAACTCCTTCCATTTTAAACCCCTCCCAGTGTAAACCATTTCCAGTGTAAACTCTGCCTGATGTAAACGCTTCCCAGTGCAATACCTTCCCAGTGCAAATCCTTTCCAGTGTAAACACTTCCTGGTGTGAACCACTCCTGGGGTAAACTCTGCCTGATGTAAACTCTTCCCCGTGTAAACCCTTCCCGGTGTAAACTCTGCCGGCTGTGAACCCTTCCTGGTGTAAACCCTTACTTGTCTAAACGGTTTCCGGTGTAAAACCTTCTCAGTGTAAACCATTTCCAGTGTAAACCCTTCACAGTGTAAACTCTTCCCAGTGCAAAACCTTCCCAGTGTAAATCCTTCCCGGTGTAAACATTTCCAAGTGTAAATGCTTACGGGTGTATACCCTTCCTGGTGTGAACCCTTCCTGGTGTAAACCCTGCCTGGTGTAAACCCTTACCTGTGTAAACACTTTACGGTGTAAACCCTTCCCAGTGTAAACTCTGCCTGATGTAAAGCCTTCCCAGTGTAAACTCTGCCTGCTGTAAACCCTTCCTGGTGCCAAACCTTCCCAGTGTAAACCCTTCCCGTTGTAAACGCTTACCAGTGTAAATCTTTCACAGTGTAAACTCTGCCTGATGTAAACCCTTCCCAGTGCAAACCCTTTCCGGTGTAAACACTTCCCGTTGTAAACCCTTCCCAGTGTAAACCCTTCCCAGTTTAAACCCTTCCCAGAGTAAACCCTTCCCAGTGTAAACTCTACCTGGTGTGAACGCTTCCTGGTGTAAACCCTTACCTGTGTAAACACCTTCTGGTGTAAACCCTTACCTGTGTAAGCACTTCCCAGTTCAAACCCCACCCGGTGTAAACTCTTCACAGTGTAAACCCTTCCCAGTGTAAACTCTGCCTAATGTAAACCCTTCCCGGTGCAAAACATTCCCAGTGTAAACTCTGTCTGATATAATCCCTTCCCGATGTAAACACTTCCCAGTGTAAACGCTTCCTGGTGTAAACCCTGCCTGGTGTAAACCCTTACCTGTGTAAACACTTTACGGTGTAAACCCTTCCCAGTGTAAACTCTGCCTGATGTAAAGCCTTCCCAGTGTAAACTCTGCCTGCTGTAAACCCTTCCCGGTGTAAAACCTTCCCAGTTTAAACCCTTCCCAGTGTAAACACTTCCCAGTGAAAACCCTTCCTGTTGTAAACCCTTCCCGGTGTAAAGCTTTCCCAGTGTAAACTCTGCCTGATGTAAACCCTTCCCAGTGTAAACTCTGCCTGTTGTAAACCCTTCCCGGTGAAAAGCCTTCCCAGTTTAAACCCTTCCCGGTGTAAACACTTCCCAGTGAAAACCCTTCCTGTTGTAAACCCTTCCCGGTGTAAAGCTTTCCCAGTGTAAACTCTGCCTGATGTAAACCCTTCCCAGTGTAAACTCTGCCTGTTGTAAACCCTTCCCGGTGTAAAGCCTTCCCAGTTTAAACCCTTCCCGGTGTAAACACTTCCCAGCGTAAACCCTTCCCGTTGGAAATGCTTACCGGTGTAAACCCTTCCCGGTGTAAACCTTTCCCAGTGTAAACTCTGCCTGATGTAAACCCTTCCCGGTGGAAACTCCTTCCGGTTTAAACCCTTCCCAGTGTAAACCATTTCCAGTGCAAACCCTTTCCAGTTTAAACCCTTCCCAGTGTAAACCATTTCCAGTGTAAACTCTGCCTGCTGTAAACCCTTCCCGGTGTAAAGCCTTCCCAGTTTAAACCCTTCCCGGTGTAAACACATCCCAGCGTAAACCCTTCCCGTTGGAAATGCTTACCGGTGTAAACCCTTCCCGGTGTAAACCTTTCCCAGTGTAAACTCTGCCTGATGTAAACCCTTCCCGGTGGAAACTCCTTCCGGTTTAAACCCTTCCCAGTGTAAACCATTTCCAGTGCAAACCCTTTCCAGTTTAAACCCTTCCCAGTGTAAACCATTTCCAGTGTAAACTCTGCCTGATGTAAACGCTTCCCAGTGCAATACCTTCCCAGTGTAAACCCTTCCTAGTCTAAACACTGCTTGGTGTAAACCCTCCATGGTGTAAACCCTTGCCTGTGTAAACCCTTTCAGGTGTAACCACTTCCCAGTGTAAATCCTTTCTGGTGTAAACCCTTCCTGGTGTAAACGCTTCCCAGTGAAAATCCTTCCCGGTGTGAACTCTTCCCAGAGTAAACTCTTCCCCGTGTAAATCCTTCCCAGTGTAAACCCTGCCCAGTGTAATTCCTTCCCAGTGTAAACTCTTTCCAGTGTAAACCCTTCACAGTGTAAACACATCCCTGTGCAAACCCTTTCCCGTGTAAACCCTTCCCATTGTAAACCCTTCCCAGTGTAAACTCTGCCTGGTGTGAACCTTTCCTGGTGTAAACCCTGCCTGTTGTAAACCCTTCTAATGTAAAATCTGCCTGATGTATTCCCTTCCTAGTGCAAACCCTTTCCAGTTTAAACCCTTCCCAGTGTAACCCTTCCTGGTGTACACCCTTCCTGTGGTAAACCCTGCCAGGTATAAAATCTTAACTGTGTAAACCCTTCCCAGTGTAACCTCTGCCGGCTGTGAACCCTTCCTGGTGTAAACCCTGCCTGGTGTAAACCCTTTCCGGTGCAAACCCTTTCCGGTGTAAACACTTCCCGTTGTAAACCCTTCCCAGTGTAAACCCTTCCCAGTTTAAACCCTTCCCAGAGTAAACCCTTCCCAGTGTAAACTCTACCTGGTGTGAACGCTTCCTGGTGTAAACCCTTACCTGTGTAAACACCTTCTGGTGTAAACCCTTACCTGTGTAAGCACTTCCCAGTTCAAACCCCACCCGGTGTAAACTCTTCACAGTGTAAACCCTTCCCAGTGTAAACTCTGCCTAATGTAAACCCTTCCCGGTGCAAAACATTCCCAGTGTAAACTCTGTCTGATATAATCCCTTCCCGATGTAAACACTTCCCAGTGTAAACGCTTCCTGGTGTAAACCCTGCCTGGTGTAAACCCTTACCTGTGTAAACACTTTACGGTGTAAACCCTTCCCAGTGTAAACTCTGCCTGATGTAAAGCCTTCCCAGTGTAAACTCTGCCTGCTGTAAACCCTTCCCGGTGTAAAACCTTCCCAGTTTAAACCCTTCCCAGTGTAAACACTTCCCAGTGAAAACCCTTCCTGTTGTAAACCCTTCCCGGTGTAAAGCTTTCCCAGTGTAAACTCTGCCTGATGTAAACCCTTCCCAGTGTAAACTCTGCCTGTTGTAAACCCTTCCCGGTGAAAAGCCTTCCCAGTTTAAACCCTTCCCGGTGTAAACACTTCCCAGTGAAAACCCTTCCTGTTGTAAACCCTTCCCGGTGTAAAGCTTTCCCAGTGTAAACTCTGCCTGATGTAAACCCTTCCCAGTGTAAACTCTGCCTGTTGTAAACCCTTCCCGGTGTAAAGCCTTCCCAGTTTAAACCCTTCCCGGTGTAAACACTTCCCAGCGTAAACCCTTCCCGTTGGAAATGCTTACCGGTGTAAACCCTTCCCGGTGTAAACCTTTCCCAGTGTAAACTCTGCCTGATGTAAACCCTTCCCGGTGGAAACTCCTTCCGGTTTAAACCCTTCCCAGTGTAAACCATTTCCAGTGCAAACCCTTTCCAGTTTAAACCCTTCCCAGTGTAAACCATTTCCAGTGTAAACTCTGCCTGCTGTAAACCCTTCCCGGTGTAAAGCCTTCCCAGTTTAAACCCTTCCCGGTGTAAACACATCCCAGCGTAAACCCTTCCCGTTGGAAATGCTTACCGGTGTAAACCCTTCCCGGTGTAAACCTTTCCCAGTGTAAACTCTGCCTGATGTAAACCCTTCCCGGTGGAAACTCCTTCCGGTTTAAACCCTTCCCAGTGTAAACCATTTCCAGTGCAAACCCTTTCCAGTTTAAACCCTTCCCAGTGTAAACCATTTCCAGTGTAAACTCTGCCTGATGTAAATGCTTCCCAGTGCAATACCTTCCCAGTGTAAACCCTTCCTAGTCTAAACACTGCTTGGTGTAAACCCTCCATGGTGTAAACCCTTGCCTGTGTAAACCCTTTCAGGTGTAACCACTTCCCAGTGTAAATCCTTTCTGGTGTAAACCCTTCCTGGTGTAAACGCTTCCCAGTGAAAATCCTTCCCGGTGTGAAATCTTCCCAGAGTAAACTCTTCCCCGTGTAAATCCTTCCCAGTGTAAACCCTGCCCAGTGTAATTCCTTCCCAGTGTAAACTCTTTCCAGTGTAAACCCTTCACAGTGTAAACCCATCCCTGTGCAAACCCTTTCCCGTGTAAACCCTTCCCATTGTAAACCCTTCCCAGTGTAAACTCTGCCTGGTGTGAACCTTTCCTGGTGTAAACCCTGCCTGTTGTAAACCCTTCTAATGTAAAATCTGCCTGATGTATTCCCTTCCTAGTGCAAACCCTTTCCAGTTTAAACCCTTCCCAGTGTAACCCTTCCTGGTGTACACCCTTCCTGTGGTAAACCCTGCCAGGTATAAAATCTTAACTGTGTAAACCCTTCCCGGTGTAACCTCTGCCGGCTGTGAACCCTTCCTGGTGTAAACCCTGCCTGGTGTAAACCCTTTCCGGTGCAAACCCTTCCCGGTGTAAACCCTTCCAAGTGTAGACACTGCCTGATGTAAACCAATCCCGGTGCAAACACTTTCCGGTGTAAACCCTTCCCAGTGTAAACCCTTCCCAGTGTAAACCCATCACAGTGCAACCCTTTCTGGTGTAACCCCTTCCCAGTGTAAATCCTTCCTGGTGTAGACGCTTCCCAGTGAATATCCTTCCCGGTGTGATACATTCCCAGAGTAAACTCTTCCCCGTGTAAACCCTTCTCAGTGTAAACTCTTCCTGCTGTGAACCCTTCCTGGTGTAAACCCTGCCTGGTGTAAACCCTTACCTGTGTAAACCCTTACCTGTGTAAACTCTTTCCGATGCAAACCCTTCCCGGTGTAAACCCTTTTCAGTGTAAACCCTTCCCAGTGTAAACCCTTCCCAGTGTAAACTCTACCTGGTGTGAACCCTTCCTGGTGTAAACCCTGCCTGGTGTAAACCCTTACCTGTGTAAACACTTCCCAGTTCAAACCCCACCCGGTGTAAACTCTTCACAGTGTAAACGCTTCCCAGTGTAAACTATTCCCAGTGTAAACTCTGCCTGATGTAAACCCTTCCCAGTGCAAAACATTTCCAGTGTAAAGTCTTATATACTTTACTACTTCCATCCCCCATCAGGAAGGTCTCAAAGCTCTACGCTTCTTTTTGGATTCTAGACGTAATCAGTTCCCCTCTACCACCACTCTGCTCCGTCTAGCGGAATTAGTCCTTACTCTTAATAATTTCTCCTTTTGCTCCTCCCATTTCCTCCAAACTAAAGGTGTAGCAATGGGCACCCGTATGGGTCCTAGCTATGCCCGCCTTTTTGTTGGGTTTGTGGAACAATCTATGTTCCGTGCCTATTCTGGTATCTGTCCCCCACTTTTCCTTCGCTACATCGACGACTGCATTGGCGCTGCTTCCTGCACGCATGCAGAACTCGTTGACTTTATTAACTTTGCCTCCAACTTTCACCCTGCCCTCAAGTTTACCTGGTCCATTTCCGATACCTCCCTCCCCTTTCTAGATCTTTCTGTCTCTGTCTCTGGAGACAGCTTATCCACTGATGTCTACTATAAGTCTACTGACTCTCACAGCTATCTGGACTATTCCTCTTCTCACCCTGTCTCTTGCAAAAACGCCATCCCCTTCTCACAATTCCTCCGTCTCCACCGCATCTGCTCTCAGGATGAGGCTTTTCATTCTAGGACGAGGGAGATGTCTTCATTTTTTAAAGAAAGGGGCTTCCCTTCCTCCACTATCAACTCTGCTCTTAAACGCATCTCCCCCATTTCACGTACATCTGCTCTCACTCCATCCTCCCACCACCCCACTAGGAATAGGGTTCCCCTGGTCCTCACCTACCACCCCACCAGCCTCCGGGTCCAACATATTATTCTCCGTAACTTCCGCCACCTCCAACGGGATCCCACCACTAAGCACATCTTTCCCTCCCCCCCTCTCTCTGCATTCCGCAGGGATCGCTCCCTAAACAACTCCCTTGTCCATTCGTCCCCCCCAACTCCCTTGTCCATTCATCCCCCCCATCCCTCCCCACTGATCTGCCTCCTGGCACTTATCCGTGTAAGCGGAACAAGTGCTACACATGCCCTTACACTTCCTCCCTTACCACCATTCAGGGCCCCAAACAGTCCTTCCAGGTGAGGCATCACTTCACCTGTGAGTCGACTGGGGTGATATACTGCGTCCGGTGCTCCCGATGTGGCCTTTTATATATTGGTGAGACCCGACACAGACTGGGAGACTGCTTTGCTGAACATCTACGCTCTGTCCGCCAGAGAATGCAGGATCTCCCAGTGGCCACACATTTTAATTCCACATCCCATTCCCATTCTGACATGTCTATCCACGGCCTCCTTGACTGTACAGATGAAGCCACACTCAGGTTGGAGGAACAACACCTTATATTCCGTATGGGTAGCCTCCATCCTGATGGCATGAACATTGACTTCTCTAACTTCCGCTAAGACCCCACCTCCCCCTCGTATCCCATCTGTTACTCATTTTTATGCACACATTCTTTCTCTCACTCTCCTTTTTCTCCCTCTGTCCCTCTGAATATACCTCTTGCCCATCCTCTGGGTCA
This sequence comes from Mobula hypostoma, assembly GCF_963921235.1. Classification (NCBI taxonomy): domain Eukaryota; kingdom Metazoa; phylum Chordata; class Chondrichthyes; order Myliobatiformes; family Myliobatidae; genus Mobula; species Mobula hypostoma. The sequence goes on along the minus strand of NC_086111.1, from coordinate 12,332,961 downwards.
CTCCCCGCCCCCTTGTCTTTCTTCCCGGACCTCCTGTCCCATGATTCTCTCGTATCCCCTTTTGCCTATCACCTGTCCAGCTCTCGGCTCTATCCCTCCCCCTCCTGTCTTCTCCTATCATTTTGCATCTCCCCCTCCCCCTCCAGCTTTCAAATCCCTTACTCGCTCTTCCTTCAGTTAGTCCTGACAAAGGGTCTCGGCCTGAAACGTCGACTGTGCCTCTTCCTATAGATGCTGCTTGGCATGCTGCGTTCACCAGCAACTTTGATGTGTGTTGCTTGAATTTCCAGCATCTGCAGAATTCCTGTTGTTCCAGTGTAACGTCTGCCTGATGTAAACCCTTCCCAGTGTAAACTCTGCCTGCTGTAAACCCTTCCCGGTGTAAAACCTTCCCAGTTCAAACCCTTCCCAGTGTAAACACTTCCCAGTGAAAACCCTTCCTGTTGTAAACCCTTCCCAGTGTAAACCTTTCCCAGTGTAAACTCTGCCTGATGTAAACACTTCCCGGTGGAAAACCTATCCCGTGTAAACCCTGCCTGATGTAAACTCTTCCCCGTGTAAACCATTCCCGGTGTAGCCTCTGCCAGCTGTGAACCCTTCCTGGTGTGAACTCTGCCTGGTGTAAACCCTTACCTGTGTAAACCCTTTCCAGTGTAAACCCTTCACAGTGTAAACCCTTCCCAGTGCAAACCCTTTCCGGTGTAAACCCTTTCTGGTGTAACCCTTCCCAGTGTAAATCATTCCTGGTGTAAACCCTTGCTGGTGTAAACGCTTCCCAGTGAAAATCCTTCCCGGTGTGAACTCTTCCCAGAGTAAACTCTTCCCTGTGTAAACCCTTCTCGGTGTAAACCCTTCCAACTGTAGACTCTGCCTGATGTAAACCCTTCTTGGTGCAAACCCTTTCCAGTGTAAACCCTTCCCAGTGTAAACTTTTCCCAGTGTAAACTCTGCCTGATATAAACCCTTCCTGGTGCAAAACATTCCCAGTGTAAACCCTTCCCAGTATAAATTCTGCCTGATATAAACCCTTCCCGGTGTAAACACTTCCCAGTGTAAACCCTTCCTGTTCTAAACCCTATCCAGTGTAAACCCTTCCTGGTGTGAACCCTTCTTGGTGTAAACCCTGCCTGTTGTAAACACTTACGTGTGTAAACACTTTCCGGTGTAAACCCTTCCCAGTGTAAACCTTTCCCAGTGTAAACTCTGCCTGATATAAACCCTTCCTGGTGCAAAACATTCCCAGTGTAAACCCTTCCCAGTGTAAATTCTGCCTGATATAAACCCTTCCCGGTGTAAACACTTCCCAGTGTAAACCCTTCCTGTTCTAAACCCTATCCAGTGTAAACCCTTCCTGGTGTGAACCCTTCTTGGTGTAAACCCTGCCTGTTGTAAACACTTACGTGTGTAAACACTTTCCGGTGTAAACCCTTCCCAGTGTAAACTCTGCCTGCTGTAAACCCTTCCCGGTGTAAAACCTTCCCAGTTTAAACCCTTCCCGGTGTAAACACTTCCCAGGGTAAACTCTTCCTGTTAGAAACGCTTACCGGTGTAAACCCTTCCAGGTGTAAACCTTCCCAGTGTAAACTCTGCCTGATGTAAACCCTTCCCAGTGGAAACCCTGTCCAGTGTAAACCCTTCCCAGTGTAAACTCCGCCTGATGTAAACCCTGCCCAGTGCAAACCCTTCCCAGTGTAAACTCTTCCCAGTGTAAACTCTGCCTGGTGTGAACCCTTCCTGGTGTAAATCCTGCCTGCTGTAAACCCTTCTAAGTGTAAACTCTGCCTGATGTATTCCCTTCCTAGTGCAAACCCTCTCTCGTTTAAACCCTTCCCAGTGTAAACCATTTCCAGTGCAAACCCTTTCCGGATTAAACCCTTCCCAGTGTAAACCATTCCCGGTGTAGCCTCTGCCAGCTGTGAACCCTTCCTGGTGTAAACTCTGCCTGGTGTAAACCCTTACCTGTGTAAACCATTTCCGGTGTAAACCCTTCCCGGTGCAAACCCTTTCCGGTGTAAACCCTTCCCAGTGTAAACCTTTCCCTGTGTAAACCCTTTCCAGTGTAAACCCTTCACAGTGTAAACCCTTCCCAGTGTAAACTCTTTCCAGTGTAAACCCGTCCCAGTGCAAACCCTTTCCGGTGTAAACCCTTTCTAGTGTAACCCCTTCCCAGTGTAAATCATTCCTGGTGTAAACCTTTCCTGGTGTAAATGCTTCCCAGTGAAAATCCTTCCCGGTGTGAACTCTTCCCATCGTAAACTCTTCCCTGTGTAAACCCTTCCAACTGTAGACTCTGCCTGATGTAAACCCTTCTTGGTGCAAACCCTTTCCAGTGTAAACCCTTCCCAGTGTAAACCTTTCCCAGTGTAAACTCTGCCTGATATAAACCCTTCCTGGTGTAAACACTTCCCAGTGTAAACCCTTCCTGTTCTAAACCCTATCCAGTGTAAACCCTTCCTGGTGTGAACCCATTCTGCTGTAAACCCTGCCTGTTGTAAACACTTACGTGTGTAAGCACATTCCGGTGTAAACCCTTCCCAGTGTAAACTGTGCCTGCTGTAAACCCTTCCCGGTGTAAAACCCTCCCAGTGTAAACCCTTCCCGGTGTAAACCTTTCCCAGTGTAAGCTCTGCCTGATGTAAACCCTTCCCACTGTAAAAGCTTCCTGGTGTAAACCGGTCCCCGAGTAAACCCTTCCCAGTATAAACGCTTCCCGGTGTAAACCTTACCCAGTGTAAACTCCTTCCCGTGTAAATCCTTCCCAGTGTAAACCATTTCTGTGTAATCCCTTCCCAGTGTAAACCCTTCCAAGTGTAAACCCCGCCTGATGTAAAACCTGCCCAGTGCAAACCCTTCCCAGTGTAAACTCTGTCTGGTGTGAACCCTTCCTGGTGTGAACCCTGCTTGGTGTAAACCCTTCTAAGTGTAAACTCTGCCTGATGTATTCCCTTCCTAGTGCAAACCCTTTCCGGTTTAAACCCTTCCCAGTGTAAACCCTTCCTGTTCTAAACCCTTCTCAGTGTAAACCCTTCCTGGTGTAAACCCTGCCTGGTGTAAACCATTACCTGTGTAAACCCCCAGTGTAAACTCTGCCTGCTGTAAACCCTTCCTGGTGTAAAACCTTCCCAGTTTAAACCCTTTCTGGTGTAAACAGTTCCCAGTATAAACCCTTCCCGTTGTAAACCCTTCCCGGTGTAAACCTTTCCCAGTGTAAACACTGCCTGATGTAAACTCTTCGCGGTGTAAACCCTTCCCGGTGTAACCTCTGCCGGCTGTGATCCCTTCCTGGTGTAAACCCTGCCTGGTGTAAACCCTTACCTGTGTAAACTCATTCCGGTGCAAACCCTTTCTGGTGTAAACCCTTCCCATTGTAAACCCTTACCATTGTAAACCCTTCCCAGTGTAAACCCTTCCCAGAGTAAACGCTGCCTGCTGTTAACCCTTACCTGTGTAAACCCTTCCCAGTGTAAACCCTTCCCAGAGTAAACTCTGCCTGGTGTGAGCCCTTCCTGGTGTAAACCCTGCTTGGTGTAAACCCTTCTAAGTGTAAACTCTGCCTGATGTATTCCCTTCCTAGTGCAAACCCTTCCCAGTGTAAACCATTTCCAGTGTAAATCCTTCACAGTGTAAACCATTCCCAGTGTAAACCTTTCCCAGTGTAAACTCTGCCTGATGTAAACCCTTCCCGGTGCAAACCCTTTCCGGTGTAAACCCTACCCATTGTAAACCCTTACCTGTGTAAACCCTTCCCAGAGTAACGCTTCCCAGTGTAAACTCTACCTGGTGTGAACCCTTCCTGGTGTAAACCCTGCCTGGTGTAAACTCTAACCTGTGTAAACACCTTCTGGTGTAACTCCTTACCTGTGTAAACACTTCCCAGTTCAAACCAGACCCAATGTAAACTCTTCACAGTGTAAACCCTTCCCAGTGTAAACTCTGCCTGATGTAAACTCTTCCCGGTGCAAAACATTCCCAGTGTAAACTCTTCACAGTGTAAACCCTTCCCAGTGTAAACTCTGCCTGATGTAAACCCTCCCCGGTGCAAAACATTCCGAGTGTAAACTCTGCCTGATATAATCCCTTCCCGGTGTAAACACTTCCCAGTGTAATCCCATCCCTGTGCAAACCCTTTCCGGTGCAAACCCTTTCCGGAGTAACCCCTTCCCAGTGTAAATCATTCCTGGTATAAACCCTTCCCAGTGTAAACCCTTCCTGGTGTGAACCCTTCCTGGTGTAAACCCTGCCTGGTGTAAACCCTTACCTGTGTAAACACTATACGGTGTAAACCCTCCCCAGTGTAAACTCTGTCTGATGTAAACCCTTCCCAGTGTAAACTCTGCCTGATGTAAACCCTCCCCGGTGCAAAACATTCCGAGTGTAAACTCTGCCTGATATAATCCCTTCCCGGTGAAAACACTTCCCAGTGTAATCCCATCCCAGTGCAAACCGTTTCCGGTGTAAACCCTTTCCGGAGTAACCCCTTCCCAGTGTAAATCATTCCTGGTGTAAACCCTTCACAGTGTAAACACTTCCCAGTGTAAACCCATCCCGGTGCAAACCCTTTCCGGTGGAAACACTTCCCAGTGTAAACCCTTCCAGGTGTAAACTCTACCTGGTGTGAACCCTTACTGGTGTAAACTCTGCCTGCTGTAAACCCATCCCGGTGTAAAACATTCCCAGTTTAAACCATTCCCGGTGTAAACACTTCCCAGCGTAAACTCTTCCTGTTAGAAACGCTTACCGGTGTAAACCCATCCCGGTGTAAACCTTTCCCAGTGTAAACTCTGCCTGATGTAAACCCTTCCCGGTGGAAACCCTGTCCGGTGTAAACCCTTCCCAGTGTAAACTCCGCCTGATGTAAACCCTGCCCAGTGCAAACCCTTCCCAGTGTAAACTCTTCCCAGTGTAAACTCTGCCTGGTGTGAACCCTTCCTGGTGTAAATCCTGCCTGCTGTAAACCCTTCTAAGTGTAAACTCTGCCTGATGTATTCCCTTCCTAGTGCAAACCCTTTCTCGTTTAAACCCTTCCCAGTGTAAACCATTTCCAGTGCAACCCCCTTCCAGTTTAAACACTTCCCAGTGCAAACCCCTTCCGGTTTAAACCATTTCCATTGTAAATATTTCCCAGTGTAAACCATTCCCAGTGTAAACCATTTCCAGTGCAACCCCCTTCCGGTTTAAACACTTCCCAGTGGAAACCCCTTCCGGTTTAAACCATTTCCATTGTAAATATTTCCCAGTGTAAACCATTCCCAGTGTAAACCATTTCCATTGTAAATATTTCCCAGTGTAAACCATTCCCAGTGTAAACTCTGCCTGATGTTAACGCTTCCCAGTGCAATACCTTCCCAGTGTAAACACTTCCTGGTGTGAACCCTTCCTGGTGTAAACCCTGCCTGGTGTAAACCCTCCCATTGTAAACCCTTCCAAATATAAAATCTGGCTGATGTAAACTCTTCCCCGTGTAAACCCTTCCCAGTGTAAACTCTGCCTGATGTAAACCCTTCCTGGTGCAAACCCTTTCCGGTTTGAACCATTCTCAGTGTAAACCATTTCCAGTGTAAACCCTTCACAGTGTAAATCCTTCCCGGTGCAAAACCTTCCCAGTGTAAACCCTTCCCAGTGTAAACAATTCCCAGTGTAAATCCTTCCCTTTGTAAATGCTTACAGGTGTATACCCTTCCTGGTGTAAACCCTGCCTGGTGTAAACCCTTTCCGTTGTAAACGCTTACCGGTGTAAATCTTTCCCAGTGTAAACTCTGCCTAAAGTAAACCCTTCCCGGTGCAAACACTTTCCGGTGTAAACACTTCCCGTTGTAAGTTCTTCCCAGAGTAAACTCTGCCTGCAGTTAACCCTTACTGTGTAAACCCTTTCCAGTCTAAACTCTACCTGGTGTGAACCCTTCCTGCTGTAAACCCTGCCTGGTGTAAACCCTTACCTGTGTAAAAACCTTCTGGTGTAAACCCTTACCTGTGTAAACACTTCCCAGTTCAAACCCCACCCGGTATAAACTCTTCACAGTGTAAACCCTTCCCAGTGTAAACTATTCCCAGTGTAAATCCTTCCCTTTGTAAATGCTTACCGGTGTATACCCTTCCCGGTGTAAAACCTGCCTGGTGTAAACCCTTACCTGTGTAAAGACTTTCCGGTGTAAACCCTTCCCAGTGTAAACTCTGCCTGCTATAAACCCTTCCTGGTGCCAAACCTTCCCAGTGTAAACACTTACTGTTGTAAACCCTTCCCAGTGTAAACCCTTCCCAGAGTAAACTCTGCCTGCTGTTAACCCTGACCTGTGTAAACCCTTCCCAGTGTAAACTCTACCTGGTGTGAACCCTTCCTGGTGTAAACCCTGCCTGGTGTAAACCCTTACCTGTGTAAACACTTCTCAGTTCAAACCCCACCCAGTGTAAACCCTTCCCAGTGTAAACTCTGCCTGATGTAAAGCCTTCCCAGTGTAAACTCTGCCTGATGTAAACCCTTCCTGGTGCAAACCCTTTCCGGTTTGAAACCTTCTCAGTGCAAACCATTTCCAGTGTAAACCCTTCACAGTGTAAACCCTTCCCGGTGTGAACTCTTCCTGGTGTAAACCCTGCCTGGTGTAAACCCTCCCATTGTAAACCCTTCCAAATATAAAATCTGCCTGATGTAAACTCTACCCCATGTAAACCCTTCCCAGTGTAAACTCTGCCGGCTGTGAACCCTTCCTGGTGTAAACCCTGCCTGGTGTAAACCCTTACCTGTGTAAACAGTTTCCGGTGTAAAACCTTCCGAGTGCAAGCCCTTCCCGGTGTAAACCCTTCTAAGTGTAAACTCTGCCTGATGTAAACCCTTCCTGGTGCAAACCCTTTCTGGTTTGAAATCTTCTCAGTGTAAACCATTTCCACTGTAAACCCTTCACAGTGTAAACTCTTCCCAGTGCAAAACCTTCCCAGTGTAAACTCTTCCAGATGTAAATCCTTCCCTTTGTAAATGCTTACCGGTGTATACCCTAACTGGTGTGAACCCTTCCTGGTGTAAACCTTTACCTGTGTAAAGACTTTCCGGTGTAAACCCTTCCCAGTGTAAACTCTGCCTGATGTAAAGCCTTCCCAGTGTAAACTCTGCCTGCTATAAACCCTTCCTGGTGTCAAACCTTCCCAGTGTAAACACTTCCTGTTGTAAACGCTTCCCAGTGTAAACCCTTCCCAGTGTAAACTCTACCTGGTGTGAACGCTTCCTGGTGTAAACCCTGCCTGGTGTAAACCCTTACCTGTGTAAACACTTCTCAGTTCAAACCCCACCCAGTGTAAACCCTTCCCAGTGTAAACTCTGCCTGATGTAAAGCCTTCCCAGTGTAAACTCTGCCTGATGTAAACCCTTCCTGGTGCAAACCCTTTCCGGTTTGAAACCTTCTCAGTGCAAACCATTTCCAGTGTAAACCCTTCACAGTGTAAACCCTTCCCGGTGTGAACTCTTCCTGGTGTAAACCCTGCCTGGTGTAAACCCTCCCATTGTAAACCCTTCCAAATATAAAATCTGCCTGATGTAAACTCTACCCCATGTAAACCCTTCCCAGTGTAAACTCTGCCTGATGTAAAGCCTTCCCAGTGTAAACTCTGCCTGCTATAAACCCTTCCTGGTGTCAAACCTTCCCAGTGTAAACACTTCCTGTTGTAAACGCTTCCCAGTGTAAACCCTTCCCAGTGTAAACTCTACCTGGTGTGAACGCTTCCTGGTGTAAACCCTGCCTGGTGTAAACCCTTACCTGTGTAAACACTTCCCAGTTCAATCCCCACCCAGTGTAAACTCTTCACAGTGTAAACCCTTCCCAGTGTAAACTCTGCCTGATATAATCCCTTCCCGGTTTAAACACTTTACGGTGTAAACCCTTCCCAGTTTAAACTCTGCCTGATGTAAACCCTTCCCAGTTTAAACTCTGCCTGATGTAAACCCTTCCCAGTGTAAACTCTGCCTGCTGTAAACCCTTCCCGGTGTAAAACCTTCCCAGTTTAAACCCTTCCCGGTGTAAACACTTCCCAGTGAAAACCCTTCCTGTTGTAAACCCTTCCCGGTGTAAACCTTTCCCAGTGTAAACTCTGCCTGATGTAAACCCTTCCCAGTGTAAACTCTGCCTGTTGTAAACCCTTCCCGGTGTAAAGCCTTCCCAGTTTAAACCCTTCCCGGTGTAAACACTTCCCAGCGTAAACCCTTCCCGTTGGAAATGCTTACCGGTGTAAACCCTTCCCGCTGTAAACCTTTCCCAGTGTAAACTCTGCCTGATGTAAACCCTTCCCGGTGGAAACTCCTTCCGGTTTAAACCCTTCCGAGTGTAAACCATTTCCAGTGCAAACCCTTTCCAGTTTAAACCCTTCCCAGTGTAAACCATTTCCAGTGTAAGCTCTGCCTGATGTAAATGCTTCCCAGTGCAATACCTTCCCAGTGTAAATCGTTTCCAGTGTAAACACTTCCTGGTGTGAACCCTTCCTGGTGTAAACTCTGCCTGACGTAAACTCTTCCCCGTGTAAACCCTTCCCAGTGTAAACTCTGCCGGCTGTGAATCCTTCCTGGTGTAAACTCAGCCTGGTGTAAACCGTTATCAGTCTAAACGGTTTCCGGTGTAAAACCTTCCGAGTGCAAACCCTTCCCGGTGTAAACTCTTCCCAGTGTAAACTCTTCCTGGTGTAAACCCTTCTAGGTGTAAACTCTGCCTGATGTAAACCCTTCCTGGTGCAAACCCTTTCTGGTTTGAAACCTTCTCAGTGTAAACCATTTCCAGTGTAAACCCTTCCCAGTGTAAACTATTCCCAGTGTAAATCCTTCCCTTTGTAAATGCTTACCGGTGTATACCCTTCCCGGTGTAAAACCTGCCTGGTGTAAACCCTTACCTGTGTAAAGACTTTCCGGTGTAAACCCTTCCCAGTGTAAACTCTGCCTGCTATAAACCCTTCCTGGTGCCAAACCTTCCCAGTGTAAACACTTACTGTTGTAAACCCTTCCCAGTGTAAACCCTTCCCAGAGTAAACTCTGCCTGCTGTTAACCCTGACCTGTGTAAACCCTTCCCAGTGTAAACTCTACCTGGTGTGAACCCTTCCTGGTGTAAACCCTGCCTGGTGTAAACCCTTACCTGTGTAAACACTTCTCAGTTCAAACCCCACCCAGTGTAAACCCTTCCCAGTGTAAACTCTGCCTGATGTAAAGCCTTCCCAGTGTAAACTCTGCCTGATGTAAACCCTTCCTGGTGCAAACCCTTTCCGGTTTGAAACCTTCTCAGTGCAAACCATTTCCAGTGTAAACCCTTCACAGTGTAAACCCTTCCCGGTGTGAACTCTTCCTGGTGTAAACCCTGCCTGGTGTAAACCCTCCCATTGTAAACCCTTCCAAATATAAAATCTGCCTGATGTAAACTCTACCCCATGTAAACCCTTCCCAGTGTAAACTCTGCCGGCTGTGAACCCTTCCTGGTGTAAACCCTGCCTGGTGTAAACCCTTACCTGTGTAAACAGTTTCCGGTGTAAAACCTTCCGAGTGCAAGCCCTTCCCGGTGTAAACCCTTCTAAGTGTAAACTCTGCCTGATGTAAACCCTTCCTGGTGCAAACCCTTTCTGGTTTGAAATCTTCTCAGTGTAAACCATTTCCACTGTAAACCCTTCACAGTGTAAACTCTTCCCAGTGCAAAACCTTCCCAGTGTAAACTCTTCCAGATGTAAATCCTTCCCTTTGTAAATGCTTACCGGTGTATACCCTAACTGGTGTGAACCCTTCCTGGTGTAAACCTTTACCTGTGTAAAGACTTTCCGGTGTAAACCCTTCCCAGTGTAAACTCTGCCTGATGTAAAGCCTTCCCAGTGTAAACTCTGCCTGCTATAAACCCTTCCTGGTGTCAAACCTTCCCAGTGTAAACACTTCCTGTTGTAAACGCTTCCCAGTGTAAACCCTTCCCAGTGTAAACTCTACCTGGTGTGAACGCTTCCTGGTGTAAACCCTGCCTGGTGTAAACCCTTACCTGTGTAAACACTTCTCAGTTCAAACCCCACCCAGTGTAAACCCTTCCCAGTGTAAACTCTGCCTGATGTAAAGCCTTCCCAGTGTAAACTCTGCCTGATGTAAACCCTTCCTGGTGCAAACCCTTTCCGGTTTGAAACCTTCTCAGTGCAAACCATTTCCAGTGTAAACCCTTCACAGTGTAAACCCTTCCCGGTGTGAACTCTTCCTGGTGTAAACCCTGCCTGGTGTAAACCCTCCCATTGTAAACCCTTCCAAATATAAAATCTGCCTGATGTAAACTCTACCCCATGTAAACCCTTCCCAGTGTAAACTCTGCCTGATGTAAAGCCTTCCCAGTGTAAACTCTGCCTGCTATAAACCCTTCCTGGTGTCAAACCTTCCCAGTGTAAACACTTCCTGTTGTAAACGCTTCCCAGTGTAAACCCTTCCCAGTGTAAACTCTACCTGGTGTGAACGCTTCCTGGTGTAAACCCTGCCTGGTGTAAACCCTTACCTGTGTAAACACTTCCCAGTTCAATCCCCACCCAGTGTAAACTCTTCACAGTGTAAACCCTTCCCAGTGTAAACTCTGCCTGATATAATCCCTTCCCGGTTTAAACACTTTACGGTGTAAACCCTTCCCAGTTTAAACTCTGCCTGATGTAAACCCTTCCCAGTTTAAACTCTGCCTGATGTAAACCCTTCCCAGTGTAAACTCTGCCTGCTGTAAACCCTTCCCGGTGTAAAACCTTCCCAGTTTAAACCCTTCCCGGTGTAAACACTTCCCAGTGAAAACCCTTCCTGTTGTAAACCCTTCCCGGTGTAAACCTTTCCCAGTGTAAACTCTGCCTGATGTAAACCCTTCCCAGTGTAAACTCTGCCTGTTGTAAACCCTTCCCGGTGTAAAGCCTTCCCAGTTTAAACCCTTCCCGGTGTAAACACTTCCCAGCGTAAACCCTTCCCGTTGGAAATGCTTACCGGTGTAAACCCTTCCCGCTGTAAACCTTTCCCAGTGTAAACTCTGCCTGATGTAAACCCTTCCCGGTGGAAACTCCTTCCGGTTTAAACCCTTCCGAGTGTAAACCATTTCCAGTGCAAACCCTTTCCAGTTTAAACCCTTCCCAGTGTAAACCATTTCCAGTGTAAGCTCTGCCTGATGTAAATGCTTCCCAGTGCAATACCTTCCCAGTGTAAATCGTTTCCAGTGTAAACACTTCCTGGTGTGAACCCTTCCTGGTGTAAACTCTGCCTGACGTAAACTCTTCCCCGTGTAAACCCTTCCCAGTGTAAACTCTGCCGGCTGTGAATCCTTCCTGGTGTAAACTCAGCCTGGTGTAAACCGTTATCAGTCTAAACGGTTTCCGGTGTAAAACCTTCCGAGTGCAAACCCTTCCCGGTGTAAACTCTTCCCAGTGTAAACTCTTCCTGGTGTAAACCCTTCTAGGTGTAAACTCTGCCTGATGTAAACCCTTCCTGGTGCAAACCCTTTCTGGTTTGAAACCTTCTCAGTGTAAACCATTTCCAGTGTAAACCCTTCAAAGTGTAAACTCTACCCAGTGCAAAACCTTCCCAGTGTAAACTCTTCCAGATGTAAAAACTTCCCAGTGTAAATCCTTCCCTTTGTAAATGCTTACCGGTGTATACCCTTCCTGGTGTGAACCCTCCCTGGTGTAAATCCTGCCTGGTGTAAACCCTTACCTGTGTAAACACTTCCGGTGTAAACCCTTCCCAGTGTAAACTCTGCCTGCTGTAAACCCTCCCTGGTGCCAAACCTTCCCAGTGTAAACCCTTCCCGTTGTAAACGCTTACAGGTGTAAATCTTTCCCAATGTAAACTCTGCCTGATGTAAACCCTTCCCGGTGCAAACCCTTTCCGGTGGAAACACTTCCCATTGCAAACCCTTCCCACTGTAAACTCTTCCCAGAGTAAACTCTGCCTGCTGTTAACCCTTACCTGTGTAAACCCTTCCCAGTGTAAACTCTACATGGTTTGAACCCTTCCTGGTGTAATCCCTGCCTGGTGTAAACCCTTACCTGTGTAAACACCTTCTGGTGTAAACCCTTACCTGTGTAAACACTTCCCAGTTCAAACCCCACCCAGTGTAAACTCTTCACAGTGTAAACCCTTCCCAGTGTAAACTATTCCCAGTGTAAACTCTGCCTGATGTAAACCCTTCCCGGTGCAAAACATTCCCAGTTCAAACCCTTCCCAGTGTAAACACTTCCCAGTGAAAACCCTTCCTGTTGTAAACCCTTCCCGGTGTAAACCTTTCCCAGTGTAAACTCTGCCTGATGTAAACACTTCCCGGTGGAAAACCTATCCCATGTAAACCCTGCCTGATGTAAACTCTTCTCCGTGTAAACCATTCCCGGTGTAGCCTCTGCCAGCTGTGAACCCTTCCTGGTGTAAACTCTGCCTGGTGTAAACCCTTACCTGTGTAAACCCTTTCCGGTGAAAACCCTTCCCGGTGCAAACCCTTTCCGGTGTAAACCCTTCCCAGTGTAAACCCTTTCCAGTGTAAACCCTTCACAGTGTAAACGCTACCCAGTGTAAACCCTTTCCAGTGTAAACCCGTCCCAGTGCAAACCCTTTCCAGTGTAAACCCTTTCTGCTGTAACCCCTTCCCAGTGTAAATCATTCCTGGTTTAAACCCTTCCTGGTGTAAACGCTTCGAAGTGAAAGTCCTTCCCGGTGTGAACTCCTCCCAGAGTAAACTCTTCACTGTGTAAACCCTTCTCAGTGTAAACCCTTCCAACTGTAGACTCTGCCTGATGTAAACCCTTCTTGGTGCAAACCCTTTCCAGTGTAAACCCTTCCCAGTGTAAAAATTTCCCACTGTAAACTCTGCCTGATGTAAACCCTTCCTGGTGCAAAACATTCCCAGTATAAACCCTTCCCAGTGTAAACTCTGCCTGATATAAACCCTTCCCGGTGTAAACACCTCCCAGTGTAAACCCTTCCTGTTCTAAACGCTATCCAGTGTAAACCCTTACCTGTGTAAACACTTTCCGGTGTAAACCCTTCCCAGTGTAAACTCTGCCTGCTGTAAACCCTTCCCGGTGTAAAACCTTCCCAGTTTAAACCCTTCCCGGTGTAAATACTTCCCAGCGTAAACTCTTCCTGTTAGAAATGCTTACCGGTGTAAACCCTTCCCGGTGTAAACCTTTCCCAGTGAAAATCCTTCCCAGTGTAAACTCTGCCTGATGTAAACCCTGCCCAGTGCAAACCCTTCCCAGTGTATACCCTTCCCAGTGTAAACTCTGCCTGGTGTGAAACCTTTCCCAGTGTAAACCATTCCCAGTGTAAACTCTGCCTGATGTTAACGCTTCCCAGTGCAATACCTTCCCAGTGTAAACCCTTTCCATGTGCAAACACTTCCTGGTGTGAACCCTTCCTGGTGTAAACTCTGCCTGGTGTAAACCCTTACCTGTGTAAACAGTTTCCGGTGTAAAACCTTCCGAGTGCAAGCCCTTCCCGGTGTAAACCCTTCTAAGTGTAAACTCTACCTGATGTAAACCCTTCCTGCTGCAAACCCTTTCCGGTTTGAAACCTTCTCAGTGTAAACCATTTCCACTGTAAACCCTTCACAGTGTAAACTCTTCCCAGTGCAAAACCTTGCCAGTGTAAACTCTTCCAGATGTAAACACTTCCCAGTGAAAATCCTTCCCTTTGTAAATGCTTTCCGGTGTATACCCTACCTGGTGTGAACCCTTCCTGGTGTAAATCCTGCCTGGTGTAAACCCTTACCTGTGTAAACTCTGCCTGCTGTAAACACTTCCTGGTGCCAAACCTTCCCAGTGTAAACCCTTCCCATTGTAAACGCTTACCGGTGTAAATCTTTCCCAGTGTAAACTCTGCCTGATGTAAACCCTTCCCGGTGCAAACCCTTTCCGGTGGAAACTCTTCCCATTGTAAACCCTTCCCACTGTAAACTCTTCCCAGAGTAAACTCTTCCCTGTGTAAACCCTTCTCGGTGTAAACCCTTCCAACTGTAGACTCTGCTGATGAAAACCCCTCTTGGTGCAAACCCCTTCAAGTGTAAACCCTTCCCAGTGTAAACTCTGCCTGATGTAAACTCTTCCTGGTGCAAAACATTCCCAGTGTAAACCCTGCCTGATATAAACCCTTCCCGGTGTAAACACTTCCCAGTGTAAACCCTTCCTGTTCTAAATGCTATCCAGTGTAAACCCTTCCTGGTGTGAACCCTTCCTGGTGTAAACCCTGCCTGTTGTAAACCCTTACCTGTATAAACACTTTCCGGTGTAAACCCTTCCCAGTGTAAACTCTGCCTGCTGTAAACCCTTCCCGGTGTAAAACCTTCCCAGTTTAAACCCTTCCCGGTGTAAATACTTCCCAGCGTAAACTCTTCCTGTTAGAAATGCTTACCGGTGTAAACCCTTCCAGGTGTAAACCTTTCCCAGTGAAAATCATTCCCAGTGTAAACTCCGCCTGATGTAAACCCTGCCCAGTGCAAACCCTTCCCAGTGTAAACTCTGCCTGGTGTGAAACCTTTCCCAGTGTAAACCATTCCCAGTGTAAACTCTGCCTGATGTTAACGCTTCCCAGTGCAATACCTTCCCAGTGTAAACCCTTTCCATGTGCAAACACTTCCTGGTGTGAACCCTTCCTGGTGTAAACTCTGCCTGGTGTAAACCCTTACCTGTGTAAACAGTTTCCGGTGTAAAACCTTCCGAGTGCAAGCCCTTCCCGGTGTAAACCCTTCTAAGTGTAAACTCTACCTGATGTAAACCCTTCCTGCTGCAAACCCTTTCCGGTTTGAAACCTTCTCAGTGTAAACCATTTCCACTGTAAACCCTTCACAGTGTAAACTCTTCCCAGTGCAAAACCTTGCCAGTGTAAACTCTTCCAGATGTAAACACTTCCCAGTGTAAATCCTTCCCTTTGTAAATGCTTACCGGTGTATACCCTACCTGGTGTGAACCCTTCCTGGTGTAAATCCTGCCTGGTGTAAACCCTTACCTGTGTAAACTCTGCCTGCTGTAAACGCTTCCTGGTGCCAAACCTTCCCAGTGTAAACCCTTCCCATTGTAAACGCTTACCGGTGTAAATCTTTTCCGGTGGAATCTCTTCCCATTGTAAACCCTTCCCACTGTAAACTCTTCCCAGAGTAAACTCTGCCTGCTGTTAACCCTTCCCGGTGCAAACCCTTTCCGGTGGAAACTCTTCCCATTGTAAACCCTTCCCACTGTAAACTCTTCCCAGAGTAAACTCTGCCTGCTGTTAACCCTTACCTGTGTAAACCCTTCCCAATGTAAACCCTTCCCAGTGTAAACTCTACATGGTGTGAACCCTTCCTGGTGTAAACCCTGCCTGGTGTAAACCCTTACCTATGTAAACACCTTCTGGTGTAAACCCTTACCTGTGTAAACACTTCCCAGTTCAAACCCCACCCGGTGTAAACTCTTCACAGTGTAAACCCTTCCCAGTGTAAACTATTCCCAGTGTAAACTCTGCCTGATGTAAACCCTTCCCGTTGCAAAACATTCCCAGTGTAAAGTCTGCCTGATGTAAACCCTTCCCAGTGTAAACTCTGCCTGCTGTAAACCCTTCCCAGTTCAAACCCTTCCCGGTGTAAACACTTCCCAGTGAAAACCCTTCTTGTTTAAACACTTCCCGGTGTAAACCTTTCCCAGTGTCAACTCTGCCTGATGTAAACACTTCCCAGTGGAAAACCTATCCCGTGTAAACCCTGCCTGATGTAAACTCTTCCCCGTGTAAACCATTCCCGCGGTAGCCTCTGCCAGCTGTGAACCCTTCCTGGTGTAAACTCTGCCTGGTGTAAACCCTTACCTGTGTAAACCCTTTCCGGTGTAAACCCTTCCCGGTGCAAACCCTTTCCGGTGTAAACCCTTCCCAGTGTAAACCTTTCCCTGTGTAAACCCTTTCCAGTGTAAACCCTTCACAGTGTAAACCCTTCCCAGTGTAAACACTTTCCAGTGTAAACCCGTCCCAGTGCAAACCCTTTCCGGTGTAAACCCTTTCTGGTGTAACTGCTTCCCAGTGTAAATCATTCCTGGTGTAAACCCTTCCTGGAGTAAACGCTTCCAAGTGAAAATCCTTCCTGGTGTGAACTCTTCCCAGAGTAAACTCTTCCCTGTGTAAACCCTTCTCGGTGTAAACCCTTCCAATTGTAGACTCTGCCTGATGTAAACCCCTCTTGGTGCAAACCCCTTCAAGTGTAAACCCTTCCCAGTGTAAACCATTCCCAGTGTAAACTCTGCCTGATATAAACCCTTCCCGGTGTAAACACTTCCCAGTATAAACCCTTCCTGTTCTAAACCCTATCCAGTGTAAACCCTTCCTGGTGTGAACCCTTCCTGGTGTAAACCCTGCCTTTTGTAAACCCTTACCTGTGTAAACTCTTTCCGGTGTAAACCCTTCCCAGTGTAAACTCTGCCTGCTGTAAACCCTACCCGGTGTAAAACCTTCCCAGTTTAAACCCTTCCCGGTGTAAACACTTCCCAGTGTAAACTCTTCCTGTTAGAAACGCTTACCGGTGTAAACTCTTCCTGGTGTAAACCTTTCCCGGAGTAAACTCTGCCTGATGTAAACCCTTCTCGGTGTAAACTCTTCCCGCTGTAAGCCCTTCCCAGTGTAAACTCCGCCTGATGTAAACCCTGCCCAGTGCAAACTCTTCCCAGTGTAAACTCTGCCTGGTGTGAACCCTTCCTGGTGTAAATCCTGCCTGGTGTAAACCCTTCTAAGTGTAAACTCTGCCTGATGTATTCCCTTCCTAGTGCAAACCCTTTCTCGTTTAAACCCTTACCAGTGTAAACCATTTCCACTGCAAACCCCTTCCGGTTTAAACCCTTCCCAGGATTTCCATTGTAAATCCTTCACAGTGTAAACCCTTACCGGTGTAAACCTTTCCCAGTGTAATCGATTCCCAGTGTAAACTCTGCCTGATGTTAACGCTTCCCAGTGCAATACCTTCCCAGTGTAAACCCTTTCCAGTGTAAACACTTCCTGGTGTGAACCCTTCCTGGTGTAAACCCTGCCTGGTGTAAACCCTCCCATTGTAAACCCTTCCAAATATAAAATCTGCCTGACGTAAACTCTTCCCCGTGTAAACCCTTCCCAGTGTAAACTCTGCCGGCTGTGAACCCTTCCTGGTGTAAACTCTGCCTGGTGTAAACCCTTACCTGTCTAAACAGTTTCCTGTGTAAAACCTTCCGAGTGCAAGCCCTTCCCGGTGTAAACCCTTCTAAGTGTAAACTCTGCCTGATGTAAACCCTTCCTGGTGCAAACCCTTTCCGGTTTGAACCCTTCTCAGTGTAAACCATTTCCACTGTAAACCCTTCACAGCGTAAACCCTTCCGGAGCAAAACCTTCCCAGTGTAAACCCTTCCCGGTGTAAACACTTCCCAGTGTAAACAATTCCCAGTGTAAATCCTTCTCTTTGTAAATGCTTACCGGTGTATACCCTTCCTGGTGTAAACCCTGCCTGGTGTAAACCCTTACCTGTGTAAACACTTTCCGGTGTAAATCCTTCCCAGTGCAAACTCAGCCTGATTTAAAGCCTTCCCAGTGTAAACTCTGCCTGCTGTAAACCCTTCCTGGTGCCAAACCTTCCCAGTGTAAACCCTTCCCAGTGTAAACTCTGCCTGCTGTAAACCCTTCCTGGTGCCAAACCTTCCCAGTGTAAACCCTTCCAGTTGTAAACACTTACCGGTGTAAACCTTTCCCAGTATAAACTCTGCCTGTTGTAAACCCTTCCCGGTGCAAACCATTTCCAGTGTAAACCCTTCCAGTTGTAAACACTTACCGGTGTAAACCTTTACCAGTATAAACTCTGCCTGATGTAAACCCTTCCCGGTGCAAACCATTTCCAGCGTAAATCCTTCCCATTGTAAACCCTTCCCAGTGTAAACCCTTCCCAGTGTAAACTCTGCCTGCTGTTAACCCTTACCTGTGTAAACCCTTCCCAGTGCAAACCCTTTCCAGTGTAAACACTTCACAGTGTAAAACCTTCCTGGAGTAAACCCTTCCCAGTGTAAACCTGTCCTGGTGTAAACCCTTCCCAGTATAAACCCTTCCCGGTGTAAACCCCTCCCAGTGTAAACCCTTCCCAGTGTAAACTCTTCCCAGTGTAAGCTCTGCCTGATGTAAACCCTTCCCACTGTAAAAGCTTCCTGGTTTAAACCGGTCCCCGAGTAAACCCTTCCCAGTGTAAACCCTTCCTGGTGTAAACCTTTCCCAGTGTAAACTCTTTCCCGTGTAAACCCTTCCCAGTGTAAACCATTTCAGTGTAAACCCTTCCAAGTGTAAACTCCGCCTGATGTAAAACCTGCCCAGTGCAAACCCTTCCCAGTGTAAACTCTGCCTGGTGTGAACCCTTCCTGGTGTGAACCCTGCTTGGTGTAAACCCTTGTAAGTGTAAACTCTGCCTGATGTATTCCTTTCCTAGTGCAAACCCTTTCCAGTTTAAACCCTTCCTGTTCTAAACCCTTTTCAGTGTAAACCCTTCCTGGTGTAAACCCTGCCTGGTGTAAACCCTTACCTGTGTAAACCTCCAGTGTAAACTCTGCCTGCTGTAAACCCTTCCCGGTGTAAAACCTTCCCAGTTTAAACCCTTCCCGGTGTAAACAGTTCCCAGTATAAACCCTTCCCGTTGTAAACCCTTCCCAGTGTAAACCTTTCCCAGTGTAAACACTGCCTGATGTAAACTCTTCGTGGTGTAAACCCTTCCCGGTGTAACCTCTGCCGGCTGTGATCCCTTCCTGGTGTAAACCCTGTCTGGTGTAAACCCTTACCTGTGTAAACCCTTCCCAGTGTAAACCCTTCCCAGCGTAAACGCTGCCTGCTGTTAACCCTTACCTGTGTAAACCCTTCCCAGTGTAAACCCTTCCCAGAGTAAACTCTGCCTGCTGTTAACCCTTACCTGTGTAAACCCTTCCCAGAGTAAACACTTCCCAGTGTAAACTCAACCTGGTGTGAAC